>NC_043714.1:41471003-41553023 GCF_006229205.1 Suricata suricatta
CCCTCCCCCTTCCCCCTCAACCCTCAGTTCATTTTCAGCATTCAATAGTCTCTCAAGTTTTGCATCCCTCTCTCTCCCCAACTCTCTCTCCCTCCTCCGCTCCCCCTGGTTCTCCATTAGGTCTCTCCTGTTTTCCTGCTAGACCTATGAGTGCAAACATATGGTTTCTGTCCTTCTCTGCCTGGCTTACTTCGCTCCGCATGACACCCTTGTTGTATGTTTTTTGAAATAAATAAAGGTGGACTTTGTATTTTGTCACTTTGGAGGAAGGAGAGAGCCTTAAAATAATAAACCACTTACAATGTCATATAAAATGTGATAAACACCCAGGAACCCTGAAAGTCAATGGTAGGTTTAAGACCAGAGAAAGAGGCAAAAATCTAAGTTTTCTTCCTTTTCTCAGAAGGAATCTCACTGTTAGAGTTATGAAAAGAGACGGATCTAGTTAGCAAAGAGTTTAATCTATTTAAAAAGTTGGGAGTGTTAGTTATCAGTAACAAGACAGTATGCTCAGAAGTTTCATCGCTTTATCAGGTGTATAACCTTGGGCAAATCACTTAACTTCTCTGAGTTACTGTAAGAATTAATGACTTAATATATTTAAAGCATTTGGTCTAGTACCTGGCATATAGTAAGCACTGAATAAACATTCGCTATGTTTAATATAAATCTAGTGCATAGTGAAAAGTGAGCTAGCTCTGTACAGCAAGTGTGAAAAACTGTGGTCTGTGGAGGTTGACAGCCTGGGTTTATCTCCAGGTCAGTTCCTGAAAGCAATTCACCAAATTACTGTGGGGTTTGTTTTGTTTTGTTTTTTTAAGTTTTGGGAAATGGTCCTTGCCCTGGCCCTGCCCTGTTCCTGCCTCTGATAACAAGATAGCTGTGCCCTTTCATGAATTCACTTCTGGGGCTTGACTGGCAGCTAATTGAGTTTTCTGCTAATCGGAGAATTGGTAATTGACCTTGTGACCCTGAGTTTGGATCCCTACTTAATTTAGCTGTATGGCCTTAATCAAGTCACTGAGCTTCACTGAGCCTCAGTTTCCTCATCTCTAAAAAGCAGAAATAATAATTCTAATTTCTGCAGATAGATATGGGGATTAAATGAAATCAGTTGGGGAGCGCCTGGGTGGCTCAGTTAGTTAAGCGTCCGAATTCGGCTCAGGTCATGATCTCATGGTTTGTGGGTTCTAGTCCCTCATTGGACTCTGGGCTGACAGCTAGCTCAGAGCCTGGAGTCTGTCTTTGGATTCTGTGTCTCCCTCTCTCTCTGACTCTCCCCTGCTCATGCTGTCTCTCAAAAATAAATAAAAAACATTAAAGAATTAAAAAAAATGAAATCAGTTGAGTGAAATTACCAAGCACAAGATGAGGACTTAGTAAAGATTTTACATGCAAGTGATGTTACTGAAGTATTGTTTCTCCTTAAATATTCCCTCCTCCCCACCTAATTTAATATAAATTAATAAATTGCTATGACACTTATTCTATTTATAGAAAACGGGAGAAAAAATTTAAACCTTGTCCCGGGACCCTGCCTTCTCCATGAGGTTTTGGCAGGCAGATGGCCTTGACATCATTCACCATGTGGCCAAGTACCTTTCTCATCCCACGTGAAGCACTGAGATTGGCCATCCTGGGAAAACCTGGTTGTGACCCTGTCGCTGTCCTGTTTAGATCCTTCTAAAGCCTTCCAGCTGGCCTCCAGCACCCATACAGAAAATGGGTCAAGGCAGTGCTATTCTGGTAAGGACAGTGCCCCTCTGAGTGAAAGTCCCCTTGCTCCTGTGGATATCTGAATCCCAACTTAGAGTTAAAATTCTTTATGCATCTGAGAGCTTCATGCTCAACACTGGGTTTGATCTATTCTTCTCTGGTCCCCCAGCCCGTTTGCTCCTTTGCTTGTCCCCACCTCCCCATGCGTGCCAGGCACTATTCTCAGTGCTTTGCATGTGTTCATTCACTCAGTTAACTAATATTGTCGCATCTTCCCATAAGGCTTGGGAGGTTAAAGAGCTTGCCCACGGCCATACATAGTTAGTGAGTGTCAGAGTCACGGCATAAAGCCAGGAAGTTTGATGCCAGAGTCCAAGCCTTTAGGCACCGCACTGTGCTGCTTCTTAACACGTGTGTGTGGGAGGCAGGGAGGCTGGGAGGCTCCCTAGTGATGCTACCTTATGTCAGCCTTGTATGAATTCCTTGGGAAACTTATATATTAATTTGTGCCATACACTGTTATTAGACAGAAGGAATAATGTTACTTGTAATCTTCAGGCATAGTTTTTCCTTTTTCCTAAAACTTTTTTTTAGTTTATTTGAGAGAGAAGTTGAGAATGTGCGTGTGTGCCTGTGTGAGTGGGGGAGGGACAGAGAAAGAGGGAGAGAGAGAATCCCAAGCAGGCTCTGAGCTGTCTGCACAGACGTGGGGCTCAACCCCATGAACCGTGAGATCATGACCTGAGCCAAAACCAAGAGGTAGATGTTTAACAGACTAAGCCGCCCAGGCACCCCTACTTTTTCCTTTTTCAAACCCAAGATATAGAATGTGATTGTAAATAATTGATAATAAACTTAATTGAGGAGAAACTTCAGTGTATATATATATATATTTTCTCCCTCAAGTTTTCCCATTCAGTGTAACAGATACAAAAGTGATGAAAAATTATATTATACATGTTCTCAGAGTATGCAAGGACCTGCTAATGGAAGTTACTAGAGTTCTTAAGGATCAAACACATAAATGGCATTTTTAAGGTTTATTTATTTATTTTGAAAGAGCAGGGGAGGGGCAGGGGAAGAGAGAGAGAGAGAGAAATTTCCAAGGGGGCTCCGCACGGCTCGTGCCAAGCCTGACACAGGGGCTCAATCTCACAAGCCATGAGATTGTGACCTGAGCCAAAACCAAGAGTTAGACACTTAACTGATTGAGCCACCCAGGAGCCCCCACAAATGGCATTTTAAAGACAAGTGGCGTGTCTGATACCGAAAGGTGGCACAGCGGGTCTGTAGTACCTAGAATTCAAGGGTACCTGGAAATCTCAACCCTGCTCCCTCCTCTTGTGTTTGTCACAGCCTTGCCCCTCTTCCTCTTCTTGAAGATGGAGAAGATGCTGGTGGGCTGCCTTCTGCTGGTCCTCGGACAGATCCTCCTCCTCCCTGTTGAGGCCAGGGAGCGGCCTCCCTCGAGGTCCATCTCCAGAGGGAGACATGCTCGGACTCACCCCCAGATGGCCCTCCTGGGTGAGTGTCGGTGCCTCCGTCTCTGAAGCAGGAGGGAAGAGGTGGTTCAGGGCAGGGTCCAGACCAGGAGATGGACACATGTCAGTCGGGAACCTCCACCCTCGGCCTCCTGTGGGTGTGCTGGGAGGGGTGGGCAGGAGATCTCATAGCCAATGACAGCATGGGGGTTTCAAAATGAAATTGCACTCTTCTATTTTAAAGCGTTCCGTTTAATCTGAGGTTCGTGACTTTTCTCCAATATGCAAGGAAAAGATCTGAAAAGGTCCTGGTGTACGTATCTGGACAGGGATGTTAAGAGCGTTTATTTTTATTGGATCTGCCTGGCTTCTCTGCGTGGCAGCAGGGGGAAAAGAGCAGGCGGGCATGTGGAAGGAGGGAGCAGTCACAGAAGACAGGTGAGGACACTGTGAGCCGGAACAAGATATTAGGAACAGAAAATATGGGGCTTCTCTTGTGAACGTGTTGTCTTCAGGTGAATTTTTCTCTTTCTCCAAGAGAAAGATAAGCTCATGGAAACACATAGATATGGATAAATGGACCCGGTTGTTAAGCACAGGCTCTGGGAAGCCCAGGATGTGGAGGTAATAGGAAGGTTGGCCAGTGGAAAGGGAATGGGTCTTGGCATAGACCTGGGTTCAAGTCCTGGGTCTGGTACTTAACAGATGTGTATACTTAGTCAATATAGTCTCTCTGAGGTTCAATTTCCACCTCCATAAAATGGGAATGTTAATGCTGATCTCAGAATGTTTTTGTGAGGAGAAAATAAGGTAATAAATGTAAATTGTAGGTATGCCATGAATGATAGTTTAACCACAGCTGTCATTTTATGAAATCATTCTCTAAGACTGTGTTTTATAGCTCGTGGGCCAGGTGACAGACTCAGACTCCCTGCGAAGTCCACTGAGAGAATTACCCGATCGCCTGGTAGCCGTTAGCATTCAGAATTACAACCAGAGACCAGGGGAGCCCAAAAACCTCTGTTTTGGGAGGTTGTAGTCTTCACTCGTGTTAACTGAATGATGGCCCCATGATACTGGGCCTTCCGTGTCTTTAGTCTTCTGAGAATCCGTTTCCATAGTGATTTAAATGTAAGACTTTTGCAAATGTGGCAAGGACTAGGGGATGTTTACTACACTGAAGGGCTCTTGAAAAACAGATTTCAAGATGATAAATATGCCTTTCTATCTATCGAGATATCTGTATCTATCCATATATCTATATCCATATGTCCATATATCTGTATTTATACACACACATGGAGAAAGAGAGAGAGAATGGAAAACGCCCGATTCCTAGATCACCAACACTGATTGCACAGTTAGGTTTCTGATGGGACTTTCGGAATGACCCGCCACACACTTAGCTGGAAAAACGTATTCCTCTCGGCCCTCAGTCCCGCCCCCTCCCAAGCCGCTCGAGCGCACACCGGGCCCTCCCTAGTTGTCAGCAATCGCGTCCTCTCCTTCACCCCAAGCTCGGGCTCCGAAGGAGGAACCCCTTGTCTCCTGAAACAAGAGACAGAAGCCTGTTTTGCCAAAGGCATCAACCCCGCATCCAGTATCGCCTCCTGTTTCTCATTTTGCCGGAGAGCGCGCCAGGGACCCGGAGGAGGATGGAACATGGCACATCTCCCCACCCCAGGGAGCGGCCAGGGGCTGCTCCCGGACAGGCCGCAGGGCTGCTTGGCTGGTGAACGTGGTTCAGTGAGAGCGTGAAACCGGAAGGCAAACAACCACAACTCTGGCCTGAGTCCTCACGGGTCAGCTGCGTCTGGTCTCCCTTTGACAGGGAACGAAGATGCAGAAGCCACGGTCATTGTGGGCCTTGCCCTGATCATGTGACCTTCTCTTCATTGTTAAAATACGGTGTCTGACGTTTATGGCGGTTTGCTTGCCTCGGCTTTTTGTTTTCTATGTTCTAAACATTGCCCAGGCACATTTTGCTTCTGCGGCAAATCATTTTGGAATGCATTTATGGTATGCGCTACATGCTGTATTTCACTAGCTACTTACTTGCAACAGCAGTCTCTGAAAGTTTAACAGAGAAACAGAATTGTTTCTCAGGTTAATGCTTCATTTGGATTCTCTGATTTAAAAATTTTTTTTAATGTTTATTTAGTATTGAAACAAACAGAGCATGAGTGGGGAAGTGGCAGAGAGAGAGGGAGACACAGAATCCAAAGCAGGCTCCGGGCTCTGAGCTGTCAGCACAGAGCCCGACACAGGGCTCGAACCCAAAACTGTGAGATCATGATCTGAGCTGAAGTTGGATGCTTAACCGACTGAGCCGCCACCCAGGCGCCCCATGGATTCTCTGATTTCTCAAAAATAAGTTTATATTTTATGTCTAAATTCAAGTCAGAGTTCCAGGAACAGGTTGAGCCAATTAAAAATAAAATAATGCAGTATTAGCTGCCCTTCTAATGCATATTTCCAGGCTGCCCAGGTGGTAGTCACTGGTGATGTCGGTCCACATCGGCTCCTTCCATATTTCATTCATTCATCTGGAGTTCCTGCTGCTTGGCAGACCTGGGGACTTTAGAGAGAACAAGGGCCACCAGGAAGTAGTGGGGGAAACAGACGTGTAAGAAGATCATTAATTTGGTGGACTTGGTGTGCAACATTAGCTAGGATATAGCTCCACTCTGCCTGTTGTAGACTCAGTATAAGACAGCACATCTCAAACATTTTTGCTTCAGGATCCTCTTACACTAAGAAATTATTGAGGACCCCAAAGAGCTTTTGCTTATGTGAGTTATGTCTACTGACACTTATTGGGTCAGAAATTGAAATGGAGAACTTAAAAAATATTACTTAATGGGGACACTTGGGTGGCTCCTTCCCTTTGGTGTCTGATTCTTGATTTTGGCTCAGGTCATGATGTCACAGTTTGTGAGATTGAGCCCAGCATCGGACTCTGTGCTAATAGGGTGGAGCCTACTTGGGATGTTTTCTCCCTCTCTCTCTGCCTTCCTCCCCCTGTGTCTTTCAAAATAAATAAACATTTAAAAAATATTTTACTTAGCTAATTCATTAACTTAAAAATTTTTAATGTTTTATTTATTTTTGAGACAGAGAGAGACAGAGCATGAGTGGGGAGGGGCAGAGAGAGAGCGAGACACAGAATCGGAAGCAGGCTCCAGGCTCTGAGCTGTCAGCACAGAGCCCAATATGGGACTTGAACCCACAAACTGTGAGATCATGACCTGAGCCAAAGTCAGAGGCTTAACCGACTGAGCCACCCAGGCGCCCCTATTAATTCATTAGCTAAAAAAAAATAAATCCACAACATAACCAATAACAAAATATTTGTATAAAATGATATTTTCTAAATAAAAAAAATTGTGAGAACAACAGCACTGGTCTACATTTTGACAAACTTAATGCGTTGCTTAAAATTTTTTTGATGTTTGTTTATTTTCAAAAGAGAGAGAGAGAGGGAGAGAGACAGAACATGAGTGGGGGAGGAGCAGAGAAAGAGGGATACACAGAATCCAAAGAAGTCTCCAGGCTCTGAGCTGTCCGCACAGAGCCCAATGTGGAGCTCAAACCCACAAGCGGTGAGATCATGACCTGAGCCAAAGTTGGACGCTTAACAGACTGAGCCACCCTGGCGCCCCTAATATCTGGCTTAATCAAGGACAGCTGGATTCTCACCTCATCTAGTCTGTCATGAAATGTTGTTTTGGTTGGACTACGTGAATAAAATATGGTCTCACACACTTATGTAGTCTGACAGAGGAAAAGCATTCTTTTTTTTTTTAAATATATTGTCAAATTGGCTAAAATAGAGTGTGTAAAGTGTGCTCTTGGTTTTTGGGGTAGATTCCCATGGTTCATTGTCTACATACAAGACCCAGCGCTCATCCCAACAAGTGCCCTTCTCAGTGCCCATCACCCATTTTTCCTTCTTCCCCATCCCCCCAGCCCCCTGCAGATTGTTCTCTGTATTCAAGAGTCTTTTATGGTTTGCCTCCTTCCTTCTCTGTTTGTAACTATTTTTTCCCTTTCCCTTCCCCCATGGTCTTCCGTTAAGTTTCTCAAGATCTACATATTTTTGAAAACATATGATATCCGTGCTTCTCTAACTGACTTATTTCACTCAGCATAATACCTTCCAGTTCCATCCACGTTAGGAAAAACATTCTAACAGCCTTTTCATATAATCGTGGATATTCTTCTCTGATATGACACCCAAACTTGACAAATGATAGTTTCTTAAAGGATAGTTGTAGAACCGAAAACCACATCAGTAAACTTGTCGCCCTTTCTATGCTCATGAGAGAATAAGAGTATAAAAGGCAAACACTCACACTATTATAGGTATAGTTCTGACCTCATGGACTTAGCAGGGCTTTCAGGGACCCTAAGGGGTCCCCAGGCCACACTTTGCAAACAGCTGGTTCAGGGCAGCATTCCTAGTGAAGGTGGAGATCCTCCCTGAGGATCGGAGCAGGCAGGGGTGGAGTGAGGTGGGGCCCGGTCAGGCACCAAGGACCGCCATGTTTGTGAGGCGGGTGGTCCGAGCTGGAGAGGAGCCTGGGGGAGGGAACCAAGTCACTTAGGACAGGGGTGGGGGTGCCTGGAAGACTTTAAAGTGGTGATCTCTGCTGACTCCCTGTCTGTTCCCTGTGCCATCCGGACAGCCTCAGTCCTCCTGGGCTGGAAGGAGTGCCTTCTCCAGCCCAAAGTCCCCTCCAGGCAACAGTGCCAGCCGGTGGAATTGGAGCTGCAGGATGAGCCATACACCGAGCATCAGCCCTCGGAAGCCTCCAGACTCTTCCTGTCTGTACTCCTTTATCAGCGGCCCACATCCCTTCCCAAACTCCACATCTCCTCCGTAGGCCTCCTTCAAGATGGGGCTAACCAGAGGTCATGTTGCCTCCACCCCGAATTACCATCTGTCTTGTGTGTGCACATTTCTTCTCTTTACTATATCACTGCCATATGAGGGTGGGGGTGGGGGTGGACCTGTTGCCAGGGCAACCGTGGGATTCATATCACCCTTTCTGGAAACCTTAACCCACTGTGCTCTTGACTCTCCTCACTCCTAGAACGGGAGAACACAAAGGGTCTACCGTTTTGCCAGCTGGCTCTCCCTCTTTGGTCCTGTTGACATGTGCATTCTTTTCTCAGTTTACCAACGTAGCTCATTTTATGTCTATTACCTCACCTTGAAACCTTTCCTTCTCTTGTGATAGGTTCCCCTTCACATCAATAGTACATACAGAATTCAGGTTTATGTTGTAAGAGTGTTTCAGGTGGGAGGTAGAGATTCTATGGTTAAGGGATGGCGGGAGCTGAACCACTTCTGTCCCCATGAACACACACACGCACACACACACACGCACACACACACACACGCGCACACACACACGCACACTCTATGCTAGGGAAAATCCCAGAGGTGTTCAGGGATCCAGGCTACAGAATTTAGTGACATTTCTTCACGACAGTTAACTTACCAGGTAAAAATAAAGCTGATGAAGACAATCTAAGAGCTCATAGCGTCCGGCCCCACGTTCTGTTCCTTGGAAATCACAGTACTTATAAGGGACTCATTTCCATTTTTGCATGCATTTCTGATTAAATCTGACATCAAAATATTGGTAAAAATGCAATGTGTTTCATATAAGGACCTGAAACCTCCTAAATAAGCCACATGACTGAAGGAATTGGCCGGCCAAGAGAATTATGTGTAAGAATGTCATATTCTCTGTTGCCAATGGAGGTTTTTGCCTGCCTTGATAATTATTCACATTTTCAAGTGTTGGCTGCCAGTAAATGAATTTCCACATCCTAAAACAATCCTCCTAATTGACAAGTGTTGGCACCCTCAGCGAGGGAGGAAAAGCAGATGCCAGAGGCCATCAGAGTTTTTGGCTCCTGAAGTGACAGACCCATTGAGGCCACAAATCTTATATGCCCTGAAGCCACTTTATCAAGATTTGAACTTGTGTCTCATTCCCTGTGCTTTCAGAGGCTTTGTCCACCCTCTTTCTTCTACCTGGAATCTCTCCCTTGGCCAGCTCCAGCGCCGGCTCCTGCCTCTCCCAGCTAGGCAGGAGCCTCTTGGGATGGGCCACGCACACTGCAAGTCCCCTCCCAAGGCGTCAACTCCGTCTGCCTTGTATTTCCAGGGCTAATAGTGGCACCTACTCAAGATGGATTCCTGTTCTAGTTATTTTTGTACTGGCTTTGTTTTTACCACTAGACTGTAAGCCTTTGAAGATAAAGACTGTTTCTCATGTCTCGTAGCACCTCTGGAGGCTACTCTCATTTACGGAGCCCCTGCTGTGAGCTGGGACATGCTAGCTCATTTAATCTGAGAGAAAAAAGACAAATCACTGCAAGGTGGTTACTGGTTTATCTCATTAGCAGAAGAGGAAGCCCAGGCTCCGAGAAGTTAAGCGATTTGGCCAACTTGTCAAGGCTTCTGCAAACCTAGAAAGAAAAGGGGTCCACTCCCACCCCTCTTAGGGAGAAGATGTGTTTGAACAAAGGAGAGGCACTGCGCTCTGGAGCTTGCTCGCTGACCAGGCGTTTTTGAGCAGACCATGAAATGCCCATCCACATTTGGAGGTGCTGCTGCTGCTGCTGGCTACCCCCAGTTCTGCGGATCTCAAGACCCAGCACTGGTCCGTCCTGCCCTCGGGAAAGCTCAGTGCTCGCTCGCTGAATGACTGAGTGGAGGAGATGCACAGGAGGCTGATTTCATCCCCATTTAGATGCTTCCGGTCTTGGTCACTCTGTCCTCCAGTCTGTCTCCAAAGAGAGGTGGTTGACATCCGTGATCTTCCGGTCTCATCTAAGGTGTGGTGACATCACTGATTCTGTGCCTTCCAGATGCTCCTTCTCTGGCTGTTGTGGTGAAACACCTCGTGTGATCCTTGGCTTTCTTTCACTTTCTCCAGGTGGGAGAGCCAAGTGGAACCACATTCTGGAGACTGAGGGGGGAGAAGTTTTGAGACAGAAGAGCTGGGGCCGTAGAATCAGGTAGGAGGGTGGGCAGTAGGATCGAGTAGCGGAGCGGGGATGGGACTTCAGTGTTAGGCAGAGGGGTGGGACAGAGTGGTAGGGTTAGGCAGAGAGGTAGAAGGAACAGTAGGATCAAGCTGGGAACAGAGGTGGGGAGGTAGGATTGGGCAGGGGTGTTGGGGGCAGTTGGATCAGGCAAGGGGGTGGGGGGTGGGGGCAGTGAGATTAGGCAGGGGGTAGGGTGGGGGCAGTGAGATCAGGCAGGGGGTGGGGGGTGGGGGCAGTGAGATCAAGCAGGGGTGTGAGGCACTAGCATCAGGCAGCAGAACAGTGGTTCTCAAACCTTACTGTGCATCAGGAGCTCCTGAGAGGCTTGTTAGAACACAGACTACTGGTCCTTGAGCCCAGAATATTTGATTCGGTAGGTCTGAGTTGGGTGCATTTCTGGAGATCTCCATTTGAGAACCACTGTAGAAGAGAAATCCAGAAGGTGGGGTGGGGTCGGAGGGGGGGATGGGCAGGAGGAAAAGATCTTAAGGAGGAGATGCTGTGGGGCGTGAGCCAGAAACAATGCAGGATGAGTAACATCTGTTCAGAAACTGCAGTTGGAGAGTATAAACTGACTGTCGGCTGGGCCCACCCCTTCTGAAGCTTAGAACATAGCTGCTAGCGTTTTTCTCCCCAGGAGGCATTGGCAAAGGTGGGCCTCCAGCCTGCATGAGGAGCCGGCCTCTTACAGCGGAGTGATTCACACACATCTGAACCATCTAGTGGCCTGTGTGTGTCTTTGTCATCAGAACTAATTATAAAATGAAGGTTAATGCGTATGTAGAGCTTATCAAATTGTTTTAACTCTAGCAAAGGCTTTGCAAAAATAAAATCATTTAAAGTGGAATCACATCCCCTCTTCAGCCCTCTGCAACATCCTGTGCTCTACAGCTGCAGCCGGAAACAAGAACTCAGGGGAGGGGCTGTCGTGGCTGCTGCTCAGCCCAGAGGCATAAAGTGCAACTCTTGGGGCGCCCAGGTGGTTCAGTCTGTGGGTTCGAGCCCTGCCTCAGGCTCTGACCTGACAACTCAGAGCCTGGAACTTGCTTCAGATTCTGTGTCTCCTTCTCTCTCTGCCCCTCCACCTCTCAAACTTTGCTTCTCTCTACCAAAAATCAATAAATGTTAAAAAAAAATTTTTAATGCATCTCTTCATGCCTCTTTTCTGTTTTATGTATAAACGAATGTCTCTGTTGTCATTCATGTTTAATAAACTGAATTCCTCATTCCTATCTTGTAATTAATATTGGAAGAATTTTTTTTAAAGCATAGTAGCTGACTTCCAATAAGCTACAAAGTTAAAAGCTTTTCTAGCCAATGGGAAAAAAAGATTTTTTTTTGCCCTCTTACAGATTCTCTCTCTTAAATCTCTCCCACCCTCCCTCATTTCCTTCTTCAGTTCCAGGATGTTCTGTCCTCGGCTTGCCCAGGTATTTGGCACTTGCAGTGTGCATGTGTGGGATGGTGGGGGGGGACATCCTCTGTGTGACTCGAATAGCCATTCTTCTTTCCTCCTCTTAGATGGCTTGTCCTCTTGGAGGGCCAAGTCACACAGTCTTACCCCTCTGGCCAATCATGTCCCAGGTCTCCGCCACTGATGATAATAATGAAAGTAATGATAATGAGATCTATCTTTTCTTCTCAGCGAGGTGTGGGGGGGGGTGTCATCTACTATGTTTCGGGCACTGTACTAGACAGTTCACACTTTATTCTGCATGGTATTATTATTCCCATTTTACAGATGAAGAAACTGAAGCTTAGAGAGGTTAACTGGCTTGCTCAAGGTCAAGTAACCATTGAGCAGCAGAGGTGGACTGTAAGAATATAACAACCTACCTTTTCCTCTGCTCAAACCCTTTTCTGCAACCCTGCTTCTTCTCTTTTATCCAACCAAACTGGACTCACCCTTCAGGACTCCGTGGACGTGTCCCCAGCCTCATAGGCTGGCAGTGCCTTCCCCCAGCACGTCATGTGTCCCAGCACAGCACGTACAGCCTGTACAGAGATCGCCTGCTTCGGTGTCTTGTTGTATCGGCAGTGATTAGTAACGTGCCAGGCACACAACAGGCACTCGGTAAAGACCTAGAGAAGGAGTAAATGAACTCACAAGTGAGAAAAGAGACATCTTTAGAGAGGAACCACGGGCTGGTGAAGGTTTCTGAAGCTGGGGCATGTGGAAAAGATTTGAAAGTCCTGAGGATGTTTACCGTGAAAAAATAGAAGACGCAGAAGGGCTCTCTGAAGGCTGTTACGGATGAGTCCAGACTTGTTATTAAGACCTTGAAGAGGAGATGCAGGACCAAATACTTGTGCTTTTAAGGACACAGATTTTTCTTCCATCTGAAAGTTTGTAGCCACCGATTATCCCAGGAAGGAAACAGCTTGCCTCCTCGGGCTTCAGGGATGTTGGAAGCCTTGGGGGTAGAGGCTTGAATAAACCTCTTCTGGGCAAACCCTCACCTTCCAAGATTCTATGGAGTTGCCTGTGGAATTAGGAAATAAACTGGAAGATAAGGACTCCCCTATTAGAAAAAAAAAAAAAGCTAAATGTTTGCTTTCCAAGAACAATCTGCCTTAGGAGCCTTTCCAAGAACATATTTTAAACAAGGGAGAAAGTGAGAAATGTTTAGTGACTGGCAACATGTAATTTGTTGGATTCCTGGGTTTCACTTCTGGCAATGGTAATTGAGTGAATGAAAAGAATGGTTACAGGTTAATTGCACTCGCTGTTTTGGGTGATTCACGGAGAGCTTGCAGGCAGTGAATAGGACTAGACCTTCACTACGCAGGGCTTAATAGCTGTCTTGTAGCAGGTGTTCTTCACGTACGTGGGATGCTTTACACTTTTTGTACTAAATTTCATCTTCTTCATTTCAGTTTCTCGTTCTTGATTCACATCTTTTTCCTCCTTAATGTAGCAATTTAGAGTCATTTGCAAATTCGATAACATGCTTTCTATAACTTCATGTCCCCATGGAAAATATTAAAAGGATATTTTATATTCTTTTGAAATGATTATAAACAATAATCATCTTTACTTTAAAAACATCACATTTAAATCTCTCATGACCACTGGGTACTGAAAATAGCAAGAGGAGCTATTTCAGAAAGTTGCCTGAATGATCAACCTATAAACATTTCATGTATTCTGGAGAGGAAATATTATAGAGGCTTGAGTTGGATATTAGTTTGTTATGGCTGCCATAACAAAGTGCCATTCACTGGGCGGCTTAAAGGCCAGACATTTATTTTCTCACCTTTCTGGAGGCCAGAAGTCCAAGATCAAAGTGTTGTCAAGGTGTTGGTTTTTTCTAGGCTTCCTTCCTAGGCATGCAGATAGCTGCCATTTCCCTGTGTCCTCACATGGTCTTCCCTCTGTCCCTATCTACATCTAAATTTCCTCTTCTTTTTAGTTTAGAGAGAAAGAGAACAGACATGCTCAAGCAGGGGAGAAGGGCAGAGGGAGAGACAGAGTCCCAACAAGGCTCAACGCTCAGCGCTGAGCCTGACGTGGCGTTCGATTCCACAGACTGTGAGATCATGAGCCAAAATCAGGAGTCTGATGCTTAATTGACTGAACCACCCAGGTGCCCCCAAATTTCCTCTTCTTATAAGGATGCCAGTCATATTAGATTAGAATCCAGCCTAATGACCTCACTTGACTTTAATTACCTCTTTAAAGATCCTGTCTGCAATACAGGCACATTCTGAGGTACTAGGGTTGAGACTTCAACTAATGAATTGTGAAGGAGGCATAGTTCAGCTCATAGCTAGTTGCTTTGCTTTTCACTTTCATTTGTGGAGGACAGTATGTCTTCTCTGACAAATTCCTGTGATAAAACTGTTACTCACGTATGCCAGAGAAGCACGCTCAAAGACTTCAGAGATGAGGATATTTCTGGGTCCTTAAGGCAGGTTGGACAAACGCAGTGAGTTGGACAGAAAATGTCCTAGGGCTGCAGATGGGAAATGAATGCAGTGTAGCCAAGATGGAAAGCCAAGGCTGCGTGAGATTTTTCAAAAGCCAAGAATTAGAACCACTAGCTCAGAAAAGCCTTCTTTCAGTATATCCAGAGGAGGCTGATTTATAGGGGAAGATGAAAGGAGGGCAATGTGTGTATTTTGGCTGCTCAGAGGATGGTGGGGCTGGGAAGGGAGGAGGAGAAAGAAGTTATCATAAGGCTGCAGCCAGCCAAGGAGTAAGAACATCAAAGAGGAAGTTGATGGCCAGATGTACAAAGAGCTGATGCAGGGGAAGGGTCTGGGGGGAGAAACAAGAGGAATGTAAGCATCTGACGACATGGGTTCAGAGCCAAGAGGGGCCTTTGGAAAAGCACAATGGATTACGTGCACTGTGGGGCGTTTGGCCGTGAGAAACCTAGGGAGAATGAGCCTCAGGGGCCTTTAAAGTCAGGTTGGACCATAACGTAAACTGGAGGAATCCCGTCCAGAGGCCTCAGACCTGGCAAAGGGCTGCTAGAGGCTGCTTTCCTTCTCTAGCTCTTAATTCCCCAGCCCTGACACCAGGACTCGTTCCAGTCTACAGGATCCATTCATTGAATGAATATGTACTGAGAATTCCCACGTTGCAAGTTGTGTTGTGCCAAGTGAAAGATGCAGAATCCTTAGACGTTTGGGACTCATTACTGGGGAAGCCAGGGAAGCCATCCCTTCTCCTAAAGGGACTGTTTGTCCATATGTGCTCAGATACCAGTCTCCCTGTGGCTGTCCTGTGTGATTGTCCCACCTACTGAAGGAAGCAGGCTCCTCCACTCACCTGGTCCAATCAAACTTGAATTAGTCTCCAGAATGCAGAGGAATAGGAAAGCCATCGATTTTACCTATCTATGTTTCTGTACCAGAATCATTTAGTTCCAATATGTTATTTTTTGTTTCATGATTTGCCTCAGTTTTGTCATCTATTCATTTGTTAAACAGGTGCACATTGAGTATCTATAGTGTGCAAGGACGGCATGGTTTTGGATGTTGGAGTACTGCAGAGTCATGCTGGGTCACATCGGGCTCACTACCTGTCGTGCTTTAGGGATGCATGGTCTTTGGGGGGGAATTCATATAGGATCCATGAGAGAGGAGGTCCTCAAGAGCTAGTAGAATGTACTCAGAAAGCCATCCATCTGGGCTTGAAGCCTTCTGTAGAAAGGATATATTTCACAACGAATTAAATTTCTTTAGCAGTCATTAGTCTGTTTGGGTTTTCTATTTCTTCTTGAGTCTCTTTTGATAATTGGTGTTTTCCTTAATTCATCTGTATTTTCAAATCTATTGGCTTGCATTATAAGTCATAACACTGTCTTTTATTTTTTTAATTTTTAAAAATGTTTTTTATTTATTTTTGAGAGACAGAGAGAGACAGTGTGAGCTGGGGAGGGTCAGAGAGAGAGGGAGACACAGAATTTAAAGCAGGCTCCAGGCTCTGAGCTGTCAGCACAGAGCTTGACACAGGGCTTGAACCCATGAACCGTGAGATCATGACCTGAGCCAAAGCCAGACGCTTAACTGACTGAGCCACCCAGGCACCCCATAACACTGTCTTTTAATATGGAATATGGTACTCTTTAACAAAAGTGCTCATTGCTTTGTTCCCATAGTTCACAAAGCTCATACCAAAATTCTGAAAGAATATTGAGACTGGAGGACGGTGTGCAGGGTGTGGGGGAAGATGTCTCTATTGACTCTTAGGTTTCCCTGATAATACCTATAAGAGGACTTTACAGTTTTGGGAAGCACCTTTTGCTTGCCTTCTCTCTCTTTCCCTCACAAAGCACTTGAGAGGTAGATTTTTACCACAGTTCCCAGTTACAAATAAGAAAAAAATATGATCAGAGATATTAGCTTATCTATGACATGTAGATGAAGCTGAACTCACTCCTAGATCATACCAGTTTCTAGAAGAGAGTTTAGGGGTGCCTGGGTGGCTCAGTCTGTTAAGCGTCTGGCTTGGGCTCAGGTCATGATCTCATAGTTCGTGGGTTCAAGCCCCGCATCGGGCTCTGTGCTGGCAGCTCAGAGCCTGGAGCCTGCTTTGGATTCTGTGTGTCCCTCTCTCTCTGCCCCTCCCCATGCTCATGATCTCTCTCTCTCCATCTTTCAAAAATAAATAACTGTTAGAAGAGAGTTTAGAGATTATTTGGTTGACAGATGTTTAGTGGGTGGGTTGGTGGGGCATGGACCACCTCAGAGCCTTGGATAAACTTCAGTGGGTCCCTAATTTGGATGGGACAAAAAATGACATGCTTTTTAACTAACCTCTTAACTGTGATTGAGCCTTTCCTTCTATTATGATTGTAAACCACAAACCACAGGAGTAGTAGCATTACTGTATCACCAACAGAGACCACAGATATTTTCATGGCCCATTATAGTTGTCAGATAATTCAAAATATGGTTGACATGAAGTGCTACTTCGGGATTATACTAGTTAGTGGGCCCACCTTTTGTCCTTGTTATTTAATGTTATTTTTTTATTAAAAAAATTTTTATGTCTTTATTTTATTCTGAGAGACAGAGACAGAGAGTGAGCAGGGGAGGGGCAGAAAGAGAGGGAGACACAGAATCTGAAGCAGACTCCAGCTCTGAGCTGTCAGCACAGAGCTGGACATGGGGCTCAAACCCCCAGACTGTGAGATCATAGCCTGAGCCAAAGTTGGCTTCTTAATTGACTGAGCCATCCAGGTGCCCCTCAATGTTATTTTTAAAAGTACATTTGTTACTATATCCCTGGCTTTTAAAATATCTTGATAACTGGGGCTCCTGGGTGGCTCAGTTGGTTAAGCATCCAACTTCAGCTCAGGTCATGATCTCGTGGTTTGTGAGTTCGAGCCCCGTGTCAGGCTCTGTGTTGACAATTCGGAGCCTGGAGCTTGTCTTCGGATTCTGTGTCTCTCTCTCCTTGACCCTCCCCTGCTTGCACTCTCTCTGTCTCTCAAGAATAAATAAAAAACATGAAAAAATATTAAAAAATATATCTTGATAACTGTAGTTCAAATAATTGACCTCTTTTCTTAGTCTCTGCATTTATTTATTTGTTTGTTTATTGTGGTAATAGATATACATCAGATTAGCCATCTTAACCATTTTAAAGGGTACAATTCACTGAGTACATTCACATTGTTGTGCAACCAGCATCACTGTCCAGAATTTTTCATCCTCCAAAGCAGAAAGTACCTATTAAGAAGTGACTCCTCATCCTCCCTTTCCCAAGTAACTACTTTTTTACTTCCCATCTTTATGAATTTGTCTATTTTAGATACCTTGTATAAGTGGAGGGACATAATTTTTGTGCTTTTGTGTCTTTTTTCACTAAGTATAATGTTTTTCAGGTTCATCCATGTTGTAGCATGTGTCAGAACTTTTTTATGGTTGAATAGTATCCATTATATATAATATGTCTATATTATATACATATAAGCCATATTTTGTTTATCCATTCATTTGTTGATGGACGTGGGTTGTTTCTACCTTTTGGCTACTATGAATAATGCTGCTATGATCATTGATGTGCAAGTATCCGTTTGAGCCCCTGCTTTCAATTTTTCTTGGATATATGCCAAGGATGACATTGCTGAGAAATATGGCAATTCTCCATTTGACTTTTTAAGGAACTGCCAAACTGTATTCCAAGTAGCTGCACCATTTCACATTCCCACCAGCAATGCCCAAGGGTTCCAAGTTTTCTTTATTTTTACCAACACTTGGTATACTCCATTTTTTAAATAGTAGCCATCCTAGTGGGTGTTGCATTTTATGTTAGGCATTTAACAAGTTTATTCTGAGAAGGGATCATGGGCTTCACCAGAGTGCCATGAAGTTCCTGGTACAAATTAAGGTTGAGAACTAGGCTGAGGGAACCAAAGCCCAGAGGTGAAGTGATTCCCCAGCAGTACCTACGACGGAAGACCAAGTCTCCCAGGACCCAGGGGGCTCTTTTCTCCTCCTACCACATGGTCTCTTCTCATGTAGACATGTGCCCCAGCCAGTGGTCAGACTGAGTCAGGGCTGGAACGGAGCCATAAACCAACCAGCCACTGAAGCTGAGGCCAGCCCCAGCTCCAGACAGACGAGACAGATGTAAGCCCTGACTGCAAACCGCTGCAACGTAAAACTACCACACACAACCACAGCAACTAAATTTTTATTCACGCAACAAACACTGAGTACCTTGTGTGAGATCAAATTCCATGTTCAGTTGGAGTGTCTAAGGGGCCACCGAAGGGACATCCCTTGCAGATGCTCAACTGCTAGTTTGGTTTATAGGTGAAAGTTCAGGTGGGAGAAATAACCCTGCCTACGTTTCCTTTAAATACAGAATGGTGTCTTGACCGGTCACTCCTTGATCAGGAGCCTCTAGCTCTGCAGAGACTGCCTAAGATGGCTTCCTTTCTCCTGATCATCTCCTTGCGCCATTTTCTTATGAGCTTCCAATCCACTGTGGCTCTTGAATCTTCCTACACCTGCCGCTACTCTTGTCAGTTGGTGTTAAAAATAACAGTAGCTAACTTTAATAAGTGTGAATTCTGGCTTTCCGCTGTGTGACCACGAATAAGTAACATAACCACCCCAAGACCCAGGAGGTGTCTCACTTGGAAAGTGCGGATGATGATGAGTGGGAATGGGGATGCGGCAAGACCATGCAGATAGAGGGCTAGCGTGGAGCCTGGCCCAGAGGAAACATTCAGGAAGTGCTTGTGCTGTTATTGTCAATTTTAACACTTATTATTAAAAACCACTTTGTGCGTTGCAAAATGGAATTCATAGATCCCACTCTATGGTCACATCTTTAAATCTAGGAATTAGGTCTTTTCATCTCTGGGTCTAAGGCATCTGGCATAGTAGCCTCTCAATAAATGTGTACTGAATGAATGAATGAATGAGAGATGACATTTATTAATATTATTAGTATTATTAACTTGTATTTTTTATTGAGCATATACTGACACATAAAATAGCATTTTTAACCATTTTTAACCTTAAATTAGATATTGATCTTAAAGAAGAACCTCTATTGAATTGAGTACATGAGCATTTTAGAAAATATGCACACTTAGCAAAATAGTCTAATTTTAGTTTTTCAAATGTCAAAATGTGTACCATCAGATCCATCCCGTCATACATAGAATACATTTTTATTGAGCAGCTTTTATTGAGCAAGCTTGGTATCAGTAGTGGAGTCTCTGGGTAGTAGGGAAATTACAGTTGGCTTAAGCTAACAGTGGTTTTATGAAAAGAGATTTAAATATCTCACCAGAAGTTTGGAGGTCAGTGATTCCCAGTTTGTGGCAGCGGCTCTGCTTTGTCATGGAGGCCAGAGTTCTTTCTAGCTTTCAGCTGTGTCATCCCAGGAGATTGGCTTTCCTTCCTTGGGCTTTTGCCTTATAGTCACAAGATGACTGCTGTGCCTCCGAACATCACTTTCTTCCATGATCATGGTCAGGAAGAGAATAAAGAGGACTTTTACATTCCTTGGTTCATTTCTTTGATCAGAGACCAAAATCTTCTCTGGAAATTTCAGTAGTGTTTTCTTTACTCCTCACTGGCCCAAACTGGATTGCATGCCCACTCCAACGACCTAGTCATGGATGACCATGACTGGCTTGGTTCCAGAAGGAATCCTTCCTGGTGGGGTAGGACTATCCTCCTGGAGCTCAGGGGCCCCTCTTGGCTACTTGGAATCTTAGGCAAGGGAGCAGGAAGGGGTTGGGGAAAGGAATGAACTTTAAGTAGTCAACCTCCAGTGCTGTCCACTCTACTGTGAGAAGCCATTTTCTTGAAAGTACACAAAATAGAAAGAAGGAAGTAGCAATTAAGGTGACAGATGAGAGGACAAGTAAAAATTACCCAAATGCTTGGTGCATGTTAAAAAAGCTAAAAAAGAACGTCTAAGCCTTAAACTTTATTACTTTTTTTTTTTTTTGGCAATTTAAGGCTTGGATGCTAAATGGAAACATATTAAATGCAATTTAAATGTATTTACCACAATTTAAAACTTGTACTGTAAATACTCTATGAAGTTTTCTAGGGATCTTGAAACATAGCTGGTGAAATCCACATGCACAGTCCGTACCCTATAGCATGTGGAGATCGATCCCGTCACTTCTATTCTCTGGTACTGTTTTTTTTCTTTTTCTTTTTCTTTTTTTTTTTTTTTTTTTGCCTCAAGAGTTAGAGTACATGTCCATCCCCAACCTTTAAACACTTTTTAAAACATTTTCTATTATGAAAGTAATATATGCTTATTTTTGCCCTTGTTATCGATTGGATTCTTAGTTTCTCTCAAGCAAGAGTAGATTTAATCCTGTTGCTGTGTACATTTAGAAATAGAAATATCCAGGCCTGCTGCTTCAAGTCTTTTCTTCCAGGACTCACCTTTGCGAGGTGAGAAGAAATGTAAGAAACCTTCGTCAAGTCGCTTTCTGATGCTGTTTTCTCGTGTCACGGGACCCTAAATATATGTACCTGTTCCTTCCTTCATCTAATAAATAGTTGTTAGGTCACTTAGGGATGGGGATGTTGGGAACATTGCTGGGAACAAGATAGGCAAAAATCCCTGATTTCATGGATCATGTATTCTAATAGAAGAAACAGAAAAGAAAAAATAAATAAGTAAAATATATATGAGAGAAGTTGATAAATGCTATGGAGAAAAAGAAAGCCAGAAAGAGGGATCCGAGTGCCAGCTGGGATGGGGGGCTGGATTTTAGATTGTGAGAGGGAAGACCTCACTGAGAGGAGGCACTTTCTACACGTCCCCAAAGGCGGTGAGGGGACAAGTCACTGAATCCAGAATGTTCCAGGCTGAGGGAACAGCAGGCAAAAGCATGCCTGAACTGTTTAGAATAGCAATACCAGAGTCGTGTGGTTTAGAAAAGTAACACAGGCCTTTGGGGCCATGGTTAGGACTTTGGCTTTTCTCTCAGAAAAATGGGAACCACGGGAGGGTTTTAAACAAGAGTGAGGTGGTTTCACTTGTGTTTAAGGAATCACTGTGGCTGCTGGACTGAGAAGAGTCTGTAGAGGGGCAAAGGCAAAGGCCGGATGGGAAGTTAATGCCGTCATCCCGGTGAGGGATGTCAGTGGAGGTGATCTTCTCGGAGTGTACCGAAGAACTAAGAATTATTTTATTTTGTGGCAAGTTTCCTGAAACCTTCTTGAACAGTACCAGTTGCTGGGAATTTATGGATTCAGCCGGCAGAGCACCCTACCATTACAACTAGGGAACATTCATGTGATGCAAAGTCATGTGGATCGCACCCTGGTCTAGTTGTGTGTGGAAGTTGTTGTTTCCTGCAGACTAATTGTGAAGAGTATGAGTTCTAGAGTCAGTTTCCTGGATTTGGATCCTGGCTCTACCACTTTCTAACAGTGTGACCTTGGGCAAATTACTCTAAACTCTCTGTGCCTCAGTTTCCCCACCTGTTAAATGGGGACAACAGGTTGTTGCAAAAAGTGGGGAGTTAATACATGTACAACCTTTAGCATTGTGTCAATATATAACCACCGCTCAGTAAATATTAGCACCCTTATAGATATGGATATAACCATTTATAAAGGTCAAGAAACAGCTCTACCTAAATTATTTAACACTATAGTGTACTAGAACTAGAAAGGAACTGAGACATCATTTAGTCCAACCCTAGCACCCTAGATCAAAGTGACATGCCCCCCCCAATAAAAGAAGGAGTTTATGTAGCTAATGTCACCTAGCTGGTGGCAGGTTAGGGATCAGAACATGGACCTCTGTCCCCTGTTTTCTGTGCTATGCCATGTTGCTTCCATTTGGCCTTCAATAGAATACCAGGTGGGAATAATAATAATCATAATAACCACAATAAGTGACTTTTGACTCTCACTTTGTGCCAGGCACCACTGTATGTGTTTTACACAATTTCACTTCCTTAATCCTCACGACAACCCTCTGAGGCAGGTGCAGTCATTGTCCCCATCTTGTAGAAGAGGAGACGAGTTAGAGAGAGCAAGTAACTTGCCCAGGATGGGGGTGTGTGTTGGGTGGTGGAACATGGGTGGCCTGTGAGTCAGGAGGCTGCCCTACCATTGCATGGTCTACATTCCTTGCTTGTAAAATAGGGACTGTGAGTCCTGTCTTGAAGGTCCCTTTCAGTTTTAAAGTTTGCACATCCTAAGTACTTTGTGATTATCAGGTCGGTAACAAATACCGTTTTAGCTCATTAAACATGCTGTCTTATTAACTGATCTTCATTTTAATGATCAGCTGCAAGAAAGACTATTTGTAGAACAGCCTAGAAACCAAAGTCACCAAGGCTGTGAGGGATGCTTGAAATGTTATTCCGGCTTCCATGGCAACCCCAACATAGGCGTTAAGCTTAATGGAGTCAAGTACCCCAGCTGGAGCCGAGTGCTCACCCAAGCGCTGTGAGCTCCGAGGAAGCAAATAGCTGGCTCAGTAGTTTTCCTTTTGTGTAATCCACTGTCTCAGTGTATTTTAGGGAGTGGAGACCTACGCCAAGTTGAGTAAGGATGGAGGAAATGAAAAATTATATCAAAGTGGAGAGAGGACAGTTTCCAGATGAGTTGGAGAGTAAGAACAATCTAGGTGGGGGAGTCACTGGGGAGAGAAGGATGGGGGAGGCGTGCATCGGTTCGGGGGTGGAGGAGGACAGTTGACTCCACAATGCTTGGAGGCACTGGGCCTTCAGGTGAGCTTGGTGAAGAGCACTGAGCATGCCCAGTAGTTTTTTTTTTTTTTTTTGGTCCCAGTGTGTTTGGAGCTCTCAGTAGGAACCTACTGCGGATGAGTGTGGTGGCAAAGCGCAGATATATTGAGGAGTTGAGGGGACCACCAGGGTCAATGCAGGAAACAAAGCTCTCTAGGTATTTTAAGCAGAAGGGGATTTCAGGGGCCGCCTATGTGGCTCAGTCGTTTAAGCGTCCGACTCTCGGTTTTGGCTGAAGTCAGGATCTTGCAGTTTCATGAGTTCAAGCCCCACATTGGGCTGTGGGCTGACAGTGCAGAACCTGCTTGGGATTCTCTCTCTCTCTCTCTCTCTCTCTCTCTCTCTGCCCCTCTCCTCCTCAAGCTGTCTGTCTCTCTCTAAATAGATAAACTTAAAAAAAAAAAGGGATTACTTACGTAATTGTTGGAAAGATTGGGGAAGTGGGAGTTGGGGCCATCGCCCAAGAATCCGTTGCTGGGATCAGGGTGCTGCTGTCACCATAACTGCATCTACAAAGCTGGGGAGCAGATACTAGAGCACCAAGCCTGGCTCCCTGCACCCTTTCCTGCCAGGAGAAACAGCTTCCACCTTGCCTCCTTCTTTGTGAGGACATCTAATTGGTGGTCCCTAACTGTAACCCAGAGCCCCAGCTTCCTGGGGGTCTGGGAAGCAAGGCTCTTGTCATTTTCACTCCAGCAGTACTGGAAGATTCCTGAAAGAGGTACTGAAAGAATCCTGAAAGAGGTAGCAGTTTGTGCTGAATGCCAACCGATGTTCCATCAGTTGCTATTTCAGGTGACCTCTCAATTAATGGGGTGAGCAACAGAGGCACAAGAGCGGGACTGGAGGGGAGAGGAGTCAGGAAGGCCCAGCTGCTGATCTAAGCTGTCTGCTCCACTTTTGAAAGTCCTTCAGGCAGACTTGCTCCACGGTTAGATACCAACGGGGCAGAAACTCAACTCCTAAAGATGAAGGCGCTGTCTTAAAATTCTCTCTGGTGCCTTCTCTCTCAGTTTATACACAGAAGATGTTAACTGACATCTAACACACCAGACTGGGGTCTTGAGGGGAAAGAAAGGTTGAGGTGAGGGGCTGGGGCTAGAGAGACTGGTTCTAATTTGGGCCAGGGAAGGAGAAGAGTGAAGTCTGGGCTGAGTCAGGAGCCCTTAGAATGTACCCTAAAGGGGATGGCACATTCAAAATTTTTCAGTGGTTCCCCATTGGCTCCTTAATGAAGTCCAAACTTCTTTTTTTTTCTTAAGCAAGCTCTACACCTGATGTGGGACTTAAACTCATGCCTCTGAGATCAAGAGCCTTATGCTGTACTGACTGAGCCAGCCAGGCACCCCATGAAGTCCAAACTTCTCAATAGGGGGTGCACACAGCCCTCCCTCCCTGGCCCTGTCATCCCCCATGAGGGATCCAGCCGCACCACACCACCTGCACTTACCCGTGCACCCGAGCACCCTACCCTGTTCCGACCTCCAGGCCTTCGCTCACACTGACCCTTTGCCTCAAGTGCCCATCCCGACTCTGCCTGGCCAACACCGGCTCGTCCTATACTAACAGAATAATATTATAAAATAATAGAGTGCCCATCAGCTTCTCCGGCATCTCCCTTTCCACCATCTTGGGATCAGTGCTGTCCTCCAGACTCTAGTTGCTTAGGTTTTTCATAAATCTTATGAATCTGTCTTTTTCTTAAAAGGTTGTCAGTTCCTCCCAGGCTGAGATTGGTTCTCATACTGTATCCCCAACACGTGGCACAAACAGGGGGGTTCTATAATGTTTGCATCACCCAGCCACACCAGAATGATGAGAGAAGTGTCTCCAAAGACCAACTCTGCCTTTGCCGGCCCAGGGCTGGGGAAACCTGTGTTCCTTGCCTTGGTGGGTGCCTGCACCCTCCGCTTCCAGGGAGGGGAGTGCCGGATTCCGCCTCGGGGCCCCTTCCTCCCGCCTCCTGGCTGTTATCTGTCTGGCCTGACCCTGCACTGCTATTCCCAGGTCTCTCTGCTCTGCTCCCGACTTCCATTTGCCGAACTCCCAGAAAGCAGATGAGGCAATTGCTCAATTTATTAAGTTAAAATGCTCCTATGGGTTAACTGCCGGTTGCTTTTTTAAAGCTGCCTGCACTGTTTTTCACTTTGTAGAGAGAAGAAATCACCTGTTTCCCCATCACTTTCTGTGCTATCTTGTGGGGGGTGGGGGACGGGTGGGTTTTGAGGGTGTGTATATGTGTGTGTAGGTTACAATTTTAAGACATTAGTCAGTTCTCAATTTGAGAAAAAAAGAAAGACAGCGAGAGAGATTTCGGTACAGAATATCAAACTCGCTCTGTACCTATACGGTCAGCTCAGTGACTTCTAAAGCCATTGATTGTTTTAGGGCTTCTTTATATTTCTGTTTATCAATTGGGAGAAAGCCTGTTTGTACCACAAACTCTGAGAGAAGATGTGAGGGGCATCTTTTTTTTTTGATGAAACTTTAGCAAACTGCTCTACCTTGCAAGGAAATTCAGTTCACTGGAAACTGTTTTCTCCAGGGTGAAAGTGGGGCAGCTTTCTCTTTGGCTCCTTCGCAAAGAAAATTGTCCAGGGCTCTGGAAACCACGGTTGTTGAGCCTCCTATGATGTCTTTTCTTTCAGCTCATGTAACAGTTACTAGAGGAGACTGGTGTGATGTGGCATGTTTTTTTTTTTCTTTTCCATTTTGCTGGCTCGTTGGTACACACTCCCTGAGGGCCTCCGAGAGCTGTGTTCCTAAAGGAATTTATGACAGTCAGCAGGGACGACTGAAAGTTGAGCTGGTGTCAAATCCAGAATCCCTCATTGCTACCCAAAGATGCAAGTTCATTTACCAGAGCCTTCTTTGAAAAAGAGCAACAATGGCGAAGTCTCCTTGTGACATTGGAGAGTATATTTTGCATAAGAGCTTCCCAGTGTGTGTCTCCACAGCCAGCTAACATCCATCTCCCCCATCCTCCTCCTCTCTGCTCTGCAAATGTTCTCCCTGGTCACAGCTGAGGAAGGTACACGCGGAGCAAACATGACAAAGCTGGCATTCCAGCTGCTGCCTGGGAGCTTTGGCTCAGCTTGTGTGTGTTGGAAAGAACCTAACAGGATAGGGGTTGACATTCTGACCGTATCTCATGCGTTCTTGAGAGAAGCAGTTGGAACGTGGTGTCTCGAATGGCATCAACTGCTTTTTACACAGCTCATTGGGCCAGACAGGTCTGTGATTAAGAACACATAGGGGCGTGCCCGGGTGGCTGAGTTGGTTAAGGGTCCGACTTTAGCTCAGGTCATGATCTCGTGGTTCATGGGATCGAGCCCCACATCGGGCTTTGTGCTAACAGCTTAGAGCCTGGAGCCTGCTTCGGATTCTGTGTCTCCCTCTGTCTCTGCCCCTCCCTTGCTTTCTCTCTCTCTCAAAAATAAATATTAAAAAAAAAAAGAACACACAGAGCAGAGAAAAACTGGAGGGGCTCTGGCAGAATGGGGGCCTGGCCAGCCACAACATCCCTTCCCTCGGCCCACTTCCACCTTCTTTCTTCCCCAACCAGGACTCAAAGCAGGATGAATGGAGCCAAGGGGGAAGGCCATGGAAATCAACACCATCTGGCTGTACTTGTTACTCTTCTCTTTGGTAGTTGGCCAAGAGGTAGAGTGTATATTTGCTCTAAATTTTTGCTACCCGTGCCTCCTCGTAGAATTACAATCTCTAGCAACTCTTCTTTATGCCGAGGGTTAGGCTGTTCTAGCTGAGCATGAGTTATGATTAGGATTACCAATAATGACTCACTTTACCCTGCATCATTCTGCAGGCTTCTGTATGCTTGTCTCACCGAACCCCTGGACTGTAAGCCCCCTGAGGCCAGGGACTGCATTATCTACTGTCAACACCAACAGTGCCAGCACTGTAGTTTGCCCATGGTGCCTTCTGTTCTCTACCCTGTGTGTACCAGGCCTGAGTCAGGCATTGGTGAAACGAAGATGAATAAAACCCAGTTGTGACCCCAGAGGTCTGTCTCACTTTTTGTGGGTTTGCAGGCCAGTAAATATGGTATTTGTGGGATGACATTGTGGCACATTGTCACTAATAGGGCTTGGTGTCGGCACTGCCTGGTGATGCACAAGGCACTTTTGGACATGGATACGTGCAGCAGATGAGTCCCCCCGGCTAAGGCACAGTGGTGCCTCTCCCCCTCAGGCACTGGCCCAGGGTCGAGAGTGAAGAGGACATGTGCTCTAGGGGAGTGTGTCTTGAGTTGAGCTTTAATTCCTGGGGCTCATCCAGTCTTTGCTGCCAGTCCTCCCCAGATTTTATTGAGGGGGAAAATGTGCTAATTGGCAATCAGGGGTTGTACCTAGGTAAGGCTCTTCTCTGGGACATTTTCCTGTTCACAGGAGACTCTTTATGTCACATCATGTACTAGGAAGTAGGGGCTAGCAGTGCTGGTACTAACATCAGACTGGCGTGGGTTTGAAGTCCTTCTTCCACTACCACTCTTTTGCCTTGTGCCAGTGGACTTATCATTCAAACTCTAAGCGTCAGCATTGGGGGTAATAATGGTGCCTGCCTTATTTATTTTCTGAGCCCAGTCGAAAGCCAGGACACATCTAACATGTACATGATCCAACATCAGAATAGAACATGAGAAAATCCAGGATGTATGGTTGCCATATTTACAAGGTCTCTCCCGGTCTTGGGAAGGGGTCCCTTGATACTATCTTCTCCTCTGGACTTTTGGCTCAGTGGTACATGGTCTTTCTGGCTCACATACCCCTTGGGACAGAGCTCTCAGATTTGTCTCAAGAATCAACTGAAGGAATTACAAGTGCAGATTACTGGGCACTAGCCTCAGAGAGTCAGATTCACTGACTAGGGTGAATTCACTGACTAGGGCTAGGTTGCTGCCTAGGGCTCAGCATTTTAAATCCACACCTCAGGTGTTTCTTCTTTTTTAAGTTTACTTAATTATTTTGAGGGGGAAAGAGAGAGAGTGAGAGCAGGGGAGGGGCAGAGAGAGGGAGAGAAAGAATCCCAAGCAGGCTCCATGCTGTCAGCATAGAGCCTGATGTAGGGCTTGACCCCACGAACTGTGAGATCATGACCTGAGCTGAAACCAGGAGTCAGATGCTCAACCCACTGAATCATCCAGGCACCCCTCCCATGAACATTATTGATCTTGCTGTCAGTGACCCTTAGGGTGGTGGCTTTGAAAGGAATTGCTTTGATGAAACAGTATCCTGAGATTTACAGCTGCCAGGTTTATCTATTGTGACTCTGATTAATGAAACTCACCAAAGTATTCATTTATGGGAAAGTTCTGCTGTAAAGAGAAGAGTGAGTTCTATTGTTGGGAGAGTCTCTCTATTCTTTCAGGCCAGGAAAGCTACTGATGAGATGGTTGGGGCATTATGGTTGGCGGTTGGGGATATAACAGGCCCAATTGCAAAAGGTCTGTTTGGCAAATCAGTTTCATTCCCCAAGCCCCTTCCAGACACAGGTGGAAGGAACGTGAGGTGCCGGGCCGGGAGCTGCACTGTGGTGGAACTTTGATTCTGAGCCTAGGATTGATTAGGGGTCTCACAGGTGCCAGGGCTGGAAGCCGGGTTGGGGGTGGGGGGTGGGTGGCATGCAAAGCTTGGGATTTGCCATCCTGGCTTGAGATATTATCACATGACTGACTGTCAGGGCAGACGTTCTTTCCCTATGGTTTATACACTTGAATTTTTGAGCCTTATGTGCAGGGCTTGACATTTATACCAATTAGATTTCGTCTTGTTAGTTTTGACTCATTGTTCCAGCACTCAAAAGTCCTTTCTGGTCCTGACTCTGTAGTTTGGCTTATTAGCAGTTGCTCCCAGCATTGTACGTAGTGGTGTTGAGAGACCCGTGAGTGCCCCAGAATTTGGAAGAATGTTTGGAAAATCTTACCAAGTGGGGAATGATTTGCTAATGAGTCCAAGGTATGTTTTAGATATCATTAAGAAGTTCAGGGTGTTTCCCTAATAGAATAGAATCAAGTTTTCAGGATATTCCCCAGTGATTCTTTAGGAAGATGTGAGTAGAGCATAATGGATTCAAAGAAGGCCATAGCTCATGATCTGTACCGTCAGATGTCTGGCAGGGGCCATACAGCAGCTGGCGACTGACTAATAAGGGAATTGGAGATGGAGGGACTTGACTGTGCTCTTTGCGGCCCTGGCCAAGGAGCACGTGCCCCAACCTAGTGCCCTAAATACAGGGGCATTGCAGGTTAAGTCCCGTTGGGGGCATAAGATAAAAAATCATCTAAATTGCCTCTGAAATGCCCATGAAACCACCTGTAAGTCCCAAGAACTAGTCTTGGTCTGGAGGCACATGGTGACAGAACCATACGAGATGGCCGCAGGGGCCACGTCTCAGGCATCTGTGGACATGTACTCATTGAGCATGACACTGGGTAGGATCATGGTGCTGTGTTACATGGCAGTCTTTTTTTTTTTTTAATTAATCTTTGAGAGAGCAAGCAAGCACAGAAGGGGCAGAGAGAGAGAGAAATTCCCAAGCAGGCTCCACACTGTCAGTGGGGCCGATGTGGGGCTCGAACTCACGAATCATGACCTGAACTTAAGTCAGGTGCACAACTGACTGAGACACCCAGGTGCCCCACATGGTAGTCTTTTCTCTTGGTCTGTCTGTCTCTCTAGTTGCCTTTCTTTGACCAGCCCAAATACCTCAATTCACATAAACCAAATGCTTATGGGATGCAATTTCCCTGGGCTCTGCATCACACATCCTTCAATTTTCCCCCCTCCCGACAAGCACTTGTTAAATGAATGAGAATGGAAATGACCAGCAGCCTGGCTTACTAGGTTACTGCTATTCAGGGAGGCAAGCATCTGTTTTACCATTTTATTAAAAATTTTAAAATATGTTTTATTTATTTTTGAGAGACAGAAAGAGGCAGCGTAAGCAGGGAAGGGTCAGAGAGAGAGGGAGACACAGAATCAGAAGACAGGCTCCAGGCTCTGAGCTGTCAGCACAGAGCCCAAAACAGGGCTCGAACCCATGAACCATGAGATCATTACCTGAGCCAAAGCTGGACGCTCAACCGACTGAGCCACCCAGGTGCCCCTCATTTTACTAAATTTTTAAAAAGACAAATAGGCATGTAGCAGAGAGAAGCACTTGGCAGGAGGCAGGCATGTTTGAGCCATAGCTTTCAGGCTGTGATTCCAGGGAAGAAGTCCAGTGCAGTCCTGGTGCATCTTGAGGTGTATCAAATGGCAGGTCTAAAAGAATAAAATCCTTCCTGAGTATTGCTTGGCAGTTAAGAGCAGGAGGTACAGAGCCAGACAAAATGGGTTCAGATCCTGGCCCCCTCCTCCTTAAATATTACTGAGTTATTGCTAGCCATTCTAAGTTCATTGTCATCACCTGTCAGTGGGAATAGTAACAGTACCTACTCCCTAAGGTTAACATGAAGGATAAATAAGCCAATGAATGGAAAATATTCAACAGGGTCCTGGTACTTATTAAGTGCTCAATAAACAGTAGCTATAAATTATTATTATACTCTTCTGAGTTTCACAACATCCCTGAGAGGTATTGTTGGCACCATTTCACAGAAGAAGAGACTAAGGGTCAGAGAGGTTAAGGAGAGGCTCAAGACCACATGGACATAAGGTGCCAGAGGCTGGATTTATACTTGGGTCATAGGACTATCTGTTTTATCACTAAGCATTTCAGGGTGAGCTCCTTTTCAGTCTCTGGATGAAATTATTTTACTCTTATTATAGATATTCACATATTTTCTTTCTCCAAACATGCTTGGATCTTTCCAGGCAGACGGCACCAAATATTTACTGTACAATTACATGGCCATGATTGAATTTAGCCAGAGCAAGGGAGGCTGATTAGTGACAAGTCCACAACCCTGAGAAGAGGAAATAGTTCCAAGGTTGCACACTGTAATCCCGCGGGGGTGGAAATGTTGCTTGAAATTGTCCTGGCTCAGGTTCAGGGGTAAGAAGCACTTGTTTGCCCAACTTGTGGGCTTTGAAGACGAGCTGACAGTACTGAAGTGCAGGTGACAAGGTCCAGACTGTCACTTTGTGGTTCAAGGGATGACATATTATGTGCCCAAAAACCCTCATCCAGTGCTGTTGAAAGTCTGTCATGAGGGGCCAGAGGAAGGTTGTGTGCTCTTCTCCCAGGCCAGGGGGACCGGGGTGCAGGTTATCAGAACCTATACGTCAAAGGAACATACACAGAGGAGAGTCTAGAAACACCTCTTAGCAGTCCCCACGTGGAAACGCTGTAGGGTTCTTCGCAGCAAATATTTCAGAATGCCCCCAGTACCGACCAAGCTGATATTGTCTATGAACCAAAGATCAAAAGTGGCTATGCTTCCCCATAAAATGGCAAAGATTTGGGTCTAGAATCTATGCCTCTATTAGCTGAATCCACACTTGCTCTAGAGCTTTCTGACTTTGTGGTTTTCATCCACCTCCTTGAACTGACTGCTCTGGCTCAATCCTTTCCACCTGCATCCTTACTCTACCACCCAGAATTCCATTTAACTCCACAAATGCTAACTGAAGACATTACTCTATTCCCATTGGCACGGTGAGGAAGATGAATGAGACGGTTTCCCACTTCGGGGAATTCACCGTGATATGAGGAGGTCCAGACTTGCCAAAACTCCTTTTCTCCAGAGATCCCTCTGGTACCTAAACTAGTGGTTCTCAAAGTGGAGTCCCTGGGCCAGCGGCATCAGTTTCACCTGGGACCTCTCTAGAAATGCAGATTTTCAGGTATCACTCTAGATCTACAGAATCAGAAATTCTGGAGCTGTGGCCTACTGCTCTTAGTTTTTAACAATCTTTGAGGGGATTGGGAGGCACCTCAAGGTTGAGAACCACTGAACCGGCCCTCTCAGGGACAAGCTGCAAGGCCCTAAAAGACCTGAGGAGCCCTTGGTCACTGGGGTTGCCAGGACTAGCTTTCAGCTCACGGTCACAGCCCCCACAACATTTTGAACCTTTGTGGTGTTTCTGTAAATGCCCCAGCATTGTGGAAACTACACATTTGTTTCGACGGGAACTAATCCAGTTTAGCACATAATTCCCCATGGGACTCCAGGCTTCCCTTTCAATGGACTGTGGTGCTTGATGGGATGTTGACACCGTAACTAAGACCCACAGCAAAGACCCCCAGCCCCAGAGGACCTCCTGCTTCCAAAAAGCTCCTGAGGAAGAGACCTCAGGAGGCCAGTCTGCTGTCTCCTCTCTCCCTTCCCAGGAGCCTTTCCCTAATATCTTCCTCCATGGCAGGGGCCGAGCCTCGTTGTAGTTCTCCTCAGCGGGTGGAGGTCACTGGGTCACATTCTCCCTGAAGTAGGTTCAGACATCAAGGGTGGGGTGTGGGTAGCTTCTGGAGAGGGGCCAGCCTGGGTCCTGGCCCTTGTCTTCTGCCCTGGGAACTGCGGGACTGTCATCCACGGCTCGGACCCAGGGCTGTATGCTAGACCATCGGCACCTTTGTGAAAATCACAAGAGGCACCCCCTCCAGCTGCTTCTCGGGGTGGACGCAGCCCCTGGGGTTCAGGATTTCAGCCGCTTGCCTCCTAGGGCAGGTGTCTGTGAGGCCTTCTATTCCCCAGCCTGGCCCTGGCAGGAGACAAATGAGGGGTGATGTGGGCAGATAAGGGGGTTCCCACATGCAGAACCGAAGGCTACGTTCTTCACCCACATCATTTCCTTGAATTCTCCCCACCGCCTAATGCGGGTGTTGGTGTTGTCTCCATATGGGTTTCTTTCTATATTGTTTAAGATTTTCAAACTCTCAGTGCCTCCATTTTCTCATGTATCCAAAGGGGTGATGACACTACACTTTCCCCTTAAGAGCAGGTTCTGAAAAGCAAATGAGCCCATAGTGATGAATGTGCTCTGGAAAATAGATTTTAAAACATCCCACAAACGTCAGGTTTTATATTGATCTTTCTCCCAGAGTTCTCAGAGGCAGTTTCTGGGGCCTCTGGTTTGAGAAACACACTTTGAATTCACACAGCCCCAGCTTTAAGTGTGGGTGCAGCACAAGGTTGGTCTCCTGGCAGAATACTATGGTTTGGGGGTGCTTCCTTGCCCCCAAATCGGAAGACTTGTGAGGCCACAGTGGACGAGGTGTGTGTGCAGGCACTCGGGACGAGTCAGAGCCTGGCAGGCTGGCCTGGACAGGATGACCTCATGGGCCTTTCCCACTTTTCATTTTGATGACTGGGTTCACTGTTTCACATTTGGCTTTCTCTCTCTTTTTTGCAGCTGTGGTGATTGGGATTTAGGGCAAGCATTTAGGATCCCTTTTCTAATCCCTGTCAAATCTGGATTTAGCTACAGAGTCTGGGAAGGGGAGGAGGACCCCCCCTGCTGCGAACATGTGAGAAACTCCCCTACCTTCTGAGGTCTGAGGACTCTCACCTCATCCCCTATCAGCCTCTTCCCAGGATGTGAAGCGTTTCACCCACAGACTCAGATGTCTTCCAGCCTTCTTGTTTGGGGGCTAATGGCATAAGCATGGTGGGGGTGAGGGAGAGACTTAACATTTACCTTTTTCCCACGTAACTGTGTCCTTTGTTTCTTGGTCGATCCCTTCTCCAGTTTCAGTACTCGCTCCCCTAGTTAAGGTTGAGTCCCCTCCACCCCCAACCAGATTAATGCAGCTGTGGTCTGCATCACTCACCTTGCAAACCACTGCCGCCCTCAGCCGGCTTGTTATTATGTAACCTGCCTGCAGGTGAGCTGAGTTAATCGAAGGATGCGAATATCCTGTGCTCCTCACCCGTGGTTTTAGGCACACATGTCCCAGGCCTTTCGTAGCTGGCTTCCGCTTGCCCTCCGCCTCCATTCCTATCTGCCCCTCCAGCAGCACGTCATCGCTCATTCCATTTCCCCCACACAAATGCCATCGTAGGCTTCTGTTCACCTGTCTCTTTCCACATGTTCCTTCTCTGGATGCAGACACCACGTGAGACCAGTTCACGTCCTATCTCCTTGACCCCAGCCTGCTAACATCCCGTTCTCTGAACATCTAGGGCCAGCACACACTAATTATTCTCTCATTTGTTCCATGAGTTAAGTTCCCAAGGTCGATAGTAAGCACCTTAATGTTGCTCCCCGCCGTAGGCTTCTTGCTTATTCACTGCAGTATCCAGCCAAGCTTACTTGGCATGCAGTCAATAATAAAATCATTTGGGCCCCGCTCAGGTGTGTGCCCACCTACAAACTGCATTGATGACTTTCTAGAAACTGAAGTGTGCATTTATCTTGCAAAAATGAATCGTATCTGTTTGTAGCCAATACTCATGATCACCCAGTCATGCACATTTTTTACCCTTACAGCTTCCTCGCATAAGGAAGAAAAACCCGTGGAGATTAAAGGTCTGGAAGGTGATCCCCAGCCCTCGGATTCCCAAAAACAGCCGGGGTTGGGGGTGGGGCGGGGCACTGGCCTTCGCCCTCTGATAATGGGTCTGACCTCTCCTCTTTCCCCAGAGAGCTCCTGTGAGAATAAGCGGGCAGACTTGGTCTTCATCATCGACAGCTCCCGCAGCGTCAACACCCACGACTATGCAAAAGTCAAAGAGTTCATTCTGGACATCTTGCAGTTCTTGGACATCGGCCCTGACGTCACCCGAGTGGGCTTGCTGCAGTACGGCAGCACCGTCAAGAATGAGTTCTCCCTCAAGACCTTCAAGAGGAAGTCTGAAGTGGAGCGTGCAGTCAAGCGGATGAGGCACCTGTCCACGGGCACCATGACGGGGCTGGCCATCCAGTATGCCCTGAACATCGCATTCTCAGAAGCAGAGGGGGCCCGGCCCCTGAGGGAGAATGTGCTACGGGTCATAATGATCGTGACTGATGGGAGGCCACAGGACTCCGTGGCCGAGGTGGCTGCAAAGGCACGGGACACAGGCATCCTGATCTTTGCCATTGGCGTGGGCCAGGTAGACCTCAACACACTGAAGGCCATCGGGAGTGAGCCCCATGAGGACCATGTCTTCCTGGTGGCCAACTTCAGCCAGATGGAGTCGCTGACCTCGGTGTTCCAGAGCAAGTTGTGCAGTAAGTGCTGCTCCTCTGGGGCTCCTCCGGGGGGAATCATTGGGGTTCCTTCTTTCCTCTCCTTGTGTTGATTCTGTGCCAGCTTGTCCCAGGTACTGTGCCGACAAGGGGTGCTCGGCAAAGGCCTGGATAGACACGGTGTTGCCCTGGGGTTACACTCTGGCCAAGGAGACAGCAAGGATATAATGATGCAGATAAGTAAGTAACTGCAGTCGGAACGATGTCATGGAGGAAGAATTCAGGGCAGGACCCAACCTAGGCCAGGGTGCCCAGGGAGATTTCTCTGGGGAAGGGATATTTGAACCCAGACTGCAGAATGAGTACGAGTAGATGGGCAAAGCTTTTCTCCAGCACATTGGACTGTCCTGGCGTTCCCTAAGTCAGAATTCATGAGTTGGAGTAGAGATGGGAACAAGAGGACAAAAAAATTCCACAGTGTCTCCTTGGGTGGGGTCGAATACCAAGCATTATTGCCCCGTGGTGGTGTGAGTGCTGGGTATTTTCTCCTCAAAGAGGCCCATCGCACAGGGAGAGCTGAGATTCGGTCCCCTCCTTCTGTGAGGGGGACCTGCCCTCATCCTTGAGCTCCCTTCGGCTTCAAGGTTCCTCCGCCCTCTCTTGCTTCCTAACCCTACTCTCCACAGGGCTTCTCCCTCCTTTCCTTGCCAGACGGTGCTCAGTTACCTGTGCCCAGAGCTCCTCCTCAGTTTTCCGCAGCAGGTCCACATGGCCTGTCCCTTTTCCTGCTTCTTCTGCAGCTGGCTTCTTGTCCTTTCTTCCTTGAGGATGGCAGGGGCTCAGGGGGCACCCAGCCTCCCCTCTAGTTCCTGGAAACTGGAGGCGTGCCTTCTGACCTGGTAAACAGTGTCTAGTCTTGCCTTGGCCACCTCCATTTGTCCCTGTCCCCTCTACCTGTCCCTTTCTTGACTGGAAAACAAAAGGAAGGATCTGTTTTGAAATAACTAGTGTTCCCTGGGAGTGTGAGTGGAGAATGAGCTTAAGGACCAGACTCATCTCCAGTTCCTCAGGAGCAGGGCCCTGAGGGCTCTGACTCTGTTCTCAGAGTCTACACAGCCTTGGGACCCCCGCTCCTCCCGCTGAAGCCTCAGGGAGGAAAGATGGTGTGTTTTGATGTGGTTCTTTTTTTTTTTAATCCTTTGCTGAGAACTAACCTCAAAAAGCAGAAACTCCATTGTTTCTTGACTCTCAAGTCAAAAGATTTACTTAAAAAAAATCAATGCCATGAAGGAAAAAGAACCTTTATCTCTGCAATGTCACTTGGAGAATTCTGGCCTGGCGCGGCAGAAGGGCCGTGTTGTGGTGTGCTGTGGCCCCAGGTCGCCTGGTCAATGGCAACCGGTAGAATGCGCTGCACACATTTTAAGGTTTATGACTTTAAATTACTTCTGCAGAATTTATGTTCCCCTTTTCCTGGAAATATTAAAAAAGAAATTGATTCCGTAACAGTATTGATGGGCTTACTCATTTGTCTTGGAAAAAGTCAATGGAGTTCTCTCATGAGCACTCTGGATTTATCAGCAAATGGAAAGGCAGTATGAGACTGAGGCCGTGGACTTATCTGAGTAAGAAGTTCTTTGTGTGCTTTCTGGTCAGGCAGCAAAATTAAAAGGCAGTTTGGATCCTCAACCCCGCACTTTGCTGTAATCTGGAAGCTTGAAGAAAATATTGGGATTCTGCCATTTATCTGTGGGGCCCCAGAGCCCAATTGCTCTGCCTGCCCGGAAGAGGCCAGGTCCCATCACCTGGCAGGGTTCTGCTGTGCTAACCTGTCAACCATCCTGAAAGGTTCAGGAGGTCCTGGGGCCTCTTAATCAGCAGTGCAGTAAAGATTGCAATAGCTAATATTTGTAAAGCACTTTCCCTTCTGTTCTTGCTTCTGATCCCCACAAAAATCTGGGGAGGCAACACAATACCATCCCTCCCTCTTTACACCATAGTAAACTGCATATGTGAATTCCCAGGAACAAATAGCCAGGAGGTCATGGCTTCTGCTTCCAAAGCTCTTGCTCATTTCACTCCTCCGCATGTCAGGGATTATAAATTCCTCTTTTAAGGTAAACCATTTTCTGGTGGCCACCTCCACAGTCCAGACATGCTAGGTAACCGGCTGTGAGGTTGACATGCACCCTGGAATTTATAGGAAGCTGTGTAGGGTAGGGTGAGGAGCAGACGAGTCTCAGCATCTCCACCTGTCAGCTGTATAATACTTTGCAACTCTGTGAAATGGGGATCTTACCTACAGAGTAGACGTGTGAATGGGTGTCATCCACTGGAGAGCCCTGTTCAGCGTGCACCATGTTGTGTGATTATAGTCAGGCACATGGAGGACCAGCACGTTAGGCAGGCGGCCCCCGTTTTGGTCTGCACTCCGGTTATCACATAGCAACGGACCTCCTCCAAATTCCAGGCATCGGAATTGTCCCTTAAACATTTACTAGGCTGCACTCTGATAACAACAGCTATTTTTGTCCTGGGCTAGGTGCTTTCCGTATGGTCTTCATTTATACATGTAACAGGCTTCTGAGGCAGATGCTATTATTATTCGCATTTTACAGAAGTGGAGACTGAGGCTGAGAAAGGATAAGCAACTTCGAATAGCAGGATTGCAGTTTGTCAGGCCTGAGGGCTCCAGGCTGGTGGGAAGATGCTCTCATCACAGAGAAGTGGGATGTTGGCTCTCCAAAACGTGCACCTTGGAGGTCTTGGAGGACTGAGGGCAGGGAGCCACGGAGGGAATTCTGGTCAGAGAATATGTGGCCTCCGTAGGGGTTCCTGGAGGGCTCTAAAAGGGGATGATAATAATCATTACTATTTATATAGTTATTAAAAATTTTTTAACGTTTTATTTATTTTTGAGAGAGAGAAAGAGAAAGAAAGTGTGAAGGAAGGGCAGAGAGAGAGGGAGACAGAATCCAAAGCAGGCTCCAGGCTCTGAGCTGTCAGCACAGACCTGGTACGGGGTTGGAATTCATGAATCGTGAGATCATAACCTGAGTTAAAGTCGGACACTTAACCAACTGAGCCACCTAGGCGACCCTAATCTTTACCATTTGTTGATATTAATATGTTCAAGCTCTGTTTTGAGCCATTAGCCTACATTAACTCATTTTATTCATACAATAAACCTGTGAAGTAGGTACTCTTATAATTCTCATTTTACTGAAAGGGAAACTAAGACCTAGCAAGGTTCAATGATGTACCCAAGGTCATACAGCAGTGCGGTACAGTTGAGATGTGAGCCCAGGCACTCTGGCTCAGAGCCTACATCTTGACCATTACGCGCTACAAAGACTTGAATGATGAGTAGAAGCTTCCTGGCTCACCGAGGGGAGAGGGGCGGGCAACACCAGTGAGCCAGGAAAGAAAAGATATTTTCATTTGATTTTTCTGTTTCATTACAACAACAATAACAACCACAATAGCAGCAAAGAACTAGTCCAGATTTTCTCTTAATTTTGTAACCTGCTAAGGAGACGTGACCCACGTTTGAAAAATGTGAGAAGGGGCAGGCAGGGAAGTGGAGGCCGCGCTGCAGGTAGGGCTGAGATTTCAGAGGGCAGAAGGGCCGGGGTTCCTGCGCTTGGAGCAGAGCTAAAAAATGCTGCTTATCTGCGGATCAGAGGAGCCGGGCAGTCTTTCTGTGTGGTCATAGCAGGTCCTTTATTATGCACGTAGGAAGAGATTAGGCTCTGGAGCCAGACTGCCCTTGAGTGGGAGACCTGGCTCTGGCTCTCACTGGCTGTGTGGACTTGAACTTGGGCACAGCGGGGGGCTTTATGTCTGCAGGCAGTCAACTCCCACCGCAGCCCGCAGTGAGGGGGAGACTACTGAGGTTGTATTCTCAGGCCACCCCTGAGGGCACCAGAGGAACTTGGAGACCAGGTAGCCTGTGAATTGAGGCCCTGTCTACAAGATGACCAAAACCTACACATCCTGGGCTCTGCCATTTTTGCCACCCAGGGAGAGAGGACACTGAATTTAGCGGCTGAAAAATGCAGGTCTGTCCTGAGCTCTCCGATGACTCATTGTAACCTGGGTAGGGCTGCTTTGAAGTCACCTCCTGCTACCTGCTGTATAAGCCAAGCCTGGCATCAGGGGCCCAGGGGTTGGCTGTTCCGACCCTGACAGCCCCACCCCGCCCAGGCCAGGCACTGAAGGCTCCAGTAGTGTTCCTAAGACACACCTTTCATCAACCGGTCTGGGCAAAGTCTACACTTGCTACAGCCCTTGGGGCTCTGGTGTTAAGCGAGAGGCCAGATTGATTTCAACAAACATTGGCTCTATGTACCCAGTAATCGTTCCTTTCTAGACCCTCAGTCAGCCCTACCATCCCTTTGATCATTTTTGCATTTGTTAATAGGTATTTGTGCACATTCATATTTCCTAGTTAAAAAAAAAGCCGGTCCTGGGGGCGCCTGGGTGGCTCAGACAATTAAGCATCCAACTTCAGCTCAGGTCACGATCTCACTGACTGTGGGTTCAAGCCCCAAGTCGGGCTCTGTGCGTACAGCTTGGAGTCTGGAGCCCGCTTCGGATTCTGTGTCTCCCTCTCTCTCTGCCTCTCCCCCACTTGCGCTCTGTCTCTCTCTTTCTGTCTCTTAAAAATAAATGAACATTAAAAAAATTTTTTTAAATCTGTCTTGCCAATGACTTAGTCTGCCAGCTAGTGATTGCTTCCCCAGAGCACAAAGCCTTGACCCAGTTACAACCTATCAGGCCTTCTGAGAAATGCGCCCACTGCTGGCCAGTGGATGGCAGGATGGTTACCTCCCCTTCAGTCACACCACAGAGGTCGGTCCCACAGGACAGCAGGGGCATCAGGACCCCATTGCTTTTTGGAAACACCAGTCACTTATCCATAAAATTTTACAGATGGAACATTTTTATGTTATCTTAGTAAAAATATTTGGGATTCTTTTGCTTGAAAGTATCAGAAACTTAGTTTGAACCAGCTTTTAAGGGGGAGGGTTGTATTATATTACCTCATGGAAATAAGGTATATTTTAATGAATATATATTCATATACATGATATGTCATATTAATGAATGACAGTCCCACTTTCTCTCTACCTTCTTCCTCTGCCTCCCCTTCCTCTGTGTTCCATGAGCAGAAAATGTGCACCATGTCAGCCCCCAACATGTACTTGCCCTTGGTTGAACTCCCCTTTCCCTCAGTTCTAGCTCCTGTGTTAAGAAAGGACTCTGATGGTCATACCCTGTGCTGCTCAATGGCATTCAGGAGTGAAGCTGCCTCATACCAACACATGGGCACTTCCTACAGGCCCCGTGCACTTGAAGTGAGAAGGAAGGGCAGTTTCTAGAAACGGTAGCATGGTGGGGGCGGGGGGAGTATGTCATGATTCTCCACTCATAAGGCTGTCAAAACTTAACATTTTGATAATCCCAAGTGCTGAAGTTTTTTACTTTCCTGCATTGCTGGTGTGAGCCACATCTATTCAAACTAGGATCCAGGCCTAGCAAAACAACTGCACACGTGCTTGAGGAGATGTGTTTGAGAACGTTCATCAAAGCATCATGGGAGTGAAAATTTGGGAGTGCGCAAATGACGGCTGATGGGGAAATGGCTAAATAAAATGAGAAAGAATCATAGGACCGACAGATAAAGCAATTGAAGGGAATAAACCAGGTCTAACGTATTTGATAAAATCTAAGATATACAGTCAATTCTCATTATTCTCAGTAATTATGTTCTATAAAGTCCTGGTGAAGGCTGGATTTGCAAATACTGAACCACAACTCCTGTTGGGTTCCTACAAGCCTCTAGTCTCCACATTTTTGTTAGCTAATCAATACATGAACTCGTTCTGTGTGTTTAAAAGGCACCTTATTTAATATACATGTTGATTCATTGATGCTGAACTCACAGCCAGCAGCACTATTATTGACACCAGAGCCCGAATTATCTGGCACACATTTTCCCTGTAAGGCACCAACCGCCTTGCACCCAGGAGCACCAGACACACGTCACTAGCGCTTCTCATCAGCAGATGCTAGCACTTCGACACTGTGTTGGGGGCGGGGGGAGCATGCAAAACAGCAAAATCACCAACACAAAAGCACAAAAATAAAAAAACAAGGCACCAAATAGACCTCAAAAAGGACAATTGTTTACCATCTGAGAGCTGAAAGGAGGAGGTGGGGTCTCACTTTATCCCACCCCAGCGGCAGTGTGCACATCAGGCGAGCTACATTTTTCATCACTGAGCATGTCTGTATGGATTTTGTTTTAAGTATTGATTTCAGGGTTACAAATACATTTTAGTGAGTCGGCGAGTTCACAAATACAGAATCTGTGAATAATGGGGATCAATTATATGCAGCTTCATGTCTTAATGTCCTTCACATTGATAGTATATACATCAATACAGATAGAATCTGCAGTTAGTGTTGAGTGAAAATCCAAGGTGACGACCAGTACATAGAGGATGAGCCCACATATGTGAAATAAGACTATAAACCACCATGCTTCCATTTGCTAAGTATGGAGCAGTCCCTAGGGCATGGTTCTAGCTCCATGGGGAGCTATTTCTATCCCCCTTTTTTGAGGGGGCTGCAGAGGGAGAGGGAGAGAGACTCTTAAGCAGGCTCCATGCCCAATGTGGAGCCCCATGTGAGGCTCGATGTGGGGCTGGATCTCATGACCATGTGATTATGACCTGAGCCACAATCAAGAGTCAAATGCTCACCCGACTGAGCCATCCAGCACCTCTCATCCCATTTTATTCAAAATGGTTAAGAAAATTCTCCATGGTCACAGAAATGGATATTTCTTTCACACCAAATTAAAACTGATTGATTGGACTTAACTATGAACTTTCCATTGTTTGTATCTTTTTTAAAAGTTTGTCAGAGGGGTGCCTGGGTGGCTCAGTTGGTTAAGTGTCCGGCTTCGGCTCAGGTCAAGATCTCATGGTCCGTGCGTTCGAGCCCCGCATCGGGCTCTGGGCTGACAGCTAGCTCAGAGCCTGGAGTCTGCTTCAGATTCTGTGTCTCCCTCTCTCTCTGACCCTCCCCTGCTCACACTGTCTCTCTCTGTCTCTCAAAAATAAATAAACATAAAAAAATTTTTTTTAAAGTTTGTTCATTTATTTTTAATATAATTTATTGTCAAATTGGCTTACATACAACACCCACTGCTTATCCCAACAAGTGCCCTCCTCAATGCCCGTCAGCCACTTTTCCCTCTCCCCCACCAACTCATCCACCCTCAGTTTGTTCATTGTATTTAAGAGTCTCTTATGGTTTGTTTCCCTCCCTCTCTGCTTGTAACTGTTTTCTTTCCTCTTCACGCCCCCCCATGGTCTTCTGTTAAGTCTTCTCAAGATCCACATATTACATATGTCTTTCTCTGACTGACTTGTTTCACTCAGCATAATACCCTCCAGTTCCATCGCCTGATGAATAGATAAGTTTATTTATTTTGAGAGCGAGCGAGCGCGTGTCTGTGTGTGTGAGCAAGGTGGGGGCAGAGAGAGAGGGAGAGAAAGAGAATCTCAAACAGGCTCTGAACTTTCAGTGCAGAGCCTGACAGAGCCTGTCACAAGGTTCAAGCTCAGAAACCCTGAAATCGTGACCTGAGCCAAAATCAAGGGTGGGACACTTAACCAACTGAGCCACCCAGGTGCCCCCATTATTTGTATCTTAACAGGAGTTAAAACAGGCAGTCACAAACTCACCACAATCTGCATTGTATTGTTAAGAATTTTAAAAGTTTTACTTCCCTATTTTATTTATTTCCTACTGTATTTCTTCCTTAGAAGTAATGAGAGTTTCTTCAGTAGCTCAGTTTTCCTAAGCACTGGATTAATGAGATTATTCTTAGCTTTTGAAAACCTCTTTTATTTGGGCTTCATAAAAATATATTTCTACATATGGACATCTTTTTTGTTTATGAGAACACTTGTGTAACTTCTAATCTGTTTATAATGATGTTTGTTAATTTTAAATATGTTCAAGTTGAATTATATTGAATAAAATAATAAACTAAGATGAAAAAAAACACTATGAAAATTTTTATGAGCTCCAGACAGGCTTATGCAAGAATTGATGTTACTGAAAGCTGAGATACTTTAGATACTACATTCAGTAATATATTAAATTGACAGAAAGATTAAGGAAACATGGAATTAGGAATGCATTTTTTTCTTCCAGAATATTCTGTATAACACTTTTGCATATTAAAAGATTGCTGTTGGGATTTATGGCTCCCAAAACTGTTGACTCTTACCATATCCTCATTTAACTAATATCTTCCTACAACCCCATTGCTGCCTACTGAAAATCTACACATTAGCCAAAGCCCCCTCAGGTATCAGCAAACTTTGATTCACCAATTGAGTATTATTTTTTTAATGTTTTATTTATTTTTGAGACAGAAAGAGACAGAGCATGAGAGGGGGAGGGACAGAGAGAGAGAGGGAGACAGAGAATCCGAAGCGAATCCAGGCTCTGAGCTTCAGCACAGGGCCTGATGCAGGGCTCGAACCCACGAACATGAGATCATGACCTGAGCCAAAGTCAGACGCCCAGCCAACTGAGCAACCAGGCGTGCCCCCCCCAACTGAGTATTATTAATTGAACCATGAAATTTCTCTTTTTTATAGATCATTTTGACCTATTTCTATGGATATCAATAATTTCATATGTCAGCCTAGCATCGTTTCCCTTTAATCTTCTGTGGCCCTTTATCTATAGATTCCTGATGGCATTTGTCTAGAACTGTGAGAGGCTGTGAATCTCCTGGAGGGTATGGACTGTGGCTTGTTTTCCTCTGGGTCCCGCTTTCTCCCTCACAGAAGGTTCTGAATGCATGTGGGCGGGTGAAGTCAGAGAAGGCGTCATCATTGCCTTAACTTGCTGTGTCTTTCCTTACAGTGGTCCACATGTGCAGCATCCGGGAGCATAACTGTGCCCACTTCTGCATCAATACCCCCGGCTCGTACGTCTGCAGATGCAGACAAGGGTACATCCTCAACTCGGACCAGACGACTTGCAGAAGTAAGATTGCTTTGCTAGCGTATCTGCACTGTCCTCCTCTGCCCTCTCAAGGGCCTATTACAGTAATCTGCGACCCTTGCCCAACTCAATCATCATCTCCTTAAGGAAAGAAAGGGGGCTTTATAACTTGTGTATTTTTAAAATTTTTTGAAATGTTTATTTATTTGAGAGAGAGACAGAGTGAGTTAACAGGGGAGGGGCAGAGAGAGGGAGATACAGAATCCAAAACAGACTACAGGCTCTGAGCTGTCAACACAGAGCCCAATGCAAGCTCGTGAGATCATGACCTGAGCCAAAGCTGGATGCTTAACCAACTGAGCCACCCAGGTGCCCCTAAAACTTGTGTATTTTGTGTTGACCTCTATCTCCCACCCTGCCATCATAGTGCTTGGACCAGAGCCAGCATAGCACATAGTAGGCCATCAGGAAGAGTTGGAAGACTGTTGAAGGCACCTCCTTAGAAATAGCTTTGTGGATTCATGAGCCTTGACTTCCAGGCTGTTCTTTAGAGAGAACCACTGGAGAGTCTTTTCATCCACTGTCTCTATTAACTGTGCCCTGAGGAATTGTTTCTGTATTTTATCCTCTTCTCTGAAGCATTGACTTAGGATGAGTTATTAACATTGGCTGGGCGAGATTATTCCAGTTCTGTTTTAGAGGTGTGCAGGGATCTAGTAGCTTTGGTGAGGGACACTTTAAAGGTCTTCTGAATTTAAAACTTTGTGTGTGTGTGTGTGTTGTTGTTGTTGTTGTTGTTGTTGTTGTTGTTGTTTTTGAGAGACAGGGAGAGACGGCACGAGCAGGGCAGGGTCAGAGAGCGAGGGAAGTATAGAATCAGAAGCAGGCTCCAGGCTCTGAGCTAGCTGTCAGCACAGAGGCCGACGCGGGGCTCAAACCCACAAATTGTGAGATCATGGTCAGATGCTCAACCGACTGAGCCACCCAGGCGCCCCAGGTCTTCTGAATTAAAAAAAAAAAAAAAAAGTCAAATAGATTAGAAGTGCAAATAGAACTCAGATTCTCTCTCTCTCTCTCTCTCTCTCTCTTTTGTTGGCCAACCCCCCAAACTAGACAACATACTGACATTTCAGCCAGCAAGAGGTAATCTGCCTCTCAGAGGAGAGAATTCCCTAGACACCAAGTGTTGTGCCTACATATATAAGTTTTTAAGTTGTAAGGAAAGCCACTATGTTAGCCCGTGGACAACCAGGCCAGCAGACCAGGCTGACTCAAGATGTGAGGAGGACAGGCCCACACGGAGGCAAATAAAACTCAGCTAATATGACACGTGGTTCATGCAACACGTAATTGTTATTACACTACATGGTAAGCAATTAAGCATTAATGGAAAGCATTTGCACAAATGGCTGTGATTAGTATCACATATATAGAGCCAAACCACATTTTCCTGTTTTCTTCCCACTTCATTTTAGGGGTTGGGAATAGTTGGATAGAGGCCTCCTCCCCCCCAAGGCTAGGGAACATCTGCTTGACTCCTCCCGTTCTATGGCCTGTGGAAGCACAAGTCTTCCCCGTGCTCCGTATTCCTTGCCTCCTCCCAGACCTCAGGATCCCAGATTCCTGAGTGCAGCCTGAATCCTCCTGATGTGCTTGAACCTGTGACCCTTCTTCAGTTTCCACAACAAAAATCACTCACACCCAACACTCATGGGTTTAATAGAATTCACTGGGGAAATGGGGGCGGGGGCGCAAGGTCACCTCACACACTGCTCAGCAAACAACCTAAACATCTTTTTTAGGCACCCCCCTACCCTCTTCAGGAGCTCTGGCTCCCCCCCCCACCCCCAGCCCCTTTCGGAGCTCCCCCTCTGCACAGGGTTTCTCTGAAGAACGCTCAGCCTTTCACCATGTTGCTCACTCCCTTCTTGCCCTTCCCTTCGTAGGAGCACAAGAAATTCCTCCCCTCCTCTTCAGCCTCAGTGGCCCACTGCATTGGGGACATGTGCTGACGTCCGTTTTCCATGGGCAGGCTTAGTCAAGTCAGAGGAATATGGGGACTAGCAAATAAAGAATAGAAAGTCCTCCTCCTCGTGTCATGAGCCAGGCCTTCCCCACACCGGGTTTGGTCAACCCCTGCCTTGTCCACCTCAAGCCCTGAGGCCCCCAGGCTCTCCCCAGTGTTGATCTGGCCTGGGCTCCCTGCTTGGAGAGGAGGGCGTGGGTGCAACGAGCATGAAGCAGACACTTCCTGGGCTTCAGACAGACTGACCAGGTAGAGGAGCAAGACAGCCCGGGACAGAGATTCTCAAGCTCCAGTAACTAAGGGCCACTCAGGAAGCCACCCGGGTCTCACCTGCAGAGATTCAGTCAACAGGTTTGGGGCGGGGCCCAGGAGAATACATTTTCAGGGAACTGACATGGATTGCTGCCAGGCTTTTGAGATCCACTGGCATCAGCAACAGGGGGACCGGAGGAAAGGGCTTCAAGTTAAGGGAGAAGAGAAGGAGCTGGAGCCAGGGCTCTGCCGTCTCCTCTGACCCAGCCCTGCAGTCACCCGTTCGCCCCCCCTTTGTCAGCACCAGACTTAGCTGAGTGGGTGCCGTCATAAAGAGCAGTTCTTTCTCTCTCTCTCTCTCTCTCTCTCTCTCTCTCTCAAACAAAGGTAATAACTCTTTTGTTCACCAGTGGTATAGTGCACACACTTCGATTTCAATCCTGGCATTCAGGCTGTGCCTGTCTCACCCTGAGCCGGTTACTTAAACTCCTTGACTCCACTTCCTCACCCATAAAATGGGAAGGGTGGTGAGACGCTAACACCTGTCTCATCGGTAAGTCCCTATTAGCCTGTGCTGTGGGTCTGGTGGACAGTTAAACGTTGTGGCAAGGGATGGCAGGGCCATACCTCGACTTCTTTTGTGAATGGCTTTCAGGGACCTGCCCCAGACTGGGAGAGGCTCAGTGGGCCTGGAGAGGAGTGAGACCCAGCTATTTCCATTTTTGAGCCTATACGATGTGCCAGGCAGCATGCAAACACTACTGGAAAGAAAACTGTGAATAAAACAGCAGTGATCCTGCTCACTTTCTTGCATGGGAGTAATTCAAATAAACAACTAAGGTCATTGCAACCGAAAGCGACTGTAGCCCATCCCCAACTCAGTGGGTCACACGAGGTCAGGTCCAACTACAGCCACTTGACTTCTTAAGCGTCCGCCATGTTCCAGGAGCTCTCCTGGTGTCTTATAGGTGTTATCTCATTTAATTCTGACAATGAGCTCTTAAAGTATCATGCTCATTTTACAGAGAAGGAAAATAAGGTACCCCCCCACCCCGCCAAAAGGTTAGACAGTGTACTCAAGGTGACATGGCTAGTACTATGACCACCAGAATCCAATTCCTGTTGTGTAGGAGTCCATGTTATTAGCCCTTAACCACCATTGATGCTGTCCCATGATCCTTGAGGGCCCCCAGATGGCAGCAAGGCAATCCTGCAACCAGAGTAATTCCTCCAGATCTAGGTTCACAGGTTCACTGATCCCCAGGGAGACTCAAAACTAATTCAACAGGACTGACAATCAAGGGATCGTCATTCCCCCAAGTCCATTGCTGTGACACTGTCATGATACAGAATGATTTGAGAGGACCTCCTAGGCAGTTGCCTTCGAATGCATGCACCCTCATAGCCACCATTTTGTATTCGCACCTGTCTGTGTGAAGAGAGGAGGCAGACACAGCTAACTCAGAGATCCTTCCAGTGGAAATGGGCCCTGGCTGTCAGACTTTGAGCTCCTTCCCCCGCATAACCCAAGAATTCTGTTCCCTCCTGGTGTCTCACATGGACGATGGTGCATGTTCACCCCCCACCTGGGATACCAGTTGTTGCAAAGCACCCCCATCCCACCTCCAGACAGTGTGGACTGATGGTTGAGCTAAAAGCCTACTTTCCATGATTCCCACCTTTGATCCTTTTCTACCAGCGACAGCTATATACCAGAAAGTGTATTTCCTTTTCCAAATAAAGAGAAAATCCTTTGATTATTGAAGTGTGATCCCCCCCGCATTCATTTTCTCTTTTTCAGGGGAAGCATAAATGCATCCTTAAGTAACTAGGTTTGGGGTCTCTTCACGGTCCAAATAAGCCTCTTCTGGACACTACTTGGTCAGTGTCTCAAAATGTGCTCTTCCATTCAAAGACTAGACCAAGCATATTAAATAAATATTATCTTTAAAGTTCTGCCCATATGAGCAATTTGGAAGGTACTGGGAGTGAACACTGTGGATTCTTCTGTCCTCCAAAATATCTTCCCCATCCAATACCTCTATATGAGATATATGAAAAAGTGTCAGGAGAGTGCCAGGCCCAAAAGGCTCAAGAGAAGTTTATGTCGCTTCCCTCATTTAAAAAAATGAAGGTAAAAACCCTCTCGAAGCATGCCTGTCTTCAAGTGTCTGTTTCCCCCTAACATTTTCCTCCCCGTGAATTCTGTTCCCACTGATAGGAAATAACTTTATCTTGTCTCTCTTTATTTATGTTTTTAAATAAGGAATTTTCCTCCCTTCTTGAATATTTAATCTATCTGGAAAAATATTGAAAACACAAGATTTAGAAATTTTCACTTGGTGAAAAAATGTAAACTGTCTTATCCAGCATTTCTCTCTCTCTCTCTCTCTCTCTCTGAAGAACCATACCAAGTGTATTTTATTGCTTTCAGTCTTCAGATATGTTCCTGGCGTTATTTTTCCCAAGCTACGCAAGTGATTTAATAGCTTTTATTGTAGAGTTTAATCACGGGGCATGATCCAGAAAAAAAATCATATTATTAAAAAGGGAAAAGAAAATTATAACCAAGATCCTTCATGAATTCAGATGCAAAGATTCTTGAAGACTGAGCAAATGGAATCCATATTTATATACTGTAATCAAGACCAAATGAGGTTTATCCCAAGAAGGCAAGTTTGCTTTAACATTCAAAAAGCAATCAATATAATCACCATCTTTAAAAATGAAAAATGAAAAAATTTAAAAATGAAAAAATGTATAATCATTTCAATAGATGCAGAAAAAGTATTGGAAAATACCCAATACTCACTCATGATAAAATCTAGCAAATAAAAGGGAAATTTCTCAATCTGATAAAGGGCATTGATGAAAAGAACATAGGATAAATATATTATACTCAAGAGTGAAAGACTAAACCCTTTCCTCCTGAGAGAAGAAACAAGAAGACTGTTCATTCTCACCACTTTTACTCAGCATTGTGCTGGAGGTTCTACCTGATAAAATAATGAAATAAAAGAAATTAGAAAGCCATACAGATTGGAAAGGAAAAAGTAAAACTGTCTTTATTCACAGACTATGTGATTGCTTATGTAGGAAGCTGGTAGAATCTTCAAAAAGCTGCTAAAAATAACAAAAGGACTTAGCAAGATTGCAAGATTCAAAGTCAATATACAAAATTATTTGACTGTATTTTTACATACTGGCAACAAAAATCAAAAATTGAAATATGTAAATTAGAGATAAAATTGACAAAAGTAGGCATGATCTATATACTAAAAAGTACAAAAGTTTTCTGCAATAAATTAAGGAAGACCTAAATAAATGGAGAGACATTCTATATGATGGAATGGAAGGCTTAATATAGCTAAGATGTCAATTCTTTCCAAATTGATCTATAGATTCAAAGCAATCCTTGTCAAAATCCTAGGAGACTTTTTAAGGTAGAAATTATCTGATTCCAAAATATATATATGTATGTATAGATATATGTATCTATATATGTATAGATATATACATACATATATATATGAAAATACAAAAGAACTATCATAGTCAAATACAGTTAATTCTTAATATTCATTATTATGTTTTATAAGTGCCCATGAGCATTGAACTAATGATTACTATATCATTGTTCCTAGAAGAAATACAGGGTTAGGTCTTGTCACAACATTTTATCGGTGAATATATAACCTTGTTTTATGTGTGCCTCTATTTATTTTATTATATTATTTTTGGAAATGTTTTATTTGTGAGTGTGTGTGTGAGAAAGAGAGAGAGAGAAAGAGAGAGAGAGAGAGGGAGGGAGGGAGGGAGAGAGAGAACAAGTAGGGGAGGGCAGAGAGAGAAGGGACAAAGGATCCAAAGCAGACTCTGTGGTGACAGCAGTCAGCTTGATGTGGGGTCAAACCGCAAGAACCTCCAAGATCATGACCTGAGCTGAAGTTGGATGCTTAACCCACTGAGCCACCCAGGCACCCCTGTGTGCCTCTTTTGAAGACACCTTATGGAGTATATATTACTGATTGGTTAACATTGAACTCACAGTACAGCACTATTATTCATGCCTTAATGACGATCATCTAACGTACGTGTTTTCTTCATAAGGCACATTGCAGCTTTCTTGCATTTAGGAACATTGGCCAGCACTTCAGCACTACTCCTACACCCTTTTAAATAGTGAAATCACCAACAAAAAGCACAAAAGGCAAAAAGCATGGCACTAAATGGAACACAAAAAGGAAGCTGGTTTGTAGTTTGAGAGCAAAACAAGAAGGGACAGCATTGCCTTTTTTGACCTTAATTGGGAACATGTGCATCAAGTAACTAAAATTTTTACCATTCTGTGCCCATCCATCAATGGTCATGAAAATACTGCAAATATTGATTCGGGTTACAAGTAAATTGTAGAAAGTAGAATTGGTCAATAGGGAATCTGCAAACAAGGAGATCAGTGAAAATTCTGAAAATAAATAAAGTTGAGGGGCTTAAATTACCTGATTTCAAGACTAATTATAAAGTAATAACAAACAGGAGCTCCTAGGTGACTCTGTCGGTTAAGCATCCAACTTTGGCTCAGGTTATGATCTCACAGTTTGTGGGTTTGAGCCCTACGTCAGGCCCTATACTGACAGCTCAGAGCCTGGAGACTGCTTCAGATTCCGTGTTTCCCTCTCTTTCTGCTCCTCCCCTGCTCATGCTCTGTCTCTCAAAAATAAAATAAAAATTAAAAATCAAAAAATTAAAAAAATAAAGTAATAACAAATAAAACAGTTTGTATAGGTGACATCAATGGACTAGAATATAGTTCAGGAACAGACCCATACACATATGGTGAAATGATATTTGATAAAAGTGCCAAAGCAATTCATGAGGAAGGAATAATGTCATCAGCAAATAGTGCTATAACAATTGAATTGTCATGTGTGAAAACATGGACTTCGGCCCTTATCTCACACCATACATAAAAATTAATTCAAAATTGGTTTTAAATATAAATGTAAGAGTAGAAGTAATTAACTGTCTACATGAAAATGTAGGAAAAAATTTTTTGATGACCCTGGGTTTGGCAGGGAGTTTTAAAATAGGATATAAAACACAAACAAATATTTTCAATATTACGAAAATAAAAACCCAGTCAAAATGGGCAAAAGATTTGAACAGACACTAAACCAGAAAAGATAGATCGAGGCAAAGAAGCCTGTGAACACATGTTCAACATTATCAGTCACAAGAGAAATGTAAATTAAAACCACAATTACTTACCACCATGCTTCCACTAAATTGGATAAATTTTAAAATATTGACCATAAAATATGTGTTGGCAAAGTTGGCAACAGGAACCATCACTGTTCCTGACAGGAATGTAAAATGATTCACCTACTTCAGAAAACAGTTAGTTTTCAACAAAGCTAAAATATGTACCTACAATATGACCCAACCCTTCAGTTCTTAGGTATTTATTGAAAAGAAAGGAAAGTTTATGTCCAAAGATTTCAACACAAATGTTCACAGCAGCTTTATTTGAAGAGTCCCAAACTGGAAACAACCCAAATATCCATCAGTAGGTGAATGGATAAAAAATTGTGATACATGCATACAATGTAATCCGACTAGGCAATGAACAGAATGAACTATTGACACGTGCAGCAAGCTAGATGAATTTCAAAATAACCATGTTGCATGAAATAAACCAAACAGAAAAGAGTACATAACTCCTTATAAATGATTCCATTTATAGAACATTTTAGAAAATAGAAACTAATCTATGTGACAGAGAGCAGATTAGTGCTTGCCTGGGGCAAGGAGCAGGGAGAGGAACAGGTGGAGGGATTACCCAGGGATGTGAGGAAGCTTTGGGAGGTTGGAGGTTATGGATATGCTCATTATCTTGATTATGGTGATGATATGTTGACATGTCAAATTGATCAAATTGCATACTTTAGATTTATGCAGTTTATTGTATGTCATTTATGATTTAATAAAGCTTATATATATATATATATATATATATATATAGTGTGTGTGTGTGTGTGTGTGTGTGTGTGTGTGTGTGTGTGGGAGAGAGAGAGAGAGAGAGAGAGAGAGTCAGAACAAAGTGGTTTGGGAAGGTAAATGGTGCTGAGACCAAGCCTGCAAGATAAGAGGTTGGAGAAAGAATCATGGATCAATCAGGGGAGGCGTTGTGGAGGAGGGGGGTTTTCTAACAAGTCACAGAAGAGAAATGCACGGCTTGTTGTCTTGGAGGGTTCTAACTAGACCAGACTGCCTGTCTGGAATGGTTTGGGGCATTCGTGGAGAATGAGGGAAGGAATGTAAGCTGGAACCAATTATGGAGCAATTCGATTCCCAGCAGTGGTCTTTGGTGGGTAGGGGGACTGAGCACAGGGTGTCAGGGGTAAAACTACCTTGTAGTAAATTGAGTCTAGCAGTAATATATACATGGGACTCAAATTATTAGGTAGCGAGTGAATGGAGAAGTACCATCCATCCATCCATCCATCCATCTACCCGTTCATCCATTGACTCACTCATTTATTCATCCAATACTTACTGGTTCCCTCTAGGGGCCAAACACTCTTAGGCAGTGGTGGGAAGAAAATGAATGTTTCTCTTTTATGTTTGAGACCCAAGAAATACTCAGATTTTGGTTTCCCTTGTGCTTCACACGTGTGGAGCAGAAGGTGAATGATGCCATCAGTTAACAATTTTAATCAGCTTGGTCAGTTCAGCGCATGCTTCCTTATGCCCACAGAATTAATTAGGAGACCACAGCAATAATTCCCACACCAGGGAAGAGTTTATGACATAAGGGAGGGGATAGGGGTGTGGCATGGTGGCACGATTTAGAATGACAGATCACTTCAGAGAGGAAACCTGGCTTTGAGGGGAAACCAGTGAATCTGGGAAGGAGCCCACACAAGTGGTTGGATGCAGCTGGAGAGGAGGGATTAGAGTTTAAGGAAAATCCCTGGCTGGAAAGCTATTGACCCTGAGATGGATAAAATCTTGGAGGGAGAGAGGGAGCGTGGAAAGGGCAGATGGGGGTCTGAGCTTTGGGGCAGCCCACAAGGAGAGCAAGGAGCCAGAGTGGAAGAGCAAGCAGGCTGCGCCCCCAAACTGCCAGCCCACAGCTTCTGAACAAACGGCCTGGCCCCAGGCTCTGCTAGGACCCCGCTGGGCAGAAGAGGAGGGCCGCTGGGCACAGAGCCCCCTCTTCACCCTGGCTGCTGGGCCCCGGAACTCGGAGAGGGCTCCCTGCAGCCTGCTCGCTCTCTGGCTGGGCCAGGCAACAGGGGTAAAAAAAAGACAAAGCAGAAGAAAAGAAAGGAATCTGGGGTGAGTAGTGTTCTCATGGGAGAACTAAGCTGACTGCGTGTGAGCAGAGAGCCAGCCATTGTGAAAGAATAGCTACACGTCAGGGGAAACGAGTTTGAAGCTCATACAGCTTCTTTTCTGCTTTCCTCTTTTCATAAGAATCTAGACATGTGGTTCTCAACGTGGCCCCCCAGACAGCAGCCTCAGCTTTGGAGGGAAACTGGTCAGAAATGCAAATTCCCAGGCCTGACCCTAGTGCTACCAAATCAGGGACTCTGGGGTGGGACTTAGGAATGTGGGGGGCGGGCGCCTGGGTGGCTCAGTCCATGAAGCATCCGATGCTTGATTTTGGCTCAGGTCATGATCTCATGGCTTGTGGGTTCGAGCCCGGCATGGGGCTCCCTGCTGACAGTGCAGAGCCTGCTTGGGATTCTCTCTCACTCTCTCAAGATAAAAAAATAAATTAAAAGAAAAAAGGGATGTGTATTTTAACAATACTTCTGAGAGACTCTGATGTAAGCTCGAGTTTGAAAACCACTGAGCTAGGCACTTTGAACTAGAGCTCTCACTGAGAGGCTCCACTCAGTAAGGAGTTAATTTACTAAGAACGTGATGATGTGACAGCCGTTTGGAAATTGCAAAGTGCTCTGCAAGGATAGGGCATTATTTGTGAATGTTTATTTATATTGATCAACTTCATTCGGTCAGATTTACTTATGTTTTAAGACTTTATTTAGGGGGATATCCCTTAAAGAGAATGAGAATTTCGTGAGTGAATAGACGAATGACTGAAACACAATTCAGCTCTTGGGGAGAGAAGGACTCGCGGCACAGCTAGGGTTTGCTTTGCCCAAAAGGACAGGTTTGTTTTTCTCGGTGACTTTGGGTTTGTTTTGTTTCTTCCAGCGGAGAAGCACAAGGCTGATGACTCACATTTACTGTTGAAAGTCTTAAAATCCGAACTGCAGCTGTCAAAATAAGATTAGTGCTTTCGGGCACCATGCAGGAAGGGGGATGTCCCCCAAACAGCAGGCTTTGGTTTGTGGAGTCCTAACTCTGGAAGGGCTTCAGACTGGTGCAGGCAGAACCCCACTGTTTCCCACTTGAGCAAAATAACAGCCCTAATAATACATTTCTCTTCTCTCTTGCTGCGAAAGATCATTTCTGATTTTTACATGTCAGGCTAAGTAAGAGTAGGCGCTGCTTAGAAAGTGGAACGTGTCTTTAAAGGTGTTCATTTTGCTTTAGTTCTACAGGAGAGATTAAACTGTCGTTGGTGTGAACAGCATGCAGCGTGGCTGGTCTAAAACTCTGAAAAGCCAGTAAAAAACCCTTTGATTTCACCCGGCATGATGTCAGCCACAGCAGCCATGGTCTTTGTCCCGTGCTCCTAGTCCAGTGTCACCAGATGGAGGTTTTCCAAGGTCTCCAGCCAAAGCACAGCGCCAGGGTTTCAAGAGCGCAAAGGAAGGAAGGCACTTAAATCTAGGGTGCATGTGTGCCTCGGGGCAAACCCTAGGGATGGATTTAAGCACAACTTTGGGGCTCATAGTTCTCAAATCCTCAGTGATTTATTTCACCCGGGAAGACTGAGCAGCTCAAGTTCGCATCCCTCCCTATAATTCACAGGGAACTAAAAGAAGCAAGCACATTCTGTCAGCTCTGTGCTAATGATTGCCTTCTGGTAAGGCCTTGCTTGAGTTTGGTGAGGTCTTTTGTCATAAAAATTCAAACTTGTCAACTTTGCTGTATCAGATCACTTCAGCAGAGAATTCACAAACCACGACTTACTCAAAGATCCGTTGACATTATTTAAAGAAATCTGAATCTATGTCTGTGTGTGGAATTTTCACAGGCACCCATAAAGTGACTCTATTTTGCAATTGTGATGGAGGCAAAATTTGGTTGGGGCCCCTCTCTCCTCCCTACTTGACTGGGTATGTACCTCCAAGACCTTTCTTTACCCCAGTCCAAGGAAGAAGGAAACTAGCATGTGTTGAGTACCTACTGTCTGTGTTCATTTAGCTCTGCAATAAGATGTGTTCCCCACTTAATTATCTAACTTCTAGGAAAGTTGGATCTCACAGAAGTCACTTAGGTTTAAGTCACCCAAGTCACCTAGCCGAAGCCAGGTCCGGCTCCAAAGACCGTATTCTTTCCATCCTGTCTGTCTCACTCCCTCACTGGCTAAAGAAACATAACTGCCCTTTATCACCTTCTCCAAGGTTCTATTCCCTTGCTCCTTACTTTGTCACATTACCTCCCTCAAATCCTTGTGTCAAAGAATCTCTTCCGTGAGACCACCTTCTGACCACACAGTATAAAACATAAGTTCTCTTCCTCCCACACTCCCTCCGACCTTTTCCTGCTCATTTTGTTTGGCAGCACTTATGAGATCTATCATATGGTTTTACCAGTTTATTTTATGTCTGGCCCCTATCAATGATGTGCTGGCAAATGTTTAACAACCAGATCTCCAGGGGGAAAAGCTCTGATTTCTAATGTTCACTGATTCCTGTGGTGTAAATACTGACACTGTGGCTGATTTCAAGCCACACCCCCAGCCCTGCGGAATACAGAGTAGGGGAGGGGTGTGCGCTATCTGTCATATGGGTTTGTGGGAGCTGGCCCCCTGCACAGCACTGGCTTCCCATTTGAATATTGGCTCCATGGGGACAAAGAACAACTGATAGATTTTTTTTACCTCTTTTATTCACTCTTGTTTTCCCAGTACTTTGAACAGTTTGACAAATGGATGAATGAATATAATCATTCAGATATTTTAAATTTTATTTTTAATTTTGTTAATGTTTATTTTTGAGAGAGAGACAGAGTGTGAACAGAGGAGAGGCAGAGAGGGAGACATGGAATCTGAAGCAGCCTTCAGGCTCTGAGCTGTCAGCACAGAGCCTGATGCAGGGTTGAACTCATGAACAGTGAGATCGTGACCTGAGCTGAAGTATGACGCTCAACCAACTGAGCCACCCAGGTGCCCCTCAAATATATTTTTAAAAATTGGCCATATGCCAGACACCATGCTAGATATATGAGCTGGAGGGCTGAGCAAAATGAGCCCTGCCCTCAGACGGTAGGGAAAGTAGGATTCAGTAATCATCGTAAAGGAAGTGTTAAATTGTGGTTGTGGAGATCGTGAGGGGGAACTTGACCTTTAACAGGGGTCAGTCACATAAGAGCCGCCTGAGTACTCCAGGCTGGTGGTGGTCAAGTCAAATCAACAGATGTCCACTATGCACCTGCAATGTGAAATGCATGGTATTATACAGGCATCCTGAGGAGTTCCCAGGCTAATCCTGTCCCTCTCAGAGTTTTCAGCCACGGTAAGATGGATGAGGGAGAAATCCCTGACAACCCCATGCTTGTGTGGCATGGACACGGATTCATTCTCTCATTCATAGGTATTTACTGAGCCAGGCACTGTGCTAGGCACCAGGGCTGCAGCAAATAACAAGGTCACCAGTTCCTTAGCTGTTATGAACACTGGATCTGCAGCTGGGGTGGGGGGGCTGGCTCCCAGATGTCACTGTACGCTAGGCCCCCTTCTGGTATGGGAACACCTCTTTCTGAGGAACGGGAGAGGTAGAAGCTCGGGAAGAATTTTGTTTCCATGGTACTCATCCTGCCAGAATCCCATTTCTGATGGAGGAGAGTAGTCTCAGGGCTCTGGGAGCATCCCTGTTGAGAGGCATGGAGTGTGGGCCCCTGTCACTCTTCTTTCAGCAGATGAACACTTACGGAGCAGCAAGCACACGCACGAGGACAGTGTGCAGGGCTCTGAGAAATCAGTGAGTCAGATCAGCTCACATTCCAGAGTGGCAGGCAGACGTGATCAGGTCCTTCCAATACCATTGGAGAAATGCACAAGCACTCGGGCGGATCCCAGAGGAAGGAGCCTTTAAGCCCGCCAGCCTGGAGAAGTCTTCTTGGAGGAGGAGGCATATGACCGAAGTCATGAGCCATGAGTGGCGGTCGCCAGGTAGAGGAGACTTGGAAGGATCATGGAAACTCTGAATTCGGTGCTTCTCCCATCCCCCATGGTTTTATTACCCTTCAGTGAAACCATCAGGCTGTGAGAAAAAAAAGAAGTGCTGTTTTTCAAAAGCACAAGGAGTCATCCAAAAATATCTGTATTTGTTTCACATGGAAGTGACCATTGCCAGAAAAACAATGTTGTTTTGTCAGAACCTCGTCTGTATTTATTCCTTTGTCTTTGTTTAATTAAGTTAATCCCTCCGTGATTTCCCTTGGGACGGTGCAGATCCCCAGTGGCCATAAATCCCCGACATTATAAAAACAGTATGAAAGTGCAACACACACGAAGCCAACTGGCAAGCTTGCTGTTTGTGGGGCCGGACTTTGGGAATGCAAGCGATAAGCCTCCTGTTCCTACCACGCTCTGTACCCTCACGTAGTGTGTGCGATTCTGCCAGCCACTTGGAGAGGAAACCAAGGACAGCAATAATTCTGAGATTTGTTTAAAAGAGGAAACGAAGCCTGGCAGTCTCCGTTAATAAGGGGGACACTGGCCCCTGGCTCTGGGCACCATCTACTCGGATGATTGTAGGGACTTTTTATCCAGTGTGATGACGCTCAACCTGGTTGCATGCTGGAGTTATTTGGGGAGTTTTCACAAACCCTACTGGTGCATGCCACCCCCAGTGAGTCTGGGTTAAGGAACGGGGTACCCTGGGCATCAGGGTTTTCCAAAGGTCCCCAGGTGGTTCTAATGGGTAGCCAAGGTTGGGTGCTGCTGCTTCTGTGGATTGGATCTTACAGTTATTCACTGGCCGTTCTGTGGGTATCCCAGCCCTGTCCTAAAAGGCATACCCATTGGCTCTCTGCCAACCCTGTGGGGAGAAGTCTTTTAGAAAAAAAAGATGATTGCTGCAAGGGCCTGGTTCATTGCTCTCAAAATGCTGTTTTCAAAGGGGTTCTTTTGTAACACGTTGGGTTTTTTTTTCATGATTATAAAAGCTCTTGTTATAAACTCTTGTTAGAAAATCTGAAAGCAGATCATTATAAGAGAATAAAAATCACCTATACTCCCACTATTCTTTTGAAACCACTATTAGGCGGGGTTCCTGCTAGACACCAAAGGAGGCAAAGCAGCAGCTAGAGAAGAGAAGGGAGACCCAGGCAAAGAAGCTCGTGCCCCCCACCTGCAGAGATGGCCTTGGGATTTGGGGGGGTAGGTTGTTCCAGTGTGTTGGGGTGATATTTTCCAACCATAAAGCTTTTGTGCAGGCACTGTCTCATCCCCACTAGGGAGCTTAGAGTCTAGCAGGGGTGACAGTAATTACATGGCTACTTCAATGCCTGTGTAATTAACATTGTACCACATACATTCGAAGGGGAAAAGTGCAGGCGGGCGCTGACAGCCCACAGGGGAGGCGAAAAGCTCTGGCTCTCAAGAACAATTGAAGGTCTTCATATCAAGAGGTTAATTCTTCCATCAGTGTGCAAGCAAATTTCAGCATGGAATTAAAAAAACAAAAACAAAAACACAATAACAAAAGACTCCTGCTGTTCCCAAACAAAGCAGTGATTTTTATTTAACAGCTCGAAGTCCTCTAAGTTTCCCAGAGCTGAAGAAGCTGCTGGATCCCTCCTGCTAAAGGACAGCCCAGGTGGAATCGCCCTCTCTCTCTGGATGGATTTTCCCTTGACTAGCCCCCATCGCCTGCTTAATCGGATTGGACTTCTCAGCCTACCTTCCCGCCCTCTGCCATCTGGTGTCAACTGTCCTTCGGATCCTCCCTCCTGCTACTTCCCTTGGAATTTTCAGCATGGAATTTAGCCACCACGCCTGTCCTACTTTCCTCATTTCTGCACATTTACTCACCCTCAGCCTGGAGTGCCTTTCCCTTTCTCCATTCTCTCGCTAGCCTTTTCCAATCCACCCTTGATTATAGTGCTAGTGTGTTCCACTACCCCAGGGCATTTGCATTTGCTATTCTTGCAGTCCGAAATGCTCTTCCTAGAGCTTCACATTACTAACCCTTAGAATACAAGCTGGGTGACTGTAGGAACTCCTCATGTATTTGGTTCACCACTGTGTCCTCAGTGCTTGGGATATTGTAGGTGCTTCATTTATTGATAAATGAAGAGTATCCTGTGATTCAAATTTTTCTTAGGTCTCTGGCTTAGGCTTATAACTAACTGTAGGTTTTATTATTTTTTAATGATTCACTATGATTTTTACATAAGCTGAAGGTTTTTTTCCTGGTTATTGGTATTTTCCTTCTATCTGAATCCAATGGAACTCCCAATTGGCGTTCCCAATTGGAAATCTCAGGTAAGATATATTATTGGTAATAGATAGAAGAATTTTCATCTATAATTTTCTTTATCTACTTTATTTAAAAAAATTTTTTTATGTTTATTTATTTTTGAGAAACAGAGTTGAGTAGGAGAGGAGCAGAGAGAGAGAGGGAAACACAGAATCCAAAGCAGGCTCCAGGCTTTGAGGTGTCAGCACACAGCCCAATGCGGAGCTTGAACCCATGAACTGTGAGATCATGACTTGAGCTGAAGTTGGATGCTCAGCTGACTGAGCCACCCAGGCGCCCCTTCATCTACTTTATTGATTTGAGAATGAAAGTACTTATTTTTGGTACTTGAAAGCCTGAGTCCTTATTTGTAGAATCTTAGGCATAAGCATTGTTTTAATATTAAGAAGCAGATTTTATTTTAAAAAACTATTTAATGAATTCAATAGAGGTGATGAATAAATCAGCTTTTATCTTTTTATCAATTTGATATATTTATCTAAAAGCCTAATAAACAATAAAACTCGATGACATAGGAGGTTACATTAAAGTGTGGCCATGCATTCAGGGATCAGTCAGGCTTTCTTGTTAATTGGGTTTTTATTGTAGCTTTCATAGTGATAACTTTTAACCAGAGAAAACTCTTTTTAATATATTCAGTTTCTTCAATGCTTTTTGATTTTCTCCAACTTTAATGGTCAAGTCACTAAAACAGCCAGTTACAAAATCAAGCCTTTCTCCTTGCTGAGAAATAATGTCTATCATGTCAGCCTGTTTGTGCAAAGGAGGGACTGAGTCAGTGATGGATGGAAAATGCCATTAACCTTTTCATGCTCTGACATACTTTTAGTTTCATTGCAGTAAATGCATTGCTGTGAATGCATTCCTACATTGCATTTGTGTGAAACCCCAGGGCTCAGCACTTCATGGACACATAATAAATACTAGATGGAAACAGACCCCCTAATAATCATGCATCCATTTATCCCTAGTAATCTTTGTCACTTCTACCTAACCTCCTTTGACTTCGCTTTTTCCTTGAGTGTTGCTGGCACAAGTCAATAGAGCTCAGGGGGGATTTCCAACGATCGTTCTGGTAGACCAATGGAATGAGAAGTGTGTCCAAAATGACAGATGTAGACTTGGGACCTGCCATTTTTTGGACAGAGTAACAGGTGCTCTCTCTCTCTCTCTCTCTCTCTCTCTCTCTCTGTGCGTCCCCATCTGCAAAATGTCAAAGATGGTGCCAGATGATCTCATGTAAACCGGCGAGACTGTGATTACAAAGCGGTTTAGTTCTCGAAGAACAGGAGTGGTACTTGATGCAGACCAGTGCAGATGCCTGTTCGTGATAGCTTCCAGTTCTCGGGAACCATCCGAATGTTGCAGAGCACATGAGGAAAATACGAATCTGATGTTAATTTGAAATTCCTCAATGCATTTAATAGAAGTGAATGATTCCAACTTTGAATGATATGTTTTTATTTACACCTAAGGGGCACCTGGATGGCTCAGTCAGTTGAGTGGCTGACTTCAGCTCAGGTCATGATCTCACAGTTCATGAGGTTGAGCCCTGAGTCAGGCTCTGTGCTGACCATTTGCTCAGACCCTGGAGTCTGCTTCTGATTCTGTGTCTCCCTCTTTCTCTGACCATACCCTGCTCACACTCTGTGTGTGTGTCTCTCTCTCAAAAATAAATAAACGTTAAAAATAAAAATGAAAAAAAAGAAAGAAATCCACCAAAATGTTAATTGTGGTTGCCTCCAGATGGTAGGATTACAGTTATTCAGTACGTTGCAGGTTATTCCAAAAGTTATTTTAGCAAGTGCCTGTTGCCTGGCCATGTGCAGAGGGTCATCTCCCTCGGAGGTGTGTTCTGACGGTGTGACTTTGCCCCAGTCCAGGATCTCTGTGCGTCAGAGGACCACGGCTGTGAGCAACTCTGCGTGAACGTGCTGGGCTCCTTTGTCTGCCAGTGCTACAGCGGCTTCACGCTGGCCGAGGACGGGAAGAGATGTGTGGGTGAGTATTCTCCTGCCTTGCTTCGTGAGGAAGGGCAAGGTGAGCACAGTGAGGAGGAAAGAGGAGTCCCCCATGGACCCAACTCTTCTCTGTTGAGTTTCAGTAAAGTGCTCAGTTGTCTGATCTAGTTGTTGGTCAGAATCTGAACTCTGAACTTCATTTAGAGCTAGCATTTTCTCATTCTGGGCCCTCAGCAAAAGGCATATTTATGGTAATCTATGCAAATAGGATTGTCCCTTTATAGACTACATTCCTTGTGAAGGACCGGGCTGGTGTTCAGCAAGTGCAGAGGCTGTTTGGGATGGTCTGACTTCAGGACAGCTCTGGTGTTGCACATTCACTTGCTGGTGGGCGAGCTTGCTGAGTGGCACCCCAGAGACGTAGGCAGCCTACCTCCTAAGTATGGATCTGCAGTTGGGTGACAGGCCCAAGCCACCATGTATAAAGCCCGTCGTCAGAAGAAAGGAGCAGTTGCCCCAAATGCGGGCCCCAGGGAAGAAGTTTTAGGGGCCATGCTTGGAATTTCAAGCACCAACTTGCTATCAGTTGAGTGGCTTCCCACTTGGGCAACACCACATTGTGGGACCTGGTGGGAGGCAAGAAAGGTCCGACTTCTTCAGTGAAGGCTGGTGGTTCTCCTCAGCACCAGGAGAGCAGGCCATACATCCCTCACGCCCCTTCCCCGTGTGTCTGCAAAGCACCTGGAACTTGCATGGTCCCTTTCATCCCTCCTCCAGCAAACAGTGCCTGGCAAGCAGTAGGTGGTCCACGAACTGAATTCAGTACTTAGGAAGCAAAACATCTGGAGGCAAAGGAAGGGAAAGGGCTCGACTCCCATCAAAGCTGGAATCTACGTTTTCTGACTCCAAATCCTGCATTTTCTGTTCTGTTCACACCCCATTGTTTCAGGGGGCCTCATTATGTCTTGCTTCCCATGGTGAATGATAATTATTTTGCACATAGAATTGACATTTTCCAGCACACTTTGGTACTTAGCTAAGGATGTGGAAGGAAAAAACAATAAAGCAAAAGCATGGGTGGCCTGTTCTTCGCCGGTGAGGGTAGAATGGGTTTGCTTGCTTGTTTTCACACACTAATGGGAATGAAAACTGCGCTCATCAGAGGCCCACGAATGGAACTGGTCTCCTAAGCCTTAGAGGTTCTGTTTATTTTTTTCTTAAACTGCTGGTGGTGACAGCGATAGGTGGCAAGGCACCACATCCACTAACATGGGCAACAAAGAAGCCGACATATAAACACCAACTCTTACTATTTTTGCTTCATTCATTTTTATTATGCAAGTAACATACTTTTGTTGAGAATGTGGATTAAACAGAGGAGAAAAATCACCATTAATCATTTGTTATATTATCTGCTGGACTTTTCCCCATACAAATATCTAATTCAAAACATTTTGGGGCTCCTGGGTGGCTCAGTCAGTTAAGCATCCGGCTTCGGCTCAGGTAATGATCTCATGGTTCGTGGGTTCGAGCCCCACATCAGGCTCTGTGCTGACAGCCAGCTCAGAGCCTGGAGCCTGCTTCTGATTCTGTGTCCCTCTCTTTCTGACCCTCCCCTGCTCACGCTGTCTCTCTCTGTCTCTCAAAAAATAAATAAAAAACCAAAAAAATTTTTTTAACATTTTGTTAATGTTTAACAAAACAAAGTCAAACTATTTATTTTGTTTAACCTATATATTTTTTTCCCTCACCGGTTGTTAAATGGGTAGAAACTTTGGGTGCTGTTGGATCAGAAGGACATCAGGCCGTTGGGAATAAGGCCAGTGGATAGCTTCTGGAAGAAGGGCGAGGGTGTCTGCTTAGCTGGGTGAGGGAAGGAGCAAAGAAGGCCCAGAACTGTGCGGGTGATGGGGGGTAGAATTGGGGGAGGGGCAGGCAGTAAGGGCCATGGCTAAGGCAGGAGGCCTGCCCCGGCCCTTGGGAAACTGGAGGGTAGTGAGGAACCCAGTTTTATGAGTGTTGCCAAATAATTGCCTAATCATTGCTGTGTGTTAGAGAACCATTGTGTCCTAAGGGTTTTGCTCTAACTTTTGGGGTTTGACATTTGCTGAAGAGCAACAAGCATGAGAGTAGATACTACAGTCACTGGGGAGCTGTTGTGGGCTGTGTTTATTAGAGATGGGCATCTCTCTAGCTGCTGCTGTCAGCACACAAGAATGTCTGCCTTTCCTCAGAGGGGGCATCAAGGCAGAAGAAAGGGAAAATTGGGAGAGGCTCTATGTGCCCCAGGCGTCATCCTCTGGATAGTCCTGTCATCCTCCTCCTCAACCAAGCACCTGACCTGTTGGAGACTGAGTGAGATGATTAAGTGGTGGACCTTTGTTGCCAGTTTTCTTGGTTAAGAGACCGAACAAATTTTCAGAAGGTCAAGTGCTTTTGATGGGGTTATGCTGAGTGTATAGAAAATGATGGAGATAATAGAGATGACAGAAGGTCAGAGAAGGGGGTCATTATGATGGCTAGGGTGGGGGAATCTGGGCAATGCAGTAAGGGTAGCCATTGGACAAGTGTCCAAGACAAGGGCAGTAATGGTGTGGGGACAGCAGTGGTCATTGGGAGGGGCAGGCCTTGCTCCTAGGAGCTGGTAAAGGCGGGAGAGACTGCCACAAGAATGCTGGATTGAAAAACTAAACAGGCAACCTGACCTGAGGACATCAGTCTGAGGGGCTTGTCAAAGATGGAGACCCCGGCATCAGATTTAGACAGGAGATTTAGAGAAGCAAAGGCTGGTAGGGACTCTGGAGGCATTCCATCAGCAGCTGGTTTGGGTGACCCATGTGTAGATGGGAACATTAAGAATATGGGTGCGATAAATCCGTGTTAATCCAGGATGACCCCAGTTTATGCCTGTTGGCTCAGTTCTCAGTAGCCCTCCCTTTCACTTTCAAAGGGATTCTATTTTGGGTGATAAGTTATAGGGTCACCCTAGTTAAGACCAGTCTGACTTAAACAACGGAAGAGACCTGCTCTGCTGAAGCAGAGAATTCCTACAGGTGTGAAGTAGAGGATGAAGACACCAGGTGGAACCACAGGGGTCAGGGCTTTGAAAATCAGGCTGAAATGTCTGGACTCCATCTTTGGAAGAGTCACTACTGGGTTTCTAACTGCGAGTGACCAATGCAAAGCCTCTTTTTAGGAAACGTAATCTCCTCATGGTGAGCTGCAGGTTAGAGTCCAGAAGGAAGACGGCGAGGGATGGAAAGGCCAGTTAGGAGACTCTAGCAGTCTTCAGGGGAGAGGTGACAAGGGCCAGACTTTGAGTGGTGACTGAAGAAATGGAGAGGGAAGGACAGGGGTGAAGAGATGCTGTACATAAAGGAGAGGAGGAAAAGTCATTTCTGAAAGATAATGAGTAGTTTTAGACCAGGTGAGTGTGAAGTTGTGGGGGGACCCTGACAAGGGTGTGTCCAGAGAAAGGCGCGCCGTGTGAAGAGGGATGGTCAGAGCCGACGATGCAGCCGGGAAGCAGCCCAGTCCATTTCTTTCCGAATTTTAATTTCTACTTTTTTCTCATTTAAACATCTATTTGCATGTGTGTTTGTTTTGTCCTTCAATACAGTAAGACCTCAGCTCAAATCCCAGGCCTGCTGCTGGCTGGGCATGGGTCGTTTCACTTCTGAGCCCCAGTTTTCTCACCCATGTTGTAGAGTAATAATATCTACATCAGAGTGCTTTGTGGGATTAAATAAGGTAACGAGTAAAGTTTCTCATACACACGAGACCATTATTATTATTATAGCATATATCATCACCATCATCATCATCATTTCCTGGCCATCATGAAGTATGGAGTGAGGAGAGAGTGAGGCCTGAACTTTGCTGGCCTGAGCCACATGTAGGGAGCAGAAGGGACAAGTAGGGCAGGAAAAATATCCCTGAAGGAACAGCCTACGGTTGAGAGTGGGGTGGGGGTGGGGAATGTAGGTAAGAGAATCAAAAGTTCACGGGATACAATGGGAAAGAGAATTTCTAGGCCAAGGCAATATAAATGTCATGCTCCAGCGAGGCCAAAGGGAACAGAACTTAGAGAAAAAGCCATTGAGTTGAGTCACTGATTCATCTTAGCAAATATTTCCTAACTCTCTGCCAGGCACTCTGCTGGGCATCAGGGGCACCAGGATGACCAGGGACCCACTGATCATAATCCAGAGGGCTGGGATGAAGGGCAGATTTCAGGGGAAGGGGTAGGTGGTGAGACAGTGGGGGCAGTAAGTTTAAACTATTTATTTAAAGACATGGTAGAAATTCACTACATCCAGCTACGGGGGAATGGATGCAATTGTTTTTGGTTGTGGCACCTTCAAAGCTAAGGTTCTAGTACTTTGACTCATCCCAGAAGTATGACTGTGACCCACTTGAAAATTCAATTCTTAGCCAGAATCAGGACTTTTTAGACAGAATTTCCACACTTTTGAGTTAGTGGAACATTAAATTCCAGTGTCAGGGTCCCATTTCCCTAACTGCTCATTTCACCCTGGACAGGACTGAATTTATTGCCACATTCAGGTGATCGGGAGTAGATTCCCCACGAAGGTCCTGTTTTTGTATTGATTGGGTTCCTTTATTTGTAATCCATCAGCTGCCACTAAAGCTGTGTTCATTTCCACCCAACACCGCATTTTTCAAAGACTGTTTATCTCTATATTTAAGGGTGAATTTCCTGCTGTACTTGTTTACATCTGGTGTTTACCAGTTGCCTTGTCTTTGGGGGTAACTTCTGTCCTGTTTGCATCTTATCTGCCTAAACAGATAGTAAACCCTTAGGGATAGGAGCCAATGATTGTACTTTTCATCCTTCAGAGTACACTTGTGGTATGTCTCAGTGCATTGACTGAGGCTGAGTGATTGATTACAATCTCAAGCACTCATGTATTTAAAAAAAATCTTGTCCCCTTGATTGGTTTTTAAATTACAAAATCAATTTTTGCATATTAAAGAAATTGTCGGAATATAGATGTGTATAAAGTCAAAACCTGAGAGTCATTTCTCTCTAGTTTTACTTCCTGGAAGTAATCACTGCTAAAAGCTTGGCTTCTCCTTTCTGCCTTTCTTCTAAGATGTCTGATGTATAGTATTTGCTTGTCACCATCCTGGGTTTAGCACAATTGTATAGTAATTTACTCAGTAAATGGTTGTGGAACAAATGAATGGCATTAAGGTATCCTATAACCCCCAAATTCAATGGCATCTGAATAAAGATGAAGGGCAATAAAAATATAATCTATATTTATTGAATGTTACTAAGTCACTGAATACTTTATGTAGACTTGCAATAACCCCATGAAGGAGGTACTATTATTACCACATTTTATAAGTCTCTTAAGACCTGTCTCTTTTTGACTTTATCTGTAAATTGAGGACAACAATAAAACCAACCTCAGAGGAGTGTTGTGAGGGCTGAGTTAATATGTGTAAGGCATTGGAACAGTGCTGTGTTTGTTAATATTATTACTATCATATATTGTCTGATACATGGGCAACTGATAAACATTAGTTGAGTCTGAATTTCTATATCCTTCATAAATTTTTGTCTTATGAATGCTTCCACTTAATAGTATGTCAGATGTATGCCATTTGCAATGACATGAACAGAACTAGAGTGTGTCATGCTAAGAAAAATAAGTCAGAGGAAGACAAATACCATATGATTTCACTCATATGTGGAATTTAAAACAAAACAGCTGAACATAGGAGAAGGAAAAATAAAATAAGATAAAAACAGAGAGGGAAGCAAACCATAAGAGACTTTTGTTTTTAAGAATTTGTGCTTTTTTATTTTTATTTTTTTAATGTTTATTTATTTTGGAGGGAGAGAGAAAGACAGGGTGTGAACGGTGTAGGGGCAGAGAGAGAGAGAGAGAGAGAGAGAGAGTAAGAGAGAGAGAGATGCAGAATCTGAGGCAGGGTCCAGGCTCTGACCTGTCAGCAGAGTCCAATGTGGGGCTCAAACTCATGAACCATGACAAGATCATGACCTGAGTCTAAGTCTGACACTAACCTACTGAGCCACCCAGGTGCTTCTTAACTATAAAGAACAAACAGGATTAATGGAGGGGTGTTGGGTGGGGGGATGGACTAAATGGGTGATGGGCATTAAGGAGGGCACTTGTTAGGATGAGCACTGGGTGTTATATGTAAGCGATGAATCACTAAATTCTACTCCTGAAACCAATACTACACTATATGTTAGCTAACTTGAATTAAAATAAAATCTTGGAAGAAAAAGAAATCATATTGAGGCCCACACTCAGAACTATGGTGGCACATAGCATGAGGATTTGGCATGGCATTACTGCTGCCTTCAGAGATTTTTTTCTCCCTAGGTTCTCCTCTATCAACCCTCAGTAAGGAGGGAATGGTTGATAATTAAGTGGGGGACAAGGGTGAGAGGATCCATTTTTATATTGAAAGGTCAGTTTTTTAGTTCATCAGCTAACTGCCCATGTTTGGAGCTTGACCCCCCCCATTTCCAAGACATTAAGTATTGGATCTGTCCCTGCACTGGTTTCCTATGGCTTCCATAGCAAACCTACAGACTGCATGACTTTAACATTAGAGATTTCTTTTCTCAAAGTTCTGGAGGCTAAGATTCCAAAGTCAAGGTGTCAGCAGGCTTGGTTTCTTTTGAGGTCTTCCTCCTTGACTTGGAGGAAGCCACCCCCTTGCTGTCTCTGCATCTGGCCTTTCCTCTGCACACGCACACCTGGGTCCTCTGTGTGTCCAGACCTCCTCGTCTTACAAGGACACCGGTCAGAGTGGATTAGGACCCACCCGAATGGCCTCATCCTAGATTAATCACTTCTTTAAAGGTCCTGTCTCCAAATACAGTCACATTCTGACAAGGAATAGGACTTAAAGCTTTGAATTTAGGGTGGAGAAGACCATTCAGCTCAGAATATTTCCCTGTTGTTATGAAAATCGATAGGAAACTTTCTCCATGTTTCAAAATCCTGCATCAAGAAGTCCAGTTGTGCCCTGGCGGGAGAGGTTTTGTGAATCTTACTGTGGTGTGTTATCTTCTGTCTACTCAGCAAGTCAACTGCTTCTACCATTTCTCTAATGATGAACTTGGTTTTTCCTACTCTGTCATCAATAGACTTTAACGCCCAAATACTCCTCTTTGAAATCTTGTTTCTGCTAATGCCATCCCTTTGCAGGCTGATCCCCACTGAAGACACTTTGGAATGTGATCAGGTTGTAAATCCCAGACCATCGATCTTGGGCTTTACTACCTTGCACCCAAGTATCATCTACCCTTGGACACAGCTGAGTGATTTTTCATATATTAGGCAGAGACTGAATGTGGCACGACTAGCTTCTAACCCTGAGATTTTAACACTTGGTAGTCTAGAGGGCCGAATTCCCTGCAGCCAGGAAAGGACCCTTTCTGTCTGTAAACAAGAGCATGGATATGTCAGGCAAATACTGAGAAAGGATTTTATTGGAGGAGATGAGGACTTGGAACAACAGAAGCATCTCTGGGTTACACACATAGAGTACATCCATACATCTGCTCCCTAAACTTAACTTAAACTTGGCCTCTCTTTTTACAAGTACAGTTTTGCAACCAAGGAAGTTATGCAAGGAGCCCAAAATATGTGGCAAAGGATGTCAGAGTTGAATGGCTGGAACTTCTTGGTCTTAAAAAGCTCCTAGGTTCACATGCTTGGAAGCAGGCTCCCCAACATGTAACACTGTACTGACGGCCTGCTCTGCAGTGCCCAGCAGCCTGCAGCAAGCTCGTGAGTGGCCTCCAATCAAGATGGGATTTGACAACTTGGCGTTTTACAGGCCAGGTCCTGAGACCCAGGACTTGAATCCCGCCTTGCCAATCTCTCTTCACTCCTTCAGTTGCCTAGATTACTGAGCACGTAAAGAACAAAACCAGCAAGAGAATCAAAGTCCAGGAGAAGCCTCTTTCCCTGTGAGATTGGGCCTGTGGTTGGCTGAGAGATGGAAAGTGTCCTTCAAAGAGTGGAATCATAAAAAACGACATATCCAAACCTATCTTAACCTTTTTATTTTATTTTTTATCTCTTAATATTTTATTTATTTTTGGGAGAGAGAGACAGCATGAGCAGGGGAGGGTCGGAGAGAGAGGGAGACACAGAATTCGAAGACAGGCTCCAGGCTCTGAGCCAGCTGTCAGCACAGAGCCCGACGCAGGGCTCAAATCTATGAACTGTGAGATCGTGACCTGAGCCGAAGCCAGACACTCAACTGACTGAGCCACCCAGGCGCCCCTTAACCTTTTAATTTTTATTAAAAACACATAAATGTACTTTTAATCAAAATCACCTTTAGTTATACTTTTAAAAATTACTAACTTGGGGCACCTGGGTGGCTCAGTCAGTTAAGAGTCTGACTTCAGCTCAGGTCATGGTCTCACAGTTTGTGGGTTCAAGCTTCACGTCAGGCTCTGTGTGGACACTAGCTCAGAGCCTGGAGCCTATCTTCAGACTCTGTCTCTCTCCCTCTGTCTCTCTCTCTGACTCTCCCCTGCTCACGCTGTCTCTCTCTGTCTCTCAAAAATAAATAAAAAACATAAAAAAATAAAAATTACTAACTTTAAGTTTATTTTTTAAATGTATGATTTAAATTTTTTTCTTGCATAAATAAGCCCCATAATGTATGGTTCATAATTTTCAATTTTGCTTTCTTTAAATTGGAGCACGAATTTGAAGATGCCTATGAAGCAATCTAAGAAATGTATAAGAATCCTTATACATTTTTTAAAGATTTTTTTTAAGTTTATTTATTTTTGAGAGAGAAAGAGCATGTGTGCACAGGTCGGGGAGAGGCAGAGAGAGAGGGAGACACAGAATCTAAAGGGGGCTCTGGGCTCTGAGCTGTCAGCACAGAGCCCCATGTGGGGCTCAAACTCACAGACTGCAATATCATGACCTGAGCTGAAGTAGGACACTTAACTAACTGAGCCACCCAGGTACTCCAATCCTTATAAATTTTTATGAAAAATTTCCTAATCTTTTATATATTCATCCATGCATGGTTCTATAGCAATTTTGGTTAGCAAGTTGCTTTAATTCTTTTCAAAGTTTTTAGCTTACTTTTTATTTTTTTAAAACTCCATTTGTTTTCATGCTTATAGTTAATTGGTTTTTATAGTATTTATAAATAATTACAATAACATGTACAAATGGCATGTATAGATTTGGGAACAAGAACAATTTTGACTTTTTTAAACAGTGGTTTCCAAATTTTGACATGCGTCAGAATTATCTGGAGGGCCTGGTGACACACGTGTTCCAGGGCCCCACCCCCAGGTTCTGATGCCGCAGGTCTGTTGCGAGGCCTGAGAATCTGCGTTATGAACAGGGTCTCGGGGATGATTGCTGCAGCTGGCTCACCACCATATTGTGAGAACCAGTGCTTTGTGAGCACATGGTCGGTCCAGAGGGAAAGAGCACACCTCTGCCTAAGCACAGATGTCCCAACACGCCTTGAGCACCTGTATGCTCTGGGCATCAGGTCCCCAATTTTCAGAAGGAATGAAAAGCATTGATTGATCAGCAATTGGTGAAGTGGAGATCAGTTAAAAGAGCTTCATCTGTTCAACATTATTAACCCCTGATCCAACCCTGGATGTTCTAGAGCATTCTGGAAAAAGTCAAGTTTGGAGTATAAGGCTCAGATTTTAGGCCTAAGCAAAGCCTCCGACCTGTCCTCAGCATACTCAGGTGTTCTTCTGAGGGACATAGGTGGGTGGACTCAGAAATTACACCCTCCATGGTACATAAGAGGAAGTTTCAAAAGAGAGGGAGAATCTGATCTCCTCTCTTTAGGTACAGAGACCAGCCCTCTCCTCATGTTGTATTGTCAGTCTCCTGGACCTTGAAAGCCAAATCAACATTTCTTCTCTTTGGAGAGAACGCTAAAATGTAGGTGGCCTGAGATAGGATGGGCTGACTGATGGTAGGTACCCATGTCAGGGGTTGGGAGATCTTAAGATGTGGCCCAGCATGTGGAGGCTGGAGGTGGGAAGTGTCTACTGCTCACACAGGTCAGTGCAGGCCACAGTGCCAGGGCTTGGTGCCCTTGATCTCCGTGTCCTCTGTTTCTGCGGTTCTTTGCTTAATGTGACAATGGTTCTTGAATGATGAACTATTAACTTTGAGGAGGATTTGGTGCTATGGCAATATTTATGTCATGACTCAACTCCAGCCACTGGCTGGGGTCCCGTGACATGCAGATCCTGCAACTATGTGAATGTCCTGTTTGCACAATGACTTGTGTATTAAAACCTCCAACATTAGGTGCTCTTAGAACTCTTTGGGGAGGTGAAGTCACAAAAATGATACTTTAGACAGAAACTTAATGAGGCCTGGAAGCAAAGGAATAAACACAAAGCAGGTGATAACCCTTCAAAACTCTGAAGCTTTTCCTTTTACATCTTTAAAAAAATTTTTTTAAACATTTATTTATTTTTGAGAAACAGAGCATGAGCAGGGGAGGGACAGAGAGAGAAGGAGACACAGAATCCAAAGCAGGGCCCTGAGCTTTCAGCACCGAGTCCAATGCAGGGCTTGAACCCACAAACTGTGAGATCATGACCTGAGCTGAAGTTGGACACTCAACCGACTGAGCCACCCAGGCGCCTCTCCCTTTGCATCTTTTGGTCACTGTGTTAAGTATGTCATTACCCTTCCAGTGCAGGGTTTTGTGTTTCAAGCCACACCGGTGTATTAATTGCAGATTCCATTTCCTTGTTATTATTTCCAAGTTTCTGATACTGGAATATCCTAAAACATGATAGAAGGAAATGTCTTTTAAAGGAAAAAGAAATCACCCCTAATCCCACCACCTTGACACAGCAAGAATTTGTATTTCTAATTCCCAGGCTTCAGGCATGCCTTTGGAGCTCTATTTTACCTATGCATCACCTCTGTAAATATTCAATTTTGAGAACTACTTTTTTCACCAAATTTTATCCGTCTTTCTATTTACAATTATGTTAGGATTAAAATGTTAATGACTGCCCAATGCCGGAAGTGGAATTCCTGATCTCCCACAAACCGCACTGCGCCTCCTCCTGTCAGTTGGCAGCAGCTCCGCCCTCACGCCAGATCCCCCAAAATCCACCCTAATCCTTCTCTCGTCGCCCTGGCTCCCCTCTATTCCAGCAGCACCCCCACCGCCCTCACTTTGGCTCCTGCCTGGTGTGTTAGCTTCCTGGGCTGCCATCGCAAAGACCACAGACTGGGTGACTTACCGCCACAGAAATGTAGCGCCTCCTCGTTCTGGGGCTAGAAGTCCGAAATTGAGGTACTGACAGGGCCGTGTACCCACTGGAAGTTGTAGGCGAGGGTCTTTCCTTGTTTCTGGAGGTGGCTGTTGACCCTTGGCGTTCCTCAGCCCGTAGCCACATCCTTCCAGCCTCGGTCCTCACATGAGTTCTCCCTGTATGTCCGTGTCTTCACGTGCCAACCTCCTCTTCCTATAAGGACCCCAGTCATATTGAATCAAGGCCCACCCATGCGACCCCATCGCAACTCGACTGTATCAGCAAAGACCCTATTTCCAAATAAAATCACATTCACAAGTACTGAGGTTAGGATTTCCACTTATCTTTTGGGGGGACATGTTTAACCAGAACACTACTCCCTGTCTCCCCCATCCACCTCCGTCCTGCACCATCCTGGTTTAACCCTCCACCATTCCTCGCTGGGGTTGATGTGCTAGGCTTCTAACTGGTTTTCCACTGTCACATTTGCCCTCTATCATCTATTCTTGATTCCTTTGTTTAGAACCTTCCAGTGACTCCCTACTCAGTCAGAGGAAAAGCCCAAGTCCTGGCAGTGGCCCCGGTCCCTCCTGACCCTCTCCCGCCTATCTCTGCTCCAGCCACGCTGGCCTCCTGGATGGTCCTGCAGCAAACCTGGCATATTCCCACCTGGCCGTCTTTGCACTTGCTGTTCCTTTTGCCCAGATGCCCCCTCCCCGTTATCCGCATGGCTCAACCCTCATTCAAGGCTCTGCCCAACTGCCTGCCCACTTCTTAAGAGACCTTTCCTGACCACCTCCATTACCTTCCCCAATCCTTCCAGCCTCCCCATGGTCGCTATTGCTTTTCCCCATTTTATTATTCCCCAGGACACTTTCTCCACCTTCTGCAAGACTATCTTATTTACTTATATTAATTTTTGTCCACCACCACCATCATCCAAATGTAAGTTCCTTGAGGACTGGAATTTTTCTTGGTTTTATTATTTGCTGTATCCTTAGCACCCAAAACAGGCCCAAGCCCGCAATAGGTGTTTAGTGAACAATTATAGATTTAATGACAAATAGGACAAGGCATTCTCTTTTTTCTTTTTTTAATGTTTATTATTTTTGAGAGAGATGGAGAGACAGAGTGGGTGCAGGCGAGGGGCAGAAAGAGAGGGAGACACAGAATCTGAAGCAGGCTCCAGGCTCTGAGCTGTCAGCACAGAGCCTGACATGGGGCTCAAACTCAGAAACTGCGAGATCATGACCTGAGCCCAAGTCAGATACTGAACCAACTGAGCCATCCAGGCACCCCCATTTTCTTATAAATTACTAAGCCACTTACCATTATTCAATGTCCATCTTATCTTCCAGATTTTTTGCCACCATAAATAATGCTGCTGTAAATAGCTTATTTCATATATTTAATCACTCCTTTTTATCAATTATTTCTTGGGTCATGTTTCCACTGTGAACACTGTCAAATGTTCTTCCAAGAGGATTTTTGTCACTTTAAATGCCACCAGATCTGACTCAGTTTCCATGCTGCCTTGCCACCACTGGGCTTCATTCCTTCTTTATTTTTGCAGTTTAATCCATAGGCTTTGTGATTGTTTCGACTTGCATTTCATTAACTTTTAAATACAATTGGTCATGTGTTCTTTAGTTTATCTTCTGAAATAAATTGCTGATCTAGACCCCTGATTATTTTTTAGGTGGTTGTAGGGAGAAGCCTTGGATTCCTGTTTATTCATCCGTACTTTTTTGGGACAATCTTAATCCTCGTTCATATTTGTTATAAGTATGATGCTGTTATTTCCATTCCATCCGATTATTCCTGTCTGTGTGTCTCCTTCAACTCTGTTTTAATATTTACAGCTGTGGACTACTGTGCCTCAGAAAGCCACGGATGCGAACACGAGTGTGTAAATGCTGACGGCTCCTACTTTTGCCGGTGCCCTAAAGGATTTGCTCTTAACCCAGATAAAAAAACATGCACAAGTAAGTTACATCAAAAAAAAAAATTGTGTGTGTGTGTGTGTGTGTGTGTGTGTGTGTGTGTATGTGTTGACAGTTTCGGGATCTTACGTTTTATTTGTTTACTTACTTACTTTTAACTCCAGTGTAGTTAACATAGCGTTATATTAGTTTCAGGTGTACAGTACAGGGACTCAACAACAAAATGTTTTTCTGCTGCCATTGCTGTGGGCTCCGTGGCCGGGGGACTCCCCCAAGCATATTGTAGCACAGGATCAGGCGCTGCGGAGTCTGATGATTTCTGCCCCATTCTTCCTTTATCAGGCCTTTCTTCACTTGTCCTAGGACCGTAGCCCACCCCGGCTCCGCAGCACCCCTCAAAGCGTTTGACAGTGGTATATCTTTCGTTGGGGACCACAGGTGGGAATGCCCTTCCGGCATCTGCCGGACGTGCTGACGATTGGACCGTCTCACTTCACGCTGGCCCGGCTTGGCTGTGCCCGTCATCGTTAACAGAGCTTAAGAAATACTTTCAGTGAGGCTCTGTGGCCTGTGGGTTTCAGCTCTGACTCCACACGAGTGTAGGAAAATCGCTGAGCCTTAAGGAGTTGAATGTGGTTGCCTTGGGGTAGGGGAGGGGTGGGGGAGGGGTGGGTGGAGGGTGGTTGGCAGAGAACTGCTCGTTCTTTTGTTGGATATTTTTAGTTCTGTTTGATTTTAACTGTACGCATACAGATCAGAATTTACTTGTGCTCCCAACAGCTGACCATAAAAACGTATAAACTAAAGATGTTTTGCAAAAGGATTCTAAAAGCGTTCTTTTACATGTAAAGATATGTCCAAGCACTTAAAGGACTGTGTATGAATTATCATCCTGCTGGGAGGTTCACTTGAGAGAAGGTTGTTTTTAAGGGATTAGGGCCCAGCATTAGAAAGCGCAGGGAATACCCAGTTAGTCTGAGTCATCTCTGAAACATACATCAGGGAGAAAATAGGATTTCTTTTTTTTTTTTTAATGTTTATTTATATTTGGGGGGAGAAAGAGAGAGTTGGGGGAGGGGAATAGAGAGGGAGACACGGAATATGAAGCAGGCTCCAGGCCCTGAGCTAGCTGTCAGCACAGAGCCCAGCGTGGGGCTCAAACTCACAAGCCGTGAGATCATGACCTGAGCCGAAGCCAGACGCTTAACCGACTGAGCCACCCAGGCGCCCCGAGAAAATAGGATTTCAATTCATAGAAAGTTCATGTACTCACCACCTTTCTAAAACACATTGATTATGGAAAGCAGGATATATTCGGACAATTTTTTAAAAAGAACCCCCTCAGGGTGCCAGGGTGCCTTAGTTGGTCAGGCGTCTGGCTTTGGCTCAGGTCATGATCTCGCGGTTCGTGGGTTTGAGCCCCGCATCAGGCTCTGCGCTGACAGCTAGCTCAGAGCCTGGAACCTGTCTTCGGATTCTGTGTCTCCCTCTCTCTCTGACCTTCCCCTGCTCACACTGTCTGTCTGTCTCTCTCAAAAAAATTTTTTTAATTTTAATAAAAATTAATAAAAAGCACCCCCTCAAAACTCCTGAAACATAAGCTTGCTCTTCAATCCCTACGTATCAATAGTTTACGAACACTGGGGCTGGAGGCAGGGGTACAGCATGGAAATTGCAAGGAACACGATCAGTCAAAATATGCATTTCTAGAGCCCTAACCATGTGCCAATAGCAATGGACAAGGTGAGGGCCTTCCTGGAGGAGGCAATATCTTAGCTGAGCCTAGAAGGCAGAGCCACCATTTATTCACCAGGCAAAGAAGGCTGAGACCAGGGTGGCCAGGAGGAGGAGAGGTATGCAAAGACATGAGCCCACCAGGCTCAGGTGCACGCCTGGCACATGGCAGCATGCAGTTTATTGAGAGAAGAAGTGAATGAAAGAGTGGGCTCCCCGGTCCTCATCTCCCTTCCCTTCTGAACATTCCGAACCATAAACCAGCAACCTGGCTGTGACAGTGGCTGGGACTGTGGTTGCCAGGCCGATGGGTCGCTCTGTTCCTCAGAGAGGAGGCCGTGTGCTCCCAACGGGCGCCTCTGGCTCAGATCAAATTCTAGCTCGTCTGCTTTTTCACTAGCTGATCTTGGACCTTTCCTTTCCCCACACTGAAGCTCTACATTAATTAAATAACAACTCCTCATTCTACTCTGTCTCTCTTCCCCAGTTCTTGGCAATCACCATTCTACTTTCTGTCCGTATGAATCCGACTACTCTAGGTACCTTGTGTAGAGAATCAGACAATGTTTGTCCTTTGGATGCTGGATTATTTCACTTAGCATACTGTCTCCAAAATTCACCATCTGTGTCAGAATTTCCTTCCTCTTTAAGGCTGAATAATATTTCATCGTATGTATACATCATGTTTTGTTTATCCATTCATCAGTCAGCAGACACGTGGGTGGTTTCCATCTTTTGGCCCTAGTGAATAATGATGCAGTGAACATGAATGTAGAAGTATCCGTTCAAATCTGTGCTTCCAAATTATTAGGTCATATTGTGGCAAGACTCTTTGAGGTCTAATTTGAAACCATTACTACTGAGGCAGGCACACGAACATTCTCAGATGTTCTGGGTCTTTTCATGAGAAAGGTAGAAGACTTCAGTCCCCTGGACAGGGATTCATGTCTTTGGTGCCAAGGAGATTGGAGGTTTCAAGTCTAATGCTTAATCATCTAATACCTGTTATAGTGAGTAAAGGTAATTCTAGAAATTTATAATTTATATAATAGCATATTGCTATTTATTATTTACTGCCTTTGAGATCATTATAGTCATTATTTTTTAGACTCTGTTGATAACTTGGTTGGAATTTCCATCCTTTTTCAGGTAGGAATGCTTTGCATAGAGGAAAGTACTACATGAATATTTATATTTGCATTAAAAGTGAAACACGAAGGAAGGAAATAATTTTATACTGAATCCGCAGCATAAAATATAGAATGTATAGAATTTGGGTTTCCTAGCCAGCTCATGGTTAACCTACTGTAATATGCCACTTGCTTTTGCAAGATGAATTTTTGTACATGAATCAAAGATTCTCAGTTGGAGGGGCCTTAGTTCAACCCAGTTCTAGACAACCACCCATCCCACAGTATTCCCATCCTATCATCCAGCCTGCGCTTAAATACTCCAACTTATGGGACACTCGCTACACCCCATGCTGTGCATTCCACTTCGTGCAGCTCTGACTCTTAGAAAGTCATTCCTTAAACTGAGCTGATAATCACTTCCTTGCACTTTGAAACTAAGAGCAAATTAAGCTTCATGTATTTTCTTGGTCATTAGGACTAAGTCGTATCAGAATGACTTTGTTTCACTTAGTAGACTAGCCAGGGCTGGAAAATGTGGTAGGGACTTTCTGTGCTTTTACAGACATTCATAGACAATCTGCTGATGAAGGCCCTGTGCCTCATAGACCAGATGGAGGAATGTGTGCTGTATGAGAGAATAATTAATTGGTTGCATCTATAACTGCTGAATGTTGGTGCCCAGAAGATGTTACTTGCTGAGCTGAGATCCTCATGGAGGGAGGGTTTTTTTTAAGCAGCCTGGCAAAAAGAAGCCTGAAGAAATATGTGAAAGCTATCTTATATCCCTAGTGACCCCTTGTTGGTTTTTAGGGGGCAATGTTTACATCTATACCCTCCAAAACACTCCATTAAGAGTAGTACTGATGACTGAGAAGCCTGGGTGGCTCAATCAGTTGAGCGTCCATCAGCTCAGGTCATAGTCTCACAGTTCATGAGTTCGAGCCCTGCATTGGGCTCACTGCTGTCAGTGTAGAGCCCACTTCCAGTCCTCTGTTCCCCTCTCTCTTCTCTGCCCCTTTTCTGCTCATATGTGCATGCGTGCGTGTGTTCTCTCTCTCAAAAATGAATAAACATATAAAATAGGAGTACTACTGATAACCATTTATTCATTCAACAAATATTTGTTGAGTACCTACTATGTGCCAGATGCCATTAGAGATACTAAGCATGCAGTGCTAAGTAAAACAAACCAAAAAGACTTCTGTTCTTCTGGACAATAGCTTACATTCTATCGGAGCAGAGTAAGATGAGAATACAGGGCTCATGTAAAAAGTGGAATCTGATCAAAGACTTGAAAGAGGTGAGGGAAGGAGAGACTTTTGAAGCAGGGGAAACGCAGGGCCAGTGCAAAGGCCCTGAGGCAGAAACTGTAATGCTTGGCAATGTTGAGGGACAGCAAGGAAGTCCATGTGACTGGAACAGAGTAAGACATAGTAATGTAGTGTGGTCCACAGAGGATATGGCCTGTCCTCTCTGTGGTGATAGGTTTGCTTCCCCAAATTCCAGTGATGCCTGTGAGCTCATGGTCACTTCCCTATACTGAAATCCTAAAATGGCTTTGTTTGTTGGCTGTATTTTATGTTTTGGGTATAGACATCAGAAGCTACATACATTGTCTCCAGCAAGTTTCCCCGATTATTTTCTTCTCCACTACTGGGCACTTCCCACACTGTTCTTTTTTCTATTTTTTAATGGTATTTTCCATGGCAACTAGTTTCACAATTATGAATGTGCATACTTATTTATAGTACCTTCCCTGACAACAAAAGTAATATATGCTCATTGTGGAAAACTGGATCATATAGAAATGAAGTTGTATAAAATGAAATGGTTTTTACTCTAATCACCCAGAGATAACCATTGTTAATACTGACTTGCTACATTTCTCTCCAGTTTTTTTTTATGTATATGAATATATTTTTATAGAGTTGATATCATACAGTATGACATTAAATCATGAGAATTTTCATATGTCATTTATTTATTTATTTTAACATTTATTTATTTTTGAGAGCCAGAGAGAGACAGATCATGAGCAAGGCAGGGGCAGAGAGAGAGGGACACACGAAACTAGAAGCAGGCTCCAGGCTCTGAGCCCAGAGCCCAGAGTAGGGCTTAAACCCACGAACCGTGAGTTCATGACCTGAGCCAAAATTGGATGCTTAACCGACTGAGCCACCCAGGCACCCCTATCAAAAACATTTTAATGTCTTCATGATAATCTATCATCTGTGTTATCACAAAGTGTTCAATAATATTTTTTTGCTACTCAGACTATATTGTAATAGATGTCCTCATATGTAAGTCTTTGCATTTCTGACCATTTTTTCTTAAGAACAAAACATAAAAGGAAACTTACTGAGTCAAAGTCTGTTAACAGTTTTAAGGCTTTTGATGTATATTGGAAATTATTTTCCAAAAAGTTTTACCAATTTATACTCTACTGTGTTTTTTTAGAATAGTTTTATTTATTTATTTTTAAAAATAGATTATTATCAAATTGGTTTCCATATAACACCCAGTGCTCTTCCCCACAAGTGCCCTCCTCCATTACCACCACCTCTTTTCCCCCTTCCCCCCTTCTCCTTCAGCTGTAGGTTCATTTTCAGTATTCAGTAGTCTCTCAGGTTTTGCGTCCCTCTCTCTCCCCAACTCTCTTTCCCTCGTCCCCTCTTCATGGTCCTCCATTAGGTTTCTCCTGTTTTCCTGTTAGACCTATGAGTGCAAACATACGGTATCTGTCCTTCTCTACCTGACTTATTTCGCTTAGCATGACACCCTCGAGGTCCATCCACCTTGCTACAAATGGCCAGATTTCATTCTTTCTCACTGCCATGTAATACTCCATTGTATATATATATACACCACATCTTCTTAATCCATTCATCAGGTGATGGACATTTAGGCTCCTTCCATGATTTGGCTATTGTTGACAGTGCTGCTATGAACATTGGGGTACACGTGCCCCTATGCATCAGCACTTCTGTATCCTAGCAGTGCTATTGCTGGGTCTTAGAGGAGTTCTACTGATAGTTTTTTGAGGAACCTCCACACTGTTTTCCACAGCGGCTGTACTAGTTTACATTCCCACCAACAGTGTAAGAGGGTGCCCGTTTCTCCACATCCTTGCCAGCCATCTATAGTCTCCTGATTTGTTCATCTTAGCCACTCTGACTGGTGTGAGGTGGCACCTCAGTGTGGTTTTGATTTGTATTTCCCTGATGATGAGTGATGTTGAGCATCATTTCATGTGCCTGTTGGCCATCTGGATGTCCTCTTTGGAGAAGTGTCTGTTTATGTCTTCTGCCCATTTCTTCACTGGATTATTTGTTTTTTGGATGTGGAGTTTGGTGAGTTCCTTGTAGATTTTGGATACTAGCGCTTTATCTGATATGTCATTTGCAACTATCTTTTCCCATTCTGTTGGTTGCCTATTAATTTTCTTGATTGTTTCCTTTGCAGTGCAGACACTTTTTATCTTGATGAGGTCCCAATAGTTCATTTTTGCTTTCATTTCCCTTGCCTTTGGGGATATGTCCATTAGGAAATTTCTGCAGTTGAGGTCAAGGAGTTTGTTTCCTACTTTCTCCTCGAGTACTGTAAGTATTTTGAAGAGGCAATTGAAAAACTTTTTGCTAAGTTTTTTAAGAAAATATTTTCCCTAGTTGCTTTATTTATTATCATGTCTAATTACCTTCCTTCATAAAATTAATTAGTAACATATAAAGATAATTTACAAATATATTTTATGGTGTTATTTGATGAGTAGTCTGTTCTAATGAAAATTAACTGAAGAAGAATTAGATCATATGAATAAGGCCTTTATTTATTAAAAGAAATTGTAGTTATAAACCTCCCCACAAAGAAAACACCAGGACCAGTTGGCTTAACTGGTGAATACTTGAGGAAGAACTAATACCAATTACACAAATTCTTCCAGGAAACTGAAGAGGGAA
>NC_043714.1:41553123-41554321 GCF_006229205.1 Suricata suricatta
AAAGTGCATGTAAAAATTGTTTAAATATTTTTAGCAGTCAAATCCCACACTATGTAAAAAGGATAATGCATTGTGACCCCATGAGATTTATCCCAGGAATTCAAAGCTGGCTTAACATTCAAAATGGATCAATGTAATTTACAATATTAGCATAGTAAAAAGCGGAAATCATATAATCTAACTTAAAAGATACAGAAAGAGCATTGGACAAGACCTGCCATTCTATTATGATTTAAAAAATTTTTTAAATCTTTATTTATTTTTGAGAGAGAGAGACAGAGTTTGAGCAGGGGAGGGGTAGAGAGAGAGGAGACACAGAATCTGAAGCAGACTCCATGCTCTGAGTTGTCAGCACAGAGCTGGATGCGGAGCTTGAACTCACAAACCGCAACATCATGACCTGAGCTGAAGTCAGACACTTAACCGACTGAGCCACCCAGGTGCCCCTCAATTATGATTTTTAAAAGAAAAACAACCTATCTGCAAATGAGGAATGATAAGAGCTGCCTCCATCTGATGAAGTGCCTCAGTGGAGAGACCATCAGGCGACATCATAGTCAATGATGAAACACTCAATACTTTTCTTACAGGATCAGAAACAAAACAGGATACCCACTTTCATCACCCCCTTTTTGCATTGTACTACAGGTTCTAGCCATTGTAATAAAGGATTTTTAAAAAAGGGGAAAGAATGAAATCTAGGTTGGAAAGGAAGAATTAAACCATCTTTATTAACAGACAACAGGATCATCTATGTAGAAAATTTAGAGCAGTCTACAAAAAAGGGCTCTTAAGTGAGTTTAGCAAAATTGCAGGATACAAGGTCTATATATAAAAAACTATTTTTATGTAATTTCAATGGAAAATCAAAAATTAAGATTAAAAAATACCATTTGCCATAGCATCAAAAATATGTAGTACCTATGGACAAGTTTAACAAAAGATGTGACTTATACAATGAAAACTACAAAACATTGCTAAGGGGAATTAAAGAACTTAAACAGATATTTCACATTCATGGATCGGAAGACTTAATACTGTTAAGCTGTCTTTTTTTTCCAAATCTATACATCAAAGAAATATTTATGGTGATCCCGGCATGCTTTTTTGCAGAAATTGACAAGCTGATTCTAAAATATTCTAAAATATGACAAGCTGATTCTAAAATATGGCAAGCTGATTCTAAAAATGCAAAGGA
>NC_043714.1:41554421-41555544 GCF_006229205.1 Suricata suricatta
CATGAGATTTATCCCAGGAATTCAAAGCTGGCTTAACATTCAAAATGGATCAATGTAATTTACAATATTAGCATAGTAAAAAGCGGAAATCATATAATCTAACTTAAAAGATACAGAAAGTGCATTGGACAAGACCTGCCATTCTATTATGATTTAAAAAATTTTTTTAATCTTTATTTATTTTTGAGAGAGAGAGACAGAGTTTGAGCAGGGGAGGGGCAGAGAGAGAGGAGACACAGAATCTGAAGCAGACTCCATGCTCTGAGTTGTCAGCACAGAGCTGGATGCGGAGCTTGAACTCACAAACCGCAACATCATGACCTGAGCTGAAGTCAGACACTTAACCGACTGAGCCACCCAGGTGCCCCTCAATTATGATTTTTAAAAGAAAAACAACCTATCTGCAAATGAGGAATGATAAGAGCTGCCTCCATCTGATGAAGTGCCTCAGTGGAGAGACCATCAGGTGACATCATAGTCAATGATGAAACACTCAATACTTTTCTTACAGGATCAGAAACAAAACAGGATACCCACTTTCATCACCCCCTTTTTGCATTGTACTACAGGTTCTAGCCATTGTAATAAAGGATTTTTAAAAAAGGGGAAAGAATGAAATCTAGGTTGGAAAGGAAGAATTAAACCATCTTTATTAACAGACAACAGGATCATCTATGTAGAAAATTTAGAGCAGTCTACAAAAAAGGGCTCTTAAGTGAGTTTAGCAAAATTGCAGGATACAAGGTCTATATATAAAAAACTATTTTTATGTAATTTCAATGGAAAATCAAAAATTAAGATTAAAAAATACCATTTGCCATAGCATCAAAAATATGTAGTACCTATGGACAAGTTTAACAAAAGATGTGACTTATACAATGAAAACTACAAAACATTGCTAAGGGGAATTAAAGAACTTAAATAAACAGATATATCACATTCATGGATCGGAAGACTTAATACTGTTAAGCTGTCTTTTCTTTCCAAATCTATACATCAAAGAAATATTTATGGTGATCCCGGCATGCTTTTTTGCAGAAATTGACAAGCTGATTCTAAAATATTCTAAAATATGACAAGCTGATTCTAAAATATGGCAAGCTGATTCTAAAAATGCAAAGGA
>NC_043714.1:41555644-41558853 GCF_006229205.1 Suricata suricatta
CCAGCACCCGCGTCACACCCACATGCGATTTCCTCCTCAGGCCCCACCTCAACAGCCAGCCCAGTCTTGGTGCCTGTGCTTTGCACCACCGCCTTAATAATTTATGCCTTAAATCGGTGACAGTACTTTCCAGAGCAAGAAATTGTGCCCAGATGAGGAGGAAGGACAAATCCCGGCCAAGAGGCTTTCCTTCAGCAGAATTCTGCCTTGAACTTTGTTTTCTACCTTAATTGGTCAACATCAAATTCCTCCTTATTAGATTTGAAAATAGCCCACATCCATCAACTGTCTATTAAACAGAAATGGCTGTACTCTGAGCTTGAGATTCGTAATGCTCTTGAGATCTTCAAACTCCTAATAACAAACTCCAGATTTAAATCTAATTTCTTGCTTCCCTCTTCCACGTAATGCTCCAGAGAGACAGTGAGCGCTCACTGCCGTGAACAGCTGTCTGCCATAATCGACCGAGCGCAAACATGAAGTCAGGGGCAGCTCGAAGAGGCTGACCTCAGGAGCCCAGGGCTGGGTTTGCAGCAGACAATGGAAAATGGAACAATGAGGCAGGATGTTGGGAGAAGGGCTGATGAGGACATCGGGTTTTAGACACAAATTCCATTTTTCTTGGATGAAAAAGTAGGGCACCTGGCTAAGGAGGAAATGGAGGTATAATCCCTCAACATATATGCATGAGCATTAGGGACCGTGGGGCCGGCCATGCTGTAAACAGGCCCACCTGCAGTGGTCGAACTGCTCCCAGGGGTCACTGCCTCTCCACTGGCCATTCCGTTCTCCACCCCCCTCCCCTCTTGATAACAATGCACATGTGTACTGCCTTGGACCTTCTTTTAGTCCAAGTGCCTCTCCCGGCAGGATGTGAGGGAGTGGGAGAGGTTGAGGGAATCCTAGATGACTGGTAAGAGATGAAGAGCTCAGAGTAAATTCCCCCACACTGATGGCCACACGCCTCTCCTGTTCCCCTTTTCCTCCATGAGTAACGCACAGGAAGCTTGCCACCGCATGCACGTCTGAGTTGAACCAGATCTAATTATTCCCCACATAAGAGCTTTTGGTCCGCAGACGAGTCCACCTGTGACTGATTTTCCCTAGGGGTGGTCAGCTACTAACACACTTAGACCTAGAAAAAGGTGTAAATAGCACAGAGAGGTATGGGCAAGCCAGGAAAGTTGGTTTTCCACCATAGTTATGCATGTGTGGTCTAATGGAAAATATTCCACTTGATTGTTTTCATGTGCTGAATGATGCCGTCGGTTAAAATTCTCATTTAATGCTTGAATGTTCCCAGGGTCTGCATCTAGGCTAGGCAGTAGGGATTACCTTTTGTAAGAGAGGCTCAATTTCAAAACATGGCCTTTGCAACCAACTACCACCAGACAAGGCCAAACACTTACGAGAGCGAGGCAAGAAGTCCAGATGTGCTGGGAGCAGAATGGGGCTTGTCTGGACTCAGTTATGTAGCCCACAGCACTTTTTCAAAAGAAGTAAATGGTCAACTTTTGAAAATTCTGTCCTACTTTGATGCAGAGCCCTGCTATACATATCACCAGGAAGAGGTGGGTGAAGAAGTGGATAAGAAGATACACCCCTAAATGGGGGTTCCAGAAAGTTCTGTAAATGACACTGCCAGGTGAACATAAACAGTTCAGTGAACATGAGTATGGACTATGGAAATACTTTTTTATAAAAGTTGACAACCTGTATGCCTCAAAAAGGCCATCTTTCTTAATTATTTTTATGGTTTATTTATTTTTGAAAGAGAGAGAGCACGCATGAGAGGGAAAAGTAGGGAGGGAGACAGAGGATCTGAAGCAGGCTCTGTGCATACAGTAGACAGTCCGATGTGGGGCCCGAACTCACAAGCCATGAGATCGTGACCTAAGCCAGAGCTAGACATTTAGCCAACGGAGGCACCCAGGTACCCCAAAAGGGCCAGCTTTCTAACAAGACTGAGTACTTCAAATAAGAGTTGTAATTTCTCCAGGATGATAAATCTCAGAAAGACCCATTTACTCACTCATTCAATCATTCATTCAATCAGTCTTGTGTTGCACTTTCATGTGCCAAGCCCTTGAGGTGCTGAGGATTCAAGAGTGAGAAAAAGAGAAGAATCTCTATCCTTGTGGACTTTCCATTCTAGTGGTTTCTCAGGGACAGCATGTGGGGCTCATGCTCTAGATCCTCCTCGATGTGCCAGCCGACAGGCATGTGAGTCACTCAGCACATCATTAATTTCGTCCTGCTGACACCCTGTACCTCTCGAAGGCTGCGGGAATGCCCCCCCAGAGTCCTATTTTTTCCTTCCTTTATGTCAAAGAAGATAGTGCAGCAATTTCCCCCTCTTAGCCAGCAGCAAGTCCCTCATCCGGTAGGACTGGAAGAAACTAATTCCTTTTACCTCCTGTCTCTGGGCCCAAGCTTTTCTTTCTCAAGGTCCCAAATACATGTGGTGGGGCTAACGAGGAGGGAGAGTGTGTGCCCTCAATAGGTTAGAGCCTCGGTTTGGACCTCGAATTTGTTCAATGAATCCCATAGGCAGATTCAGTTCATTCAGTTTCTAAAAATCATCTCCATCACAGAAGTGGGAGTGACCAAAGGTAAATAAAGAGCAGAATGGTTCCAATAAGTACAAATGCTGAGACCACGCACGCTGGCCCCAGTTCTGCAAGGAAAAGGGAAATCAGCAGAGCGTCTATCAGAACAAGCCCTTCTACATCCAGCGCAACTTACTTCTGCAGGTTTTCTTATCTGGATTCAGGGTGAAACCTTTCAGGCAGCGGCAGAAATAGGAGTCGTCTGCGTTAACACACTCGTGCTGACATCCATGAGTAGGTGAGGCACAGTGGTCTATCTCTGGAAAGAGAACAATCATAAGAATGGTGAACAAAATAAAAAATCTAACAGAGAAAACCCAAGGGAGTTTCATTCTTAATTTTCCCTAAATAGATAAATTCCCATAACCTCAAACACTCCTGCTATGAAGGGCTCTCTCAGTGAAGCTGTTTCCATATTTAGGGATATGGCCTCCCAGCGAGAACTTTCTCAGCACGTTACAAAACGTTTATGCAGCACATGAATTTGTGAAGATGCTTTCCTTGTCTGGGTTCATGTAAAAGCCACTAAAATAAAAGTGGGTTGAGTGTTGTTTGTTGTACCAGAAGCTGGGAAGAGAGAGAGCTTAGCTCAAAGTTTTA
>NC_043714.1:41558953-41633939 GCF_006229205.1 Suricata suricatta
ATTACCTCATATAAGTGGAATCATACAATATTTGTCCTTTTGTGTCTTACTTATTTCACTTAACATAATGTCTTCAGGCATTATCCATGATGTAGCATTTGTCAGAATTTCCTTTTTAAGGCTGAATTCAAGTCCCTGCTTTTAATTCTTTTGGGTAAATAGCCAGAGGTGGAGTTGCTGGATCGTATGGTAATTCTGTATTCAATTTTTTGAGGAAACTCTGTACTGTTTTCCATAGTGGCTGCTGACCTTTTACAACAGCGTTTACTGAAAGTTAACTTCACCTTTCTCTGAGGGCATAGCAAAAGGATTCCTGCAGATCCTCCACTGTGTGGCTACACTGTTTGTACTCTGTGTCTCTTTCTTTTTTTCTTTTTTCTTTTTTTATCTATTTGTGTGTGCCCAGTGTTTTATTGACAGGCCCCTTTTCCTTCACTGAAGCCCCTTGATTTGTGGCACTGTGTCCTGTGAACTGAAATCACATGCACCCAACAATTTGCCACCTCCCCTCGTGTAGAAGGGATGAGTTACAGAAAGTACCCAGGGGTCAATGACAGTTGCAAGTGGCATGTCTTCTCCTAGGCCATTCCCCATGTGGGGTGAGCATTCTCTCTGTGTGCTCAGTCTGCATCTACTTCTGCTCAAACTCTGTGCGTGTGAAAAGTTCCACCCACCAGTCACCTGGGAGGGCACATCACGGACCCCTGAAGGGATGCTTGCCAGGCTGGCTGGGATCAGGCATGATTCACGGCTGTGGGGTCAGGCCGCTAGTCCCAGGGCTGTGGGGTAATGGTCGTTGGCAAGGCAACCACAGGTCTGCCACGTCCCGACAAGAAAGAACAATACAGTTAAACAGACCCAGCTCAGCCACGAACGTGACGATTTCCTCCAACACCCGTCTCCTAAAGCCCTCCTCAAGCTCATTTTATTTCCTTTTACTGTTCTCCATCTTCCCCATAACCTGCTCTTTGTGGGGTCTTGTGACGTTAGCATTTTCCACCAGGAAATGAAATGCTAATTGGCTGCTGGTTATGAAGCCGCTCCCACCCGCTGGCAGAAACGCAGCCTGGACGGGGGTGAGCGTCACCCCGGGACGCACCTGTAACAACCCGGGCAGCAGCCGATGTGTCTTCTCCAGTTGCTCCATACGCAGGCTGTCGTGATCTCCCCCAGGTCGAGGCTGAGCGTTTGGACCCTTAATGGAACTGCCATGTCCTGCCTTTCCTAGATAGTCAGATATCTTACAGGATCAGTTTTTGTTTACTCTGCCTTACGCTGTCCAAGGTCATTCATTGTCAGATATCATTGAAGACAGCGGTTCCCTACATGCTTTGGGCCCTAGGGATGAAGCTAACTAGAAGACAAGACGAATTGGATTTTCCCAGCGTTTCTATCTTTCTTGGGAAGGGACGGGATGGGAATTATGGTCCTCAACCCATTGCGCCAGCTTTTGGCCATCCGAGGGGAAAAAGAAGCCTGCTGGAGAATCTCGACTTCAGATCCCAGGTTCTCCTTCAAACCAGCTCCCTGCAAACAGGCGCTGTCTTCTCTGTCCGATAGAGCACCTTATTCACTGAATGTCCGCTCGGGAGGGGCTCACCGCAGAGCCCTGGGAGAAGCCCAGAGCCTGCAGGATGGTCTTCCCTCTCTCTCCTCAGGAATCAACTATTGTGCGCTGCACAAACCGGGCTGTGAGCACGAATGCATCAACACGGAGGAAGGCTACTACTGCCGCTGCCGCCGGGGCTACAGCCTGGACCCCAACGGCAAGACCTGCAGCCGTGAGTGTGCCGCAGTGGGGGTCCCGAAGGGAGGGAGGCTTCCCACGCAGGCTCACTTCTGACGCTGCTGGGTTTCCTGTGAGCCTGACGGTCCAACATGCTTCACCTGCCTCACCTCAGTTTCATCATCCATAAAATGGGACTATTCATGCCACCCACCTCATAGCTTTGTTTGTGGGATTAAAAGAATCCACACATATAAACCACTCAGAAAAGTGCCCCCTAATATTAATAGGCACTCAGTGAATATTAGCTAATGTTATTATTTGCTATTGAGAGCACTGATTAAGTCAGATCCACCAGAATCTAAATCCAAGCTCCACCACATACTAAATGTGTGGCCCTGGGCAAGTTATTTAATTTTGCTGAGCTTTGATTTTCCCTTCTGTTTTATTTATTTATTTAATATCATGTTTTTTAATTTGTGTATTTTGAGAGAGAACACTAGTGCCAGGGAGGGGCAGAGAGAGAAGGAAAGAGAGCATTCCAAGTAGGCTCTCCATTATCAGTGCGGCACCCAGCTTGGGGCTCAAACTCATGAGCCGCTAGATCATGACCTGAGCTGAAACCAAGAGTTGAATGCTTAACTGACTGAGCCGCCTAGACCCCAATCCCCTAGAGCTTTTAAGGGGAATAATCAAGACCAACTTAGGCTCTTAGCCTGTGCCTGGGCCAAGGAAAGCACAATGAAAGATAACCGTTCATTATTCCCACGGAGCCTGGGAGAGTGACCAGTGGGACTCTGGCCTGGGACAAGAGGCCAAAAGAGACAGACTTCAGAAAGTACGTGGGCTACTACAGAGCTGATCTGCGGGTGGCGCTGGGAAATGTGGGACTTTCTGTTAAGCCTTTCTTAACTGTCTTGTGTAAGAGGCACAACAAACCCGCATTCAGTGATGTAAATGCACAGAAACTTGCAGGCTGCGCCAGCTGGCCAGTTCTGTCCTGTTTTACGAGGCATGGCCTCCATGGGTCCAGGCCAGCGGGGGTGGGGGCGCATGAGCACTGTGTTCGATGCCGGGCCCCTGGTCTGCTGGGAGAGGGGCTCCGTGACATGGCCAGCACAGAAGGGGCCCTTTGTGTGTGCGGCTTTCCACACGGCAGGCTGCACATCTGCTCTAGCTTTGGGGACAGAGATAGATTGTGAATGAGAACAGTGCAGCTGTTCAGCATTTGGACCTCAAACTGCCAGAAGGGGAAGCTTCACAGATGAAGTATTAGGGACAGCGCTGTCCTCAGGAAAACTGGCACCCCTTCAGTCATTAGAGGGAACAAAGTGCCTCGATTAGGCTTTCTAAGGACTGATCCCAGAGGTCAAAGAACTTTTGAACTAGAAAGTTGGTGCTGCTATGCGTTTGCCTCTGGAAGTCTCTGAGGTCTTATGAGAAGCGAGTGGGGAGCAGGGGGTCTTCCATTCGACAAGGACACGCCCTGGTAAAGATGGGTCTGGGTACATTCTGCCTTCTCTCAGGGGTATGGGGTCTGCCAGCTGATCGTCCTGGGAAGTGTCCCAGGACAGGCTGGGCATGACCTGATGGAGCCGACATAGAGCCCCAGGGGCCACAGCCTCTCCTCCCTCCCAGCATGCCTTGGGGGTTCCTAGAAGAACTCAGAAGGAGGACCAGAGTGATTGGACCATACTTTCTCTCTGGGATCTAATAAGAAAGACTACTTGAGGGCGCCTGGGTGGCTCAGTCAGTTCAGCATTGGACCCTTGGTTTCGGCTCAGATCATGATCTCATGGTTTGTGGGTTCAAGCCCTACATCAGGCTCTACACTGATATCGTGGAGCCTGCTTGGGATTCTCCCTTCCTCTCTCTCACTGCCCCTCCCCCACTCTCTCTCAAAATAAATAAACATTAAAAAAAAAAAGACCTAGGTGGTCTAGGTGTCAGCTTCAAGAAAATATAAACTGAGCCATCTCTTCCTAGGAGTTCACAGAGAAGGCCATGGTGTCCTGTTCCCCGTAAGTACTCCGGGAGCCCCAGGCCGTAATGACACAAGCCCTTAGGAGTCCACACTCTGTGAGCACTTTCCGGGCACTCACTCACTTTATCCTCACCATAGCCTTTTGGGGCATCTACATTCTTGCCCCTATTTAAAGACAGGGAAACCATGGCACAAAACAACTGAGTCACACTTTCCCAGAATCACGTGAGTGGTTAACAGTGGAACCAAGATGTGAATCCCGGCTTCTGGCTCCTGAGATCCTGCCAGTTTTGCAGTAGTCACATCCACTAATGGAATGTTCCAGAAGGCACTAGCCCCAGGCCCTCAAGGAGTCAAAGAAGCCTACTTGATGGCCCTGCACAAGGTCTTCAGTGTCTCTCTGGTCCCTGGGTGTGCTTTTTCTCCATCAAGGAACTCTGGGAGGCAGCCTGCAGGGCTGCCTGTGGGAGCCGTTCGCCACAGCTGTGTATTCACTGCCCCTCAGTGCGTGAGGCCCAGCGGGGCCAGCTGCACCGCACTCGGTGCCAGCGGTGGCCACACATGCAGGCTGTGGCTTCAGTTTGTTTTCGGAATCTGGGTGTCCTGGGTCTGGGGGATAAAAACACTTTCTCTGTGTCATTTTCAGGGAAAAATGAAACTATACAATGAGTTCTTTCCCAGCAATACTTAATAAGCATCCAGTCGGCGATTACTGTGTGCCAGCTACAGTTCTGAGGGCCTTACGTGTGTCAACTCCTCTCCTTCTCACACAATCCTCTAAGAAAGCAGCCATTGTCAGTCCTCATTTCTCACGGCGGGAAATGGTGGCGCAGAGGCCAAGAAGGAAGTGGTTGGTGCAGGTGGGATTTGAGCCCAGCTGTTTTGAGGCCACAGCCCTCATTCTTAAGCACCGCTCATCAGCTGTGCGGCTTGGGGCAAACAGCTTGGCCTCCCTGAGCCTCGCCTTCCTCCCTGAGATGGGGGCTCACGACTGCCCTTGGCCCTGAGGACTGCAGATCGTGGTGGTGCAAAGGCCCTGGCACAGAGTGCTGCTGGCATTCTTGCCAACCCAGGAGTCGCGTGCAGTTTACTCTTTCAGCCGAGAAATGGGAAGAAAAACACACAAACAAGGCCGATTTTCCGGAAACAGTTGCACGGGGTTGCACACATCTTCCTAGCACTGCTCTCTGTGAGGCCCGTGGAGTAAAAGGCCCCTGTGGCCTCCCCTCTCCCGGGGGTCTGTGTTAATGCCCCGTGGCTGGTGAGTGGTGGCCCCTCAGGCCACTTTGTGTTTTCCCGTGTGACAACTGCAGGGGTGGATCACTGCGCGGAGCAGGACCACGGCTGTGAGCAGCTGTGTCTGAACACCGAGGAGTCCTTCGTCTGCCAGTGCTCAGAAGGCTTCCTCATCAACGAGGACCTCAAGACCTGCTCCAGTGAGTCCCCTCTTTGCTTCTCTTATACGGGAAAGGCTTGCAGCAGGAGTGGAGAACCTGACCGCTGCGGAGGAGGGCGCCTCGTTGTCCTCTCCTTCTCTGTTCTGGGGGGATCATGGGAATGTCCTCTGGGGACCGCAAGCCTTTGTGGAGTGAGGGGGGGGCGGGGATAAGCAACACTGCAGTCACTTGAGTCCCCCAAGGCTCACCGACCGCCTCACCTGGCTGTCTGCTTTTGCAGGGGCGGATTATTGCTTGCTGAGCAACCACGGTTGTGAATACTCCTGCGTCAACACGGACACATCCTTTGCCTGCCAGTGTCCCGAGGGACACGTGCTCCGCAGTGACGGGAAGACCTGTGCCAGTGAGTGCTGTGGGTGCGGTGACCAGTGGGACTTGGCACAGGCGGTCTGTGGGTGGAGTGTGCTGCCGGGCCGGGCTTCGCGGGCCACCGAGTGGGGGGTAAAGGCCGCTCTCAGCCCCGGTGCTGCCCTCCTCCCCAACACAGCCTTTTCCTACTTCTGCAATCTGCCTCGGGGTCATTTTGAAGCTGGACAGAGCCCTCTTTCTTGGCTCCCTCTTCTCTACCACAACCTGGCAGAAAGTGGCCTGTGACACACAGTAACGATAGTCTTGCAGACCCCTTGCTGAGAGCTGACTTCCTGCCGGGCGCTGTGCTAACCCCGACTTCCAGCAGTCCTGTGGGATCCCCATCTTGCGGATAAACTGCAGCTCCGGTTAAGGAAGGAGCCTAAGGCCACCCCCAGTAGAGTGGTGGGTTCAAGCTCCTGTCTCTGTGACTCCAGAGTCAGTTCCGGGAGAAGGGGAGGCTCTTGGGAAACCTTCCCAACCCCATCCTCATAATCTGGCAGCAGATGGAGAAGTTGGCGGTGATGTTTCCTGGGTACATGTTTCCTTGCAGCTGGCCCCAACTCCTGCTCCTTAATTTAAAAAAAAAAAGCCCCTGGACCTCCCTCTCCCCTCACTCAACAATGTGGTGCTTTCTGCCCTCCAGTCCGGGTGGACTAAGGCAAAAGTTAAAAAAATAGTCATTTTGACGAGGGGATCAGCACTGGAGGAGGAGGACTATAATTTTCCTTCCCCATCCTGCTGGTCTTTCCGGTGGCTGACTTCCCTGACTACTGATACAGTTGTGGCCACGACCGGATGTAGCCACCTTTTTCTGCTGTCATTGGCACAGGCAGGTGAGCTGATGCATAGTGGGGTGCGCCCCTCCATGTCGACTGTGAGAAAGTGTTTCCCTAGTTTGAGACAGATGCTTGAGTTTCGGCAAATGGATTACCCATGTATGGCTAGCTTGTGGCTGCCTGCCAGCCAGCTGCTTTCGGGGCCGCTGCCGCAGCCAGCGGGCAGAGGGTGGGGGCATTAGGGTGCATGGAAGTGCGTCCACATTGGACTGCATGCCAGAGCCAGCTGCAGTGGTTTTTTTATTGGTTTGCTTTAAATTTCCATCATCGTAGATTATCCATGCCCTTCCTTTGTCCCTCTGCTCACTGTGATCATCATGGGCTCACAATAAACTGGCAGCAGGACTTCTAAGAAATTCTCACAACCCTTCCCAACAAATGCTGTCCCTTTTCCTTACAGTCGCATGACCCCCTTTCCCTTTTTACCCAGGTCCACAGCTGAGTCATGCCACTGACAGTTTTCAGTGTTGCGCATTTTCCCATTTAGGTGGAGTGCAGTCAGAAGTCAGTTCTGCTGTGTATGTATTTCTGTATGGTGGTGACTGTGTGAAAACTCGTGAGATGATCCGACGGGTTAGAATTATCCTTTGGGAATGGTGGTACCTAAGGGACGGTAGTACCAGCAGCTGATACATAGGCGTTGAACTGTTCCCCTAATTGAAGGCTGGCTGTCTGCACCACGATGATTCAGTCTGGCTGCCCTGGGCTGTAATAATGGGCTCTGTTTTCAGTGTGGCCATAGTTAACTCGGCCTACGTTTCCCAGCTCTGTGCCAGATGACAAAGAGCCTGATGACATGACTCCAACTTTTTGGAAAAGCCTGCTGGGCTGTGGCAGGGGCCAGGGGGGGGGGCAGAGGGGCTGCTGGGGGCCAGCCAGGCCTGGCTCAGTGTACGAGGGTGTCCTTCTTCCTTCAGAAAGGCACCCTCCACTTTGAGCCTTGATAGCAGATGGCCTGAAGAACGGAGAGCAGACCCAGGGTCCCAGGGCCCTAGAACTAAGTGGGCATTGTTACCCCCACACCCCTATAGGCACCTTGGACTCTCTGGCCTCTGGGATGAAATCCATCCTCCCTTCATCCTGACCTTGGCCTCCAAGTCGTGATTGCCTAGATTCTCCCTAGGAGCCTTCCTTGCCTTGAGAGGTTGACATTCAGATTAGGGGGTCAGGTGGGGCGGGGAATGGGGGAACGGGGTCATCTCTCCTATGAGCTCAGCTGAGAGGCCTCTCCGCCCTCTAGCTCCTGGTGGTTTCCCTGCGGTGGACCATTGGCAAGGGCATCCCAGCATGGGGCAAGTCCACAGTCTGGATGTGCACGGAGCACCCAGCTCCCTGGCCTGCCAGCTGCTTGTGGGCTGAGACTCTGGATCTTGTTTGGAGTCTGGGGTCCCAGGCCTGGCCCACAGGAGGTGCTCAACAAAGCTCGTTTGAGGGGGACAGTGAATGGTCAGAGACCACCTGTCTTTTATCCTGTGGCCTCTGGCCCAGGGTCTGCTCCTAGCTCAGCAACATTCAGTGGCTCCCCCCCATCTCCCCAAATATGTCTCCAATTGTGTCTCTCCATTTGGCTATGTTGGAGAACCCCCTTCCTCCATCTCTTGAGCCCAGCCCCGGCTCTTCCTTGCTGCCTCCAGTTCTTCAAGAGGGTGAGTCCCATGGTTCCAGCATAGCCTTCCTGTCCCACTGTCGCTGGTGGAAACCAGCCAGTTCCTCCACAGGGAACTTCCTACTGCTAGGCCCCACCAGGCTCCTTGTCTGCACCCCTGCCTGCACCGCTGGAGCCTCTCCATGGCTGTCTCCTGCCCAGGCCTTGCCCTGTGGTATGGGACTCTTGGCACACACCTGAGAACTAATGTGGCAGAGTAGAAAGGATACTCAACTCAGGACCCCAAAGACTGGGTTTGAACCTTGTTGCTTCTACCCTGGCCAAGAGAGTTGACCCTTTCTGGACCTCATTGCTCAACCGTCAGCTCGGAACGATGATTTTGGCCTCTCTGTCAGGGCGCCAAGTGGCACAGGGAGAGACAAAAATTGAAGTGCTTTGGGCAATTGTAAATTGCCGTGAACCCCTAAGGCTCTGTGTCTCCCCTAAGGTACCCTTGCTGTGCTTTCACCTCCCACAGTTACTCTGCCCTGCACTGAGCACAAGGCTGTGGCAGCGCCTTGCCTTGCAGCCTGCAGATCTGCCTCCTAGGGCTGGGCCTGCCTCAGTTGGAGGGGTCCTTGAGATGGACCACTCTGGGGGAGGCAGACTCAGGAGCCCCAGGACTGCCCGATGGTGGCCCTTCCTTCTTGGTGGCAAGAGGAAGGTGCTGACGGGATCTGGGCCACAAGCTATAGAGCACTGGGAATTCTAGTCCAGCCACTGCAGGCAGGTCTGTGGAGGCCTTGGGAGGACCTGATGCCCCCTAGCCCCCAGCTTGACTCTGAAGCGAAGCAGCTCCGAGCGAAGTAAATGGAGTATTGTAATCTGCTCAGGCGGCCATAGCAAAATACCATGGGTTGGTATTTTCTTACAGTTCAGGAGGTTGGAAGTCCAAGATCAAGGTGCCAGCATGGTCAGGCTTTGGTTAGAGCCCTCTTCTTGGCTTGCAGATGGCCATCTTCTTACTGTGTCTTCACATGGTGAGGAGAGAATAAGCTCCAAGGGCACTAATCCCATCACGGGGCCTACACCTCCTCCAAATGTAATTACTTCCCAAAGACCCCACCTCCAAATACCACCACACTGGGGGTAGGGGGTAGGGTTTCAACATATGAATTTGGCAGGGAGGGCTGGGCAGGGGGGAACACAATTCAGTCCATAGCAGGGAATGAGGGGAGAAGATGACCCTCATCCTCAATGTATTCCTATTATAAGTTTGATGGAGCAGAAGCTTAGAGGTCTTCCATTTCTTTTGTGGGAAAGCAGCAGGAAGAAGGAAACGGTGCCTCCAAGTTGGCCTTGAGGTTCAGCGGCAGAGCCAGGACCTCTTGCCCAGAGTGACATGCCCTGTGAAAGTACGTCTCAGTTCAGCTACTTTTTTGGTTTGTCTCGGCAAAAGCTATTACAGAGTCAGCCAATGGTTGGCTGCTCCTAGTTTTATTATAAAAAATGCCAGAAAATGGTGTAATTCTATCTCCTGGGCCTCGTTATCCCCTTGGCAGGCCCCTGTGGCTCCCCTCCCTCTGGGGCGGGGTTGGTTGTGGAACCGCAGACGCAGGATTGCCATCTGTCGTCACCACAGAGGTGCGAGTCCCGGGAACACGTGACCTTATGATCACTGTACCACAGACACCGATGACTCACTGGATGTGGAATCCAGATGTGAGCGCTCAGCCCGCATCGGCACACAGGGCTGCTAGATATGGGTCCTAAAGTCCTGTGCTTTGTCCCCAAACGTGTCATCCTCCTGATCGAAAATGGTAGATCCCATTCATGCTGAGGGTTTAATCGAATGTGTGGACCTGCCTCCTTAAAGATGAAAGAAAAGGAGGCAGCTCTTGGAGGGAAAGTGTTTTCTTCCCACATCCTGAGACTTCTCAAATGTCCTCTCCTCCCTTTCTTGTTAAGTGATGGTTCCCAATAGTTTGTCCTCACTCGCATCTCTGGATTTGAGTCTGGATACTTCCCGTAAGCTCTTGGTCCATTTGTTCCCATTCCCCACAAGTATTTACCCTCTACCGTCAGTGCACTGGTTGCGTCATGCTGGGTGCTGGGTTCCCTGGGCTTGATGCTGGTTCTGTTTCCGCCCTGACAGAGTTTCAAGTTTCTTAGAGAAGAAAGATATGAAAAATTTTTCTTGTGATGTGGAAAGAAGAGGTACCACAGGAGTGTGTGCCAGGGGGGTAGGGGCCTCAGCTAGTCTAGAGAAAGTTTCCGCAGAAAGAGATGTTTGATGAGACATCTGGAGATTGAAGGAGAGAGTGAGCCAGAGATGGAGGGTATTATGGACTGAATGTTTGTGTCTTCCCGAATTCATATGTTGAAATCCTAACCCCCAAAGGTGATGATGTTAGGAAGGCGGGGCTTTGGGGGTGAATAGGTCATAAACATGGGGGACCTTCAATAATGGAATTAATGCATTAATAAAAGAGATCTCACAGAGCGCCCCAGGCCCTCCGGCCATGTGAGGCTACAAGGGGAAGTCTACAGCCTGGGGGAGAGTCCTCACACAGTCATGCTGGGACCCTGATCTCAGACTTGCAGCCTCCAGAACTCTGAGCTATGAATTTCTGCTGTTTCCAAGCTGCCCAGTCTGTGGCATTCTGTGCCAGCAGCTGGAACAGCCTAAGACGGAGGAGGAAGGGCTCCCCAGGCACAGGAAGCAGCATGCAAAGGCCCAGGTGCAGAGAGTGAACTGGAGGAAGTGGAGTGTACTGAGTACTGAGTGCTGGGGGGCGGCAGGTCCAGAAAGGCAGAGGGGACAGATCACCTGCAGCATTTAGGCTTACAGTAAGCTGTTTGCAGGCCCAGCCTCCCCTGAGAAAACGATTTTATTTTGTCTTCTGAGAACCTTCCAGGCTGAATAGCTAGCATGACCGCTGCACGTACCACTGACGGGAAACACAGAGGTGGTATATTTGTGGTCTAATCCCACCTTTGCCCCCAGCATAGCTGACACAGTTCACCTCTGCAGATTAAGGGACCCTGGGAAAGTCACTTTGCCTCTCTCTGGTCACCCACTTCCTCGACTCTAAAATGAAGGGCCGGACCTTTTTCTCTCCCAGCCCCCTTCCAGCCCAGAGATGAGGAGAGTGCCTGGCACAGAGGAAATGTTCCAGAAACACTTGCTGAATGTCTGATCTCCACCATTCTCCCTGGGCTGAAGGCACCCCGTGGTCGTGAGTCAGGGATGCTGGCGCTCTTTGCCGGTTACGGGACCACTGAAGTCCTTTCCTGTGGGGGAGTATCTGGCTTTGGGCAAAAGCTGACTCCAAGTTGGTTTCCAGACTTGGTCCAATAGGAAACATCTAGAACCTGTGCTCAGGAAGGTGACTACAGCACATCTTTGGCATTTTCTTTTTCTTATTAAAAGTTTTATTCATTTAGGTAATCTCTGCACCCAACACGGGGCTCAAACACCAGACCCCAAGATCAAGAGTTGGATGCTCTTCTGACTGAACCAGCCGGGTGCCCCCACTTTTTGGCATTTTTCTCATTTACCACATGTGTTTCCTTAATTTGCAAGTGACCCAGAACATCCCTGACATGCAGAAACTGGACGTCTTGCTGAGCAGCGGTGAAGTGTGCCCTCTGCAAGGCTGGTGTAGGGGAGAGAGTGAGGTCCGCCAGCTTCCACCCTCTGCAGGGTTCTTGTTTGAAGCATCTACACTCAGAGGCCCCTGGGTGGCTCAGTCGGTTGAGCCTTGGACTTCGGCTCAGGTCATGATCTCATAGTTCGTGAGCCTCTCTGCTGACAGCGTGGAGCCCGGAGCCCACTTAGAGTTTTGTGTCTTGCTCTCTCTCTCTGCCCCTCCCCCACTCACACTCTGTTTCTCTCTCTCTCTCTCTCCCTCTCTGAAAAGTAAACAAATATTTAAAAAATTAAAATAAAATAAAATAAAACATCTATACTAACCCCCTGGGGGGAGGGTCTGGTTATCCTTGATTTTTCAGAGTAGAAAACTGAGAAAATGTCTCTGTTTACTCACCAGGTATTTATAGGGCCTGTTGTGTGTCAGGCATTGCACTGGGCGCTGGGAGATGAGGGAGGGGAGGGCAGGTCCAGTCTGCGGTCCCTTGATCAGAGCCCATGGGAACACAGCCCGGTGAGGAAGCAGGTGAAAACCTAAACCAATGTATGACTACTGTTCAAGACAGTAGTGCTGTTACCAGAGAGGCAGATGCCTGCTGCTTTGGGGACCTGTGTGAGGAGACACCTCCAGGGACGTGGGGAGGAAGGAGACACAGGTGGCCGTGCGGACCACGGAGGTGGGAGGACCCCTGACTTGGGACTGAGGTCCGCACAGAAACACGGTGCCCAGAGCTGGGGAGAGCGGGCAAAATGAAGCTACAGGGAAGGTCCTGGGAACCTTGCCAAGGATTCTGTGTCTTTTCTGAAGATTCTCAGGGCCTCGGGCAGAGGGAGGGAGTGATGGGTGAAGATTCGCATTTTAGAAAGAGGATTCAGGACGAGGGGAGGGGATGGACTAGAAGGCGTAAAAGAAGGTGTGTGGAAGCCACTTAGTAGATGATGTAACAGCCCAAGACAGCAGTGTTTGGTTCTTGGTGGTGGAGGCACAGGGTAATCTAGACACTTGAGAAAGTCTCTCTGAGCATAAGGTCTGAGTCTGCTGCCACATCTCACCCCTGGTAGTTTACTGGAATCATCTGTGGGGTTTTTTTTAAAAAATATTTTTTAATGTTTTAATTTATTTTTGATACAGAGAGAGACAGAGCATGAGAGGGGGAGGGTCAGAGAGAGAAGGAGACACAGAACTGGAAGCAGGCTCCAGGCTCTGAGCTGTCAGCACAGAGCCCGACGCGGGGCTCAAACCCACGAACGTGAGATCTGACCTGAGCCGAAGTTGGAGGCTTAACCAACTGAGCCACCCAGGCACCCCTCTGTGGGGCTTTTAAAACAGCCAGACAAGAGTGCCTTGGTGGCTCAGTCGCTTAAGTGTCCGGCTTCCACTCAAGTCATGATCTCCTGGTTTGTGGGTTCGAGCCCCACTTTGGGCTCTGTGCTGACAGCTCAGAGCCTGGAGCCTGCTTCAGATTCTGTCTCTCTCTCTCTCTCTCTCTCTGACCCTCCCCTGTTCGCACTGTCTCTCTCTCTGTCTTTCAAAAGGAAGGAAGGGAGGGAGGGAGGAAGGAAGGAAGGGAGGGAGGGAGGGAGGGAGGAAGGAAGGAAGGAAGGAAGGAAGGAAGGAAGGAAGGAAGGATTAAAAAAAGGAAAAAAACCCAGCCTGACACCCAGGCAGCACCCTAGATCCCCTGAAGCAGAGACCATCTTACACTGATGTAACCGTGTTAGAGGACAATTTGGAAATGTTTATCAGCTTTTAAATGCTCATAGCTTTTAACTAGACATTTCTTCTGCTTCTGGATATTTGTCTTTCAGATATGCCTGCACATTGCATGTAAAACCATGTGCACAAAAATATCCACGGCAGTGATGTTCAGAATACTGGAAGACTAGGCACCACCTAAATGCCCATGTGAGAAAACATTGATTAAATGAATTATCGTATACGCTTTAAAAGTAATGAGGTAGGGGCGCCTGGGGGCTCAGTCAGGTGAGCATCCTGCTCTTGATTTTAGCTCTGGTAATGATCAGGGTGGTGGGATCAAGCCCCATGTCAGGCTCCACTGCTTAGGATTCTCTCTCTCCCTCTCTCTCTCCATCCCCCTGCCCGTCTCCTCCACTTGTACTCTATCATTCTCTCTCAAAAACTTTTTTATTTTTTTAATGTTTATTTTTGAGAGAGAGAGAGAGCATGAATGGGGAAGGGTAGAGAGAGAGAGGGAAACACAGAATCCCAGGCAGGCTCCGGACTCCTCTCTGCCAACACAGAGCCCGATGCAGAGCTTGAACTCATGAACCATGAGACCATGACCTGAGCTGGAGTCAGACGCTTAACCAACTGAACTTGCCAGGCACACACACCCCGCCCCCCGCCAATTTTTTTTTTAATGTAATGAAGTAGAGTATCAAAGGTGAGTGAAAGGCATGCTTTTCATTATAAATGCTTTATTTCCCATAAGAATTTTTATTTAAATTTTAACTCATTTTTAGAATAGATAAGTGGCTTACATGGTTTAAAATTCAAAACAATACAAAAAGACATACACTAAGAAGGTTTACTCCCCCTCTTGCCTTTCCATCCCATTCCCTACCTCCACTTCCTGTCAATAAGTGGTGGTAGCCAGCCTCCAAGATGGCAGCCAGTGAGCCCCGTCTCCTGGTATTCACACATTTGGACAGTCCCCTACTTCACTGTTGGTCTGTGTGACCAATAGCATCTGGAAAGAATGACGGCTTGTCACTTCTCAAATTAAGTTATAAAGAGATGCTATGGCTGCTCCTAGTGAGTGTTCTCTCCGCCCGTGTCCTGGATCGTTCACTTTGGGGGAAGCCATGTTGTAAGCTGCCCTGTGGAGAGGTCCACGTGCTGAGGAACCGAAGCCTCCAGCTAACAGCCAGTGAGAAACCGAATCATGCCAACAGAGATGTGAGTGTGCTCAGAAGCACGTCCTGTAGCTCCGCTAGAGCCTTGAAATCACTGCAGCCCTGGCCAACAGCTTGACTGCAGGTTCCTGAGAAACCCTGAGTCAGAACTGCCCAGAGAAGTCTTGGATTCCAGACCCCCAGAAACTATGTGAGATAAGAAATGTTATTTTAAGCTGCTAAGTTTTGGGATAACTTGTTACATAGCAACAGATAGTTAATACACCATTTTCATTACTTTGTTCTTTATCCTTCATGTTTCTTCATGTGAGTAAAAGCCAATATAAATATATATTTTTATTTCCTACCCTTTTTTATACACACACAAAAAAATGGTATACTGTCTATACCCCATTATATAACTTCTTTAAATTTTTTTAAATTTATTTTTGAGAGACAAAGAGAGACAGCACGAGCAGGGGAGAGTCACAGAGAGAGAGGGAGATACAGAATCTGAAGCAGGCTCCAGGCTCTGAGCAAATGGTCAGCACAGAGCCTGACGTGGGGCTCGAACCCACGAACTGTGAGATCATGACCTGAGCCAAAGCCAGACACTTAACCAACTGAGCCACCCAGGCACCTCATTACCTTTTTTCTTCTTCACTCAATAATATTTATTGGAGATTTCATATCATTACACAGAGAACGTTCTCATTCTTTTTACAGCTGCTGCATGTCTCATTGTGTCGAATACTTCCTCAGCTAGTCCCTTGTTGCTGGGCACTTGGGTTGTTTCCCACTTATTATTACACACAGTGCTGCCTCAGACAACTTGAAAGTATACCCCTTCATATCGTCCTAGGGTGTCTGTAGGGGAGAATTCCAGAAGTGAAGTTGCTAGGTCAAAGGCACATTTTGTAACTTTGACAGATTTTGCCAGATACCCCTCCTCCAGGGAAGTATGCCCTTTAATCCATTTGCATTTTGAACCATGTGCCTGTTTTGCCTTTAAAAAATATCTCTGCCGGTGATTCTGATGCGGATGTGAGGTGGAGAGCTCACCGCCGCTCAAAGCTTCACTGATCAGATGCTCTGAGGGGGCGAGGAGGGTTAAATGGTTAAAAACCCAAACTCTGCACATGTGTTAAAAGCATGCCCCCAATAAGGTTTCAAACAGCTGCTAATATGAACACTCAAGAGAACTCAGAAACTGGGCTGGGAACTCCTGTGATAGTCTGTAGCCAAGGGTGACGTGGACAGTGGCTTTGGGCTCAGAAGACTCCTGATAGAGGAAAGCAGCACCCATCTGCTGGGTGCGGGTGTGGGTGCAGCCCACCAGGGCCCAGGGTGTGCGTGGGAAGGCTCAGCCCCTCTTCTCAATGACAGCCCGACTTGGAGCCAACAGGACAGGACAGGGCAGGGGGGAAGCTCCAGAAAGAAGAGGTGTGGTGGGTTGAGGGGGTGAGTATTTGTCTGGATTATGGCTTGACAAGGCTGGACTGCAAGAGTTATAGCTATTTTATTACGTTGGAAAATGGAGTATTCTTAATATAAATTTATGGTGGGAAAAAAACGCTCACCTCCACAGCCAGCCAGCTGTCTGTATAATGGATCACTCAATCGCATTTCCATTCAACACTATGTGCGGAACCACCCCAAGCCATGAGGGAGCGTTCTGCATTGATAATGAGTCTAGGCTGTGCCCAGAGAAGTAAGTCATGTTCAGAGCAAACAGGACAGCCCGCCTCTGCGTTGACTCTCTTCTGCAGTTACAATTTTAGTTAATGTAACATTTTTTCATCCTTCAAAGATTTTGGCAGCACTTCTGCCCAAAGGAAGACAGGCAAGTTTCCCTCCATGTTTCAAAGGTTACTTTGCAATAGAGCAGTGCAGTATCATTGGGGAAAATGTGGGGTTTTTATCAGAAGATTACATGTTGAGTCTGGTGCTATCACTTATTGGGTATTGATCTTGGCAAGACATTAATCTTCTCAAACTTAGGCTCCCAGCTGGTAAGTGAGAATAACAACAGCTGCCTTCACTAAACCACAAGGTGCTTCCCAGGACTCCCCTCCAAAAAAGAAGTCCTGCAAAAATGGCTTAGAAATAAATGTGTGGTCTGTGCCTGATTATAGCAGTGATTATGTACTTTGGAGTCTTGAATAACTTCAGCGCCTATCTGTTGTAAAGTTCTTCTCGATCCAGAATGATTGAGTCAATTCTCAGAACTGTGTGTCGTTCTTATAAAAAATCACTTCCCACATGTCCTCATTGTCAAATTTCCCCAGCATCAGCTTGGTGTTCACAGAGTCACGAACAGAAGCCATGCCAGCCCTATGGATGGCAAAGCCATTCTTTTTGCTCTGTCCCGCAACCTCAGCCTCCCGTGACTCTTCCGTCATATCCATAGGAAGGGGGCCTCTTCATGTCAACCCATCAGCAAAGCTTGTGGGCTCTCCCTTCAGTATACAGCCAAGAGTCTGCCCACTTGTCACCATCCTGGCCGAGGCCACCAGGCATATTGCGGGAGGTTTCTTCCGACTCTGTGCGCCATCTTCACCCACGTCGAGCTCTCCTTCTATAACAAAGCCATTCACGTACCCAGACCGCTGAGAATGCCCCAGCGCCCCAGCACTGCTGGCTGCCAATCCCACATGGTCTGCCCCTGCTGGCCTCTCTGGCCTTGTCACCTGCCAGGCTGGTGTTGCTTGGGTCACACGAGTCTCTTTGCCTTTCCTAAGACATGCCAAACACACTCCTACCTCTGCACTTTGCAAATGCTGAGGGTGCCGCTCTATCCAGATATGACACACTTACTAGTCTCTTCAGGGCTCTGCTCAGTGTCGCTGTATCTGACTTCAGCACGTAAAATACCAAGCCCTCCCCAGCTGGGGCACGTTCTCGCTCCCTTATTCTGCTTTTCTTCATGGTGCTTTGCCCATGGGACATATAGGTCTGTCTGTTTGTCTTCCCCCTCTTCCCCTCTCTTGCCTGCTGTCAAATGTAAGCTTCTCAACCGCAGAAACTTTGTTTTATTCACTGTTAAATCCCCAGAGCCTAGAAAGGTGCCTGACTGGGAGTAGGGACTCAGGAAGTAGTTGATGACTGAATGGATTGCCTGAGGGTGACACATAGGTGCTTAGATGAGTAGATATGTAGATAAGTTCATGTTACAGTTACATGATAGCCAATGAAGTTTGACTTGTTTGTTAATATTTATAAGCCATTTATATCTCTCCTGTTATAAATTGCCTTTCATGTCTTTTGTTCCTTTTTCTTATGGAGAAGATTTTTCTCATTTTATGCACTATATATGAACAATTTTTGTTCATAGACACGTTTTCTGTTTTGAAATGTGCATTGTGGGGTAAGACACTACCCTAATTTTTTCTTTTAAAATATCTTTATGAGAGATAATCCACATACCAAACAATTCACCCATTAAAAGTATACAATTCAATGACTTCTAGTATATTCAGAGTTGTATATCCATCGTCACAATTTAAAAGAAATTCTGCTCCCCTATCCATCACCCCTCAATCCTCTTTTTGTTTGTTTTTGTTTGTTTTTTCTTTTATAGTTTATTGTCGAGTTGGTTTCCATATAACACCCAGTGCTCATCCCAACAAGTGCCCTCCTTTATGCCCATCACCCATTTTCCCCTCTCCCCCACTCCTATCAACCTTCAGTTTGTTCTCTGTATTTAAGACCATGGTTTGCCTTCTTCCCTCTCCTTAACTATTTTTTCCCCTTCCCCTCCCCCATGGTCCTCTGTTTAGTTTTTCCTGTTCCACATGTGAGTGAAAATATATGGTATCTGTCTTTCTCTGCCTGACTTATTTCATTTAGCACAACACCCTCGAGATCCATCCATGTTGCTACAAATGGCCAGATTTCATTCTTTCTCATTGCCGTGTAGTATTCCACTGTATAGATAAACCACATCTTCTTGATCCATTCATCAGTTGATGGACATTTAGGCTCTTTCCATGATTTGGCTATCGTTGACAGTGCTGCTATGAACATTGGGGTACATGTGCTCCTATGCATCAGCACTCCTGCATCCCTTGGGTAACTTCCTAGCAGTGCCATTGATGGGTCATAGGGGAGTTCTATTGTTAATTTTCTGAGGAATCTCCACACTGTTTTCCAGAGGGTACACTGCCCTAATTTAAGGTGTCTAAAATGTCTTTTAATATGGAATAAGCCACTGAGGTATGAGTCATTTCTTTCTTCTGTGTTTCTTACTCCTACTGGATTCTCAGAATTGGACCCCTGTGCTCTGGGTGACCACGGTTGCGAACATTCATGTGTAAGCAGCAAAGACTCTTTTGTGTGCCAATGCTTTGAAGGGTACGTCCTCCGTGAAGATGGGAAAACCTGCAAAAGTAAGTTTCTGCTAGAGTTGCGTCACATCTGCATGAATTCCGCCATCCTGATCTCTATTTAAATCAGTCGTCCTCCGAAGCCAATGCCCCATGACTACTAAATATCATGTGGGGTCCTGATGGAATCAGAAAAACCACCTCAGGTAGAAACGAATGCACATCAACCATGGACACTCTTGGTATTCATGCGTCAGTATTGGTCATTTATTGTAACCCATGTATCACACTAACATAAGATGCTAACGCAAGCAGAACTGGGATGGGGTCTGGATGAGCTCTCTGTGCTAGCTTCCCAGGTTCTGTAAATCTAAAAGTGCTCTGAAAAATAGTCTGTTGAAAGAAAACAGACACACACATGGCCGAATGAAAAAAGTCAATGCTAGAGCTCCAAGTGAAGTCGGTTATTTATACCCTGTGGCCAGAAACAGTTTAGTGATTTGCTCTAGTGGAAAGACAGTCTGAAATCCAAAAGTCTAGCCTTGCCATTGATTATCTGGACAAGTTGCTTAACTTCTCTGAGCTTCTGTTTGTTTGTCTTTTTTTTTGTTTAAGTTTATTTATTTTTGAGAGAAAGAGAGAGAGAGAGAGGCAGAGAGAGAGAGAGAGAGACGGAGAATCCCAAGCAGACTCCATGCTGTTCACACAGAGCTGGATGAAGGTCTCAAACTCATGAGAACTGTGAGATCCTGACCTGAACCAAATCAAGAGTTGGATGCTGAACCAACTGAGCCACCCAGGCGCCCCTGTTCATCTTTAATAATATCGTGGCTGCTGGTGGCGCAGATCTGTCACAGAGACCATCTGTGATGGGTCTATTCTTATGTCTCAGAAAGCAAAGCCTGTTAGAGGGGCCGAGATGCACCTCTGTTTAATCCAAAGGAGAGTGTGTAACTCTGAGCAGATGATTTTCATCCACATCAGTCATCTTCTCCTCAAGTTTCTCAAAGCATTTTACAAAGAGCAACTTGTGTTGACACATTTGACGAAAACATAGGTGACTGGAATTAGTACTGTCATTTTTCAGATAGACCGGAAACACAAGGCTCCAAGAGGTCAAGTGAATTCTCCAAAGTCATGTGCCAGGGACAAAGCCAAAATTAGATTTCAGCCCCGCTAATCTAAACTGAGGTTTAATCTTCTAAGTAATCACGTCATACAAACGGTGTTTCCTTTTGCTATCAGAAACCGCATGTGCAGAAAGTTGATGATGAGTGTATTTAATGAGACGCTGAAGTAGGTGCTGGTGAGTGATGGTGGAGTGGTACTAAGAAATGTGAAGAGTTAACCTAAATTGGAGCCACTGAACTTCATCCTCAATTTTACCCTCTTCCCATGGATCACTGGGCTCAAGGAGCCCTGGGGGGTCTGGTGGCTGAGATGGATGGACCCTCCAAGCTGAAGCCTGGGGGAAGTTTCTGTTGGTGAAATTGGTGTAACTCGCTGTGCCGTCCTCAGGGAAAGACGTCTGCCGTGCAGGAGGCCATGGCTGCGAGCACATGTGCGTGAACAGTGGTGAGTCATACGTCTGCAGGTGCCGGGAGGGATTCCGGCTTGCCGAGGATGGGAAACGCTGCAGAAGTAAGTGGCCTCAAGGTAGAGATGAACTTTTCCGTCTGTGGGACTTGGACAGTTACATAACCTCATTTAGTATTGAAAATCTTCCTTTATAATCAGTGTTATGATGACAAGTCCCTGCCTTGGGTGCTCTGAAAAGGTTTGCCGGGGATCAGTACAGGAGACCCTTAATTCTTCAGGAATTTCTCGGTCAAGGTCATGAGTTGTCACGCACTTGGCTTCTGTCCATTTTCTCCCAGTTGCTGGCCCTTCCACAGCCATTATGGGGATGCCCAGAGCCTCCCACAGAGCCTGTCTGATCACTGGACAGAGTTCAAATCTCTGCCAACAATCACTGTGAGGATCCCAGGATAATTAGAGTGGGAGAGGGACTAAGGGGGTTTCTGTGGGTCTTATTTATCCAATTTCTCTACTGTTTGCTTCTGTAGGTCACTCAGAACAGAGTGTGAGAGTTTCCTTAGAAGATGTATTAGTCAGGGCTCTCCCAGAAAAACAGAACCGATAGGATATATACGGGTGTGTGTGTGTGTGTGTGTGTGTGTGCGTGCACGCATATATACAGAGATAGAGACAGATGGACAGAGAGAGAAAATCTGAGGACAAGGGAGCAGGCTGGAGACCCAGGAAGAGCCGATGTTGCAGCTTTTATCCAAAGGCAGTCTCAAAGCAGAATTCCTTCTTCCTTGGGGTACGGGTGGCAGGGATGCAGTCTTCTCTCTCTCTCTCTCTCTCTCTCTCCCCCCCTCTCTCTTTTGTTAAAGCTTATTTATTTATTTTGAGAGAGAGCGATGGGGGAGGAGGAGGAGGAGAAGGAGGAGAGAGAGAGAGAGAGAGATTGAGAGGGAGAGATTGATTGATTCCCAAGTAGGCTCCATGCTGTCAGGGCAAAGCCAAATGCGGGACTCAAACTCACAAACCATGAGATCATGACCTGAGCCAAAACCAAGAGTTGGATGCTTAGCTGACAGAGTCGCCCAGGCACCCCTGTCTTCTTTCTCTTAAGGCCCCCAAATGCTTGGATGAGGCCACTCCCTGGAGTGTACTCTGCTTACTCAAAGTCTAATGATGGAAATGTTCATCTCCTCTAAAAAATATCTTCACAGCAACATCTAGATTGGTATTCAACCAAGTAGCTGGGCACTGTAGCCTAGGCAAGGTGACATATAAAATGAACTGTCACAGCACCCAGAGAGAGAGAAAGAGAGAGAGAGAGAGAGACAGACAGACAGACAGACAGACAGACAGAAGAGCACGGGGCAGGGATCTTTCTCCACTGTGAGATTCCGAGCTGCTGAGCCCTATTCGGGGGACATCCCATGTGTCAACAAAGCCAGGGGTGGGGTGGGGTGGAGGGCACAGTCCTCCTTCCTCCGCCGGGAAGAGGGGCTTCTCTGTCTTTAGCGAGACGTTCTGTTGGACCAGCCCAGCCCAGGGATGCCTGTGGGACCCTGGCGGAGTCTGCAGGCCTCCCCACGCCCTCCTGTCTTGCCTTCGCACTGCCCTGTGGGGACACATCCGCGGCTCTGCTCCTGTGTGTGCCCGAGCTGTCAGCTCATGATTCTACTTCTGGAAACGCAGGCATTTGTTCATGCAGCATTTTTTTGTTTTTGTTTTTGTTTTTGTTTTTTGCTCAAGAAGTTGAGCTGTTGTACACCGGGCATGACGCCTCCCTCTTGGAGTTTGGTCACTGGATCAGACACCCCCATTCCCACTTCTAGGGAGATCTGGAGTGACCAACCCCCCTCATGCTTTGTCTGTCTGTCTCTCACACACAAAAATAAGTAATAAACATTTTAAAAAATTTTAATGAGGGGTGCCTGGGTGGTTCAGTCGGTTAAGCATCTGCCTTCAGCTCAGGTCATGATCTCACGGTTTGTGGGTTCAAGCCCCACGTCGGGCTCTGTGCTGACAGTTCAGACCCTGGAGCCTGCTTCGGATTCTGTGTCTTCCTCACTCTCTGACCCTCCCCAGCTCACACACACTCTCTCTCTCTCTCTCAAAAATAAATAAAACATAAAAAAATTTTAAAAATTTTTAATGAGAAAGGCTTAAATCTTTATAATAAGGATGGGTTTTTAAAAAGTGGGTTCCTTCCCCCATCTGTCCTGACATGACCATTCAGTCCGGCTCATTCTCACATGGACAGCATTTCTCAATTCTCTGCGTGTCCCTCAGGGAAGGATGTCTGCAAATCGACCTACCACGGCTGCGAACACATCTGTGTTAATCATGGCAACTCCTACATCTGCAAGTGCTCCAAGGGATTTGTTCTTGCTGAGGATGGAAGACGGTGCAAGAGTAAGTGATCTGAACTTGGCTTTCTGCTTTTATTTGGTTTGGGTGCAATTGTTCTTTGGAGTATTTTCAGGAAACAAATCCCTCACCTCTGCTTGTCTCCTAATGGAGCTTAACTAAGGCACCTGTGGAAAAACTTTTGGTTTTAGCTGACAGCAAGTTCACTATCAGCCAAAAGGCTAGAGTGATCTTAGGGGGAATATGCATATCTGGAATGGGAGAGGTAACACTTGTCTTCTGCTCTGTGCCAGGAAATGATATGTAGTTCTGGGCATTGCATTTTAGGAAGAGAGAGATGGATCTAAGTTTAAACATTAAAAAAAAAAACCCTCCAAGGTAGCAGAAAAAAAGTCTTAAGAACATTATTTTATAATCTCAGAATAGAGAAGACCTTTCTAAATAAGACATAAAATACAAAAACCATTTTTTAAAAAGAGCTGCTGTAGAGCAATAGAATAAAGCTATGATACCCTTTTTCCCTTACCTGTTACAGAGATCAGAAAGGGTGATGAGTCCTTGTGCTGACAAAGGTATTTTGTAATGGACAGTTATAAAGTTATCAGCTGGGTGTCTGAATTGGTACCAACATTTAGGAGGACACTATTTTATTTTATTTTAAAGTTAGACAGTACAAGTGGGGGAGGGCCAGGGAGAGAGGGAGAGAGAGAATCCCAAGAAAGCTCCACACTGTTAGCGCTGAGCCCATAAACCTGTGAGATCGTGACCAAGAGGCGGACGCTTAACCGACTGAGCCACCCAGGCACTCCTGGCAATATTTTAAAGGCAATTCCACTTCTATTTGTATTATATAAATATACAGAGATACACACACACACACACACACACACACACATCCTTTTGTAATGTTTGAATTCAGTTTCATGTAAATGTATTATTTTTTAGAAACACAAAATTAAAGAAAAAGGACAGTGACAAGCAAGATTTAGAAACCATCACAGTGACAATGCTCAGTACGATGTCAAGTAAAAAATAAAGGAAGAAACAGGATCTTTGTAGAAAAAGACTTGAGGTACCATTCAAATGCCAAAGTGACAGTCAATTCATTCGTGATCCATAAGACACATCCAGGGAAAGAAAGAACAGTGGAAACTACAGTCAAGCAGCAGGACTAAGACACTTTCAGGGAAGCTGTGCGATTAATTAGTTAAGATCATGAACCTTGGGGGCACCTGGGTGGCTCAGTCGGTTGAGTGTCTGACTTTGGCTCAGGTCATGATCTCACAGTCTGTGGGTTCAAGCCCCGCATCTGTGCTGATGGCTTGGAGCCTGGAGCCTGGAGCCTGCTTCGGATCTGTGTCTCTGTCTCTCTCTCTGCCCCTCCCCTGCTCACTATCTCTCTCTCTCAAAATAAAATAAAGACATGAAAAAAAAAAAAGATCATGAACCTTGAGTCAGACAGACCTAGACTTCAACCTCTATTCATACTACTTGTGTGACCTCGAACAAATTATTTAACTTCTCTGAGTCTCCATTTCTTCAACTATGATATGAGGATACTACCTCACAGAAATGCCATGAGGAAGAAATGAGACCAAGTATTCAAAGGTTCCTAGCCCAGAGCTGGCACACACCAACGGCTGACACATGGTAGCTTTTACAGTCACCAACCACGGACGTGTCCAGAGATGGGGCTTTAATGGTGGGGTGATGACTTCTCTGTCAGGAGATGTTGTTCAGGTCCAGGCTGAACCAGCTGCTGGGTAGGGATATTGTAAAGATGCAAGCAACAGGAGGGCTCCACTGGTGACCTGTAATGGTCTTATGCAACTCTGAAATTCTGGAACTCTGTGAAAATTAAGGTCTGAAGGCAAGCCACAGCCCCACTGCAGTCTCCGTGACTTAACTACCAAAAGGAAATGCTGGTGTGTGGTTGGAGGGACCGTCCTGCAAACAAGGTTCCAGCAAGGGAGCTCCATTCTTCCCCGGTCTGAAAGCAAAAATCTAGCACTTCTTGCCCTTATGCTCTTCCACTCTACCTAGCATTCTGGTTCCCCGGAGAAGCGCTTTGTGCCTCTGTGATGGAGGCTGCAGGTACCGACTTTGTTCGGTAGAAGAGCGTATGGCAGAGAGGAGAAAACACCTACTGCTGGAAAATTATTCCAGTCTTTCTGGAATCTGCTGGTGACACTGTGCATGCCTCCTGAGAGTTTTCTTTTCTTGTCTTGTCTTTTTTCTTTTTTCTTCTCTTCTCTTCTCTTTCTTTTCCTTTCTTTTTCTTTCTTTCCTTCTCTCTTTCCTTCCTTCCTTTCTTTCCCTTTCCTTTCTTTCTTCTTTTCTTTTTCTTCTTTTTCTTGCCTTCTTTCTTTTGATTCAAGAACAGGCTATAAATGTAAATGAAGCTCTGAATTGACCTTTCCTCTTTTACTAATAAACAATCAATAAGTTGAATGATAGAGACAAGCACTTAATGGGAAAAGAGAAGAAGTCCAACACACACACACACACACACACACACACACACACACACTCATACTGCATATTATTTGGGGGCCATGCACAGAAATAATTTTGCTTCTGTGTGTCCTTACTTGTTTATATGGTTGTGGTCTACTTTCAAAAGTAGATAACCACTTGATATATAAAAGAGAATGTTATATCACATACCATAGACCATTTGAAATGAGAGTATTCATTTGGGATCTGTAATTTTTTTTATGCAGCCCTAAATAATAAAGCCTGTCCACAGCCAGATTGCTTAAGTATTCGCCTAGAGCTTTCCTGTCAGCCGTCTGAGTTGCCTGAATCGCTTCCATATAGAGAAAGAATTCACAGTGATGATTCATTTTTAAGCTTTAATAGGTCAGTGGGCTACTTACAGGTGTGCTACTCAATGGACACCACCTCTTTCATTTAATCTGTCAACAAGCTTTTATTGAACAACTACTATGTGCCACGTATGGGGGGGGACAGAAGTAAGTGAGACATGGTTCTTGCTGAGGAGGAACTTGCAGACCAGAGAGATCAACATATAATCAGGTGGTTAGTGTGCCGTGTGGACAACTGTACCAACTTCACTGGACTGTAAGCACCTTCACGTCAGGGATTTTGCCTCGGTCACTCTCACAATCCTGCCTACTGCCTTGCATGAAGCATGTGCTCAAGAAGCCAATTATTGTTGAATAACTCAGTCATTGTTAGGAGTACACAGAGCGTACGTCACACAGGCTGGGTTCTTAGGAAAGATTCCTGGAAGAGACGATGGCTGAGCTGAATGTAGGGATTTCCTTTTCTGTCGTCTGTCAGAATGCCAGCACTGGGGTGATGTCACCCTCCTGGAGGAAAGTTACAGGAATCTTTTCGGTGCTGCCAGACCCTACAGTGGACTCTACACCCAGTCCCTGTCAGACTTGCCCGTCAGTGACCCAGAGGCCGGTGTAAACCTGATTCCCCTGACAGTTTGTGCTTCTGGTGTGTGATTTTGCTTATGAAAAATAGTATTTTTATCAGTTTAACAAGCCGCATAGGAAGGCATATGTGCAAATGCCTGTGGCTCCCGACTCTCCCACACCTTCCATCTGCCTCCTGTGTTATCTGAAGAACAAAGGCAGCTCTCCAAAGTGGCTCTCTGTCCAACTGCAGCGTAGTTCTCTTCTATGTGATCCTTTAACTGCCTCGACTTTCCTCTCCTTCCCGCAGGATGTACCGAAGGCCCCATTGACCTGGTCTTTGTGATCGATGGATCCAAGAGCCTCGGAGAAGAGAATTTTGAGATTGTGAAGCAGTTTGTCACTGGCATTATAGACTCCCTGGTGATTTCCGCCAAGGCCGCGCGTGTGGGGCTGCTCCAGTATTCCACACAGGTCCGCACAGAGTTCACCCTGAGAAACTTCAGCTCGGCCAAAGACATGAAGAAAGCCGTGGCCCACATAAAATACATGGGCAAGGGCTCTATGACTGGGCTGGCCCTGAAACACATGTTTGAGAGAAGTTTCACCCAAGCAGAAGGGGCCAGACCTCTCTTGGCACGGGTGCCCAGAGTGGCCATCGTGTTCACAGATGGACGGGCTCAGGATGACGTCTCGGAGTGGGCCAGGAAAGCCCAGGCCAACGGTAATAAGGGATGGAGGTGTGGTTTATATCACTCATGGCTCAGGTTTCTTAAACTCACTGGGTGGTCAAGGGTGGTCAAGGGTGGTCAGTGATAGATCCTCTGAGCACTGGTAGAGGCTTCCGGTCAAGTGCTCCTGCACCTGTACTGCACTGCCACCTAGAGGCTGTCAGGGAGCCTGCAAGGGTTTTGGGACTTCAGAGGGGTGACTCTTGGAGGCTGCGCTGTTAGTCTAAACACCAACCAAGAACACCTGAGTAGTCATTAACTGCGATTTACTAGGTAGTGTGTGACCTCCAGGGGAGAGAAGCAACTCTGCACATGCTGTTGAACCGATAAACACACGATGGCTCTCAAACACTGGTCTGGTTGCTTAAGAATCACCTCAAGAGTTTGGTAAAAATAGATTTCTGGTAGGAGGAACTTTTACTGATACATTTTTAATTTAATTTAATTTTATTTTTTGAGAGACAGCATGAGCAGGGCAGAGTCAGAGAGAGAGGGAGGTACAGAATCCGAATCAGGCTCCAGGCTCTGAGCTAGCTGTCAGCACAGAGCCCGACACGGGACTCGAACCCACGAACCGTGAGATCATGACCTGAGTGAAGCCAGACGCTCAACTGACTGAGCCACCCAGGCACCCCTAAATATTTTATTTTAAACCAGTAGGCGAACACTCTGAAAGCACAATAGCCTTCTGAGAACAAACACTCTTGTTTTTGTAGGAGGCAAAAGTTAGCTTCTGAGAAAATCAAAATGTGGGAAGAGATGACCGCTCCAGGCTCTTATTCAGGCGGGCTCAGCCATGTGTGATGTTGGGGGACGGGGCTTGAACTTACCTGAGTGGTGCATACATGTGAAGTATGGCAGAGGAAACCCCAAAGCTAGGGTCGTTGGTAGAAATAGCATAAGGTGAAATGACTGGGTTCCTTGGGGAGATGAGAAAACTTGAGATTTTGAAACAATTTGCTTGAAAGTAACTTTCTTTAAGAAATTGTTGGGGGTACATTGCTTTAACAAGTCCTATCAGGGGGAAAAGGGTATGCAGACCAGGCCTTCACCTAAAACTTTAGGGAGCCATCCCCTGACCAGGCCTGGCACATAGTACGTGTGAGACTGATCTGTGTAAATGAACAAGGAGAGAAAGTACTAGCAATCCCATTAGTGAACTCCATTCCTCCTCACAGAAAGGCTGACTCGCACGGACATTTGACCACTCTTCGGTTTGCGCACCGCCCTACTGACTCCTTTTTCTCTAGCCCAATAGAATAGTAGCCACAAAAATTGTCCTGCCCTGAATCATCTGAGTGGGCTATAAAACTGCCTGCCCATACGCAGTTCCTCTGCTTCCAGACTAGCTTGCTGGAGCTCATGTAAAACCCATGGACCCTACTAGCCTGCATTTTTAAAAGTTTATTTATTTATTTTGAGAGAGAGTCAGAGAGAGACAGAGACAGAGAGAGGACAAGTAGGGGAGGGGCAGAGGAAAGGAGAGACAGAAACCCAAGCAGGGCTGATGCAGGGCTCACACTCAGGAACGATGGGTTCATGACACCAGCCGAGATCGAGTTGGCTGCTTAATCCACTGCGCCACCCAGGCGCTCCACCTCTGCCCTGAATTTTTAAAGGGCACGTGGGGAAGTGTCTTACCCCAAAGACAGTGGTTAGCCCTTCTATTTGTCCCATTAAGACCAGTCTACCATACTCTTTTCCCTGCTCAAACTTCTACAAATCACCCACCCAAAGACAGGTAGGTGGCAGGTGAGATTTGGTTCTAAAATCAACAAGATATGAGGCGCCTGGATGGCTCAGTTGGTTAAGCATCAGACTTCAGCTCAGGTCATGACCTCTCAGTTCCTGAGTTTGAGCCCCACATAGGGCTCTGTGCTGACAGCTCAGAGCCTGGAGCCTGCTTCCGATTCTGTGTCTCCTTCTCTCTCTGCCCCTCTGCAGCTTATGCTCTGTCTCTTTCTCTCTCTTAAAAATAAATAAACATTTTAAAAAATTTAAATCAAGAAGATTTACCTGAAGTGACATCCTCTGATGACTTTAATTATTTCTATGCGTAGCTAATATAATCTTAAAATAGCAGTTATCCTTTTTAGGAAGTCTTCATAAGGTCACTGGGCTCCCGGACAAATATGTTGAACTTGCCTGTTGACCTTACACAGACTTAGAACAAGACATAACTCTTGCCCCTTGGCTTAAAGAGCCATTTTTATGTGTACTTAAAAATAAAAAATCTAGCCTAATGAATTAGCCAGAACAAGACATCAGTGCTTAAAAAATGTTGAAAATCAAGAAGAATTTAAGTTCTTATCATGTTTTACTTTCAAGCGAAGCACATATGAAGGAAGGCAGTCTCATGATTTGTGTTTAGAAAAGCTTTTTTTTTCATATCCCTGTTGAAATCTAAGGTTGGTACTTGTTTGTTCTTTCTTTCTTTCTGACTTTGGGGATTTCCAATGGTCTGCAGACTTTACTTTTCAGCTTAGCACCTCCTCGGAAGGCTTTGTCCTTTCAAGGTAAGTGAGTGGAGTGTAGCTTCCCCCGCCCCGCCCTCCCGCCCCATCATTTAAGGTTCCGGTCTTGTACCTTTCAGAAGTAGAATCTAGGCTCGAAGGTCACAAATTGACCTGCTGCTTAGAATTCTCCCAGAAGAGATTCCTATTTAGTAAGCTGTAAGATAGTGCTCTTTTCTACTTTATCCTCAGAGTTAACTCAGGCAAAAGGTGAAGGTTTGTTAAATGACCTTGCCTTGAGCTGAGCAACAGGTTGGCGGTCTAGCTCCCACCCTCCCTTAGATGTTTCACCTTCCTCTCTCTCAGAAACCCCTCTTATTTTTTTCATAGAGCCAAAATACAAATGGTGGAGAAATAAAGGGGAGTTGACATGAACCCCTCAAGTCACACTATTGAATAACCACCAGGCTTTGAGTGAGGTACACACAACCTCCAGACTCTGGGAACACAGCTCTAACTACCTTGTTCTTAATTTACTCTGCAACTTAGGTATAACTATGTATGCTGTCGGAGTAGGAAAGGCTATTGAGGAAGAACTACAAGAGATTGCCTCTGAGCCCACGGACAAGCATCTCTTCTATGCCGAAGACTTCAGTACAATGGGAGAGATAAGTGAAAAACTACAGAAAGGCATCTGTGAAGGTACTATCACTTACTTACAGGAGAGCTCTTCCCATCACACAGGACGGCACGAGCCCTTGAATGAGAAATTCTCAACCTGTTCCTTCAAAGTGCTCAAAAAAGTGCCTCCCTGGTGTTCAGGGCCAGGAATGCCTGGAAACACTAAGCACAAAAAGGGGAACGGGAGAGAGAGAAGACAAGGAACAGCTAGAATCGATGAGCACTTGCTCTGTGCTGAGCAGTCTGATAAATCTTTTCACACACCAGTATACTGAATCCCCAGAAAACCCCTACAGAAATGATTATTTAACTAAGAAACAAACATGATCCACATCAGGAGAGCTGCTGCGCAATTTCAGGATATGCCTGTAATGGAGTGGAAAGGGATTCAGATTTCAAATGTAAAGAATGCCTTCCCGCGCGGGGTGCTCGTGTTTACAGAAGGTGGGCTCTGCTGTGTCCAGGAGCTCCCTGTGCGTCCGCCCGCTGCGCCCCTGTGCCAAGGGCCTCCCTATCGCAGCGGCTCTGCCCCGTGCCCTTACTCGTGGCCCAGGGTCAGTCACTAATAAAATCCCAAGCGAAGCCATGTGTTTTACTCCTCTAAAGGAAAGAACAACGAGATGAAGGGGGGCCCAGGGGGAGAAGGCCTTTCAAGTTTCTTTCTTTTTTTTTTTTTTTGATTTATTTCTGAGAGAGACAGACAGAGCAGAAGCAGGGGAGGGGCAGAGAGACAGGGAGACACAGAATCCAAAGCAGGCTCCAAGCTCTGAGCTGTCAGCATACAGCTGGATGTGGGGCACGAACTTGTGAACCATGAGCTCATGACCTGAGGCAAAGCTGAGCCACCCAGGGGCCCCAGGCCTTTCCGATTTCTAATTCGAGTGGACACGATTTCACTTCTAGGCTGTTTGGTTCAAACTGAAATGTCCAGTAGAGGCTTTGTCACAACAGCTCAGTCCTTGGACAACTTTAACTTCCTCCCCCACCCACCGCCCTGACCTTGTACACATGACATTTTTGGAGGCATTCTTAAGTAAGATACACTTGAGGGGTCCAGGTTTCTCTTACTAGAGAACATCCCTAGAGTGATCTTGGATTATCCTGGGAACCAATTGCTTTTTGAAACTGGTGTCGCCAAATGAAACCGAAATCCCCTGGGTTACGGCACGTAGGTAAGGAACTGGTCTGGGACCAGTTTCCTAAAGAGCACACATGCATGCAGACAACTGTCACTCCTTTTGGTCATGTTTCCTCTCAGCTCTGGAAGACTCTGACGGAAGTCAGGACTCCCCAGCAGGGGACCTGCCAGAGAGGGCCCACCAGCGCACAGGTAAAATCCTAAAAAGCCAACAGGTAAATTTTAAAAAGCAGTGTTTCTAGAACCTTAGGTGGATGCTTCCACCCTGGTTTGCCCCAGACAAAAGTTATAAAAGAGTGAAAGCGAGTAAGATTTGAATTACGTTAACTATGGCTTTTCCCCCTCGGTCAGAAAGGAAACATTTACTCTCCACTTTAACCGCTATTTGGTAATAGCCTCTCTGCTGACAGTCTTTTGCCACAGTGTGTCCCAGAGTAAAGCTGTGTGCCACAGGCTAGGAACAGCAAGTCCCTTACTCTGACAGCTGACCGCTGTCTTAGAACCACAACCGTGGTAAGCAGGTTTGACTTCAGTTTTCTCTCTCTTTACAGAACCTGAGCCAGTCACCATAAATATCCGAGACCTACTTTCCTGTTCTAATTTTGCAGTGCAACACCGATATCTGTTTGAAGAAGACAGTGTTTCACGGTCCACACAAAAACTTTTCCATTCAACCAAATCTTCAGGTAATTCCAAATACAGTATTACTATAAGGGAACTTGATGCCAGCCTCTTAGCTTGCCAACAAACTCAGCCGAGAGGAGGAAACGTAAGGAGGGAGGAGGGAGCAGGATAGAGGGAAAGAGAAGGCCTTAAGTAAAATGAGAACTAAAAAGTAACTGAGGGAAACTGGGGTAGCCTCCCCCGCAATCCACACGAAAGGCGGTGTCGGAAGTACACGCAGCCCTTTCCTGGTATTTACTGGATCCGGCTGTGCGGAAGAAGTTGAACAGTTCTTTCATTTTGGTTTCTTCCTTATGCTGATTCAGTCCTATTATGCATCTGGGAAGTCTGGTGGGTTATAGAGGTGAGTGAACATTTTCCATGTGCTTTCTCAGGAAGTCCTTTGGAAGAAAAGCATGATCAGTGCAAATGTGAAAACCTTATAATGTTCCAGAACCTTGCAAATGAAGAAGTGAGAAAGTTAACGCAACGCTATATCCTTTTCTGATATTATGCTTCTTTCTATAGGGAATTCAAAGGATCTTACCAAACTTCGGAAATACGATTTGTGGGTATATATCAAATGAAGCTATTTCCACAAACTCAAGAGTAGTGAACTCCCAGAAAGGCTTTTCACTTAAGCAGTCTGATAGGTGTTTGAGAGTCAAGGGCAAGCCAAGCTTCGTGGCCAGGGTCAAGCACTTAGTTGTTATGTGCTGTTCTAGGGGTGTAGCAGGAAGGCCAGTCTGCCAGGCAGTATGCAAAATAAAGAGAAAATGGACTTAAATTTTAACTCCTCTCTGCTGGGAGGAAAAGGCTATGTACCAGGTCTGATGCACATCAAAGGGACAGGAAGTCCAGGCAAAGAATGTAGAATGAAGAGGTTTCAAACTCCGTCTTTGGCCCTAAGCCACACTGCAGCCACTGTTGTCCAGTGTGTAGTTTCTAGAAGACTGGGGTTTTTGTTTGTTTGTTTGGCAGCAGAGATCTTTTATATCAGCACTCTAAGATGAAACATTCTGTCAAGGGAACTGCAGGGTCCGATGAGTCATTAAACCAATTATTACAAATAAAAGGAATGCTTTGAGATAATGGAGAAATGAGGATTCAGTGTTTCCATACTGCCAGCTGCTCTGAACTTCAAATTACAGTAAGCTTACCAAAGCTGGCTGATGTCTATCTCCACAGGCATCATCTAGCCTATAGGGAAATGGTCGAATTCTGAACTATCTCTGTGCCAATGGGTTGATATAATAAGGAACAGATGTAGCAATTCCCTTTCTGAAAGCTGGAAATATACTCCCCTAAGTAAAATAATCTGACAGTGGTTAATGTGGGTGATGAATCCAGGTTCTCACTCTGTCACCAAGAGGGTGGGTGGAGGGGATTAAGGAGCTTACATGAAGACAAATGCCTGTTCTAATGCCCCTCACCTCTGCCCTTTCCCACCCCACTTCTAAGGGTCTGTTTCAGAAGAGACTAAGGAAGTTATATATAAAAGAGCATAGGGGCGCCTGGGTGGCTCAGTCATTTAAGCATCCAACTTCGGCTCAGGTCATGATCTTGCTGTTCGTGAGTTCAAGCCCCACATCAGGCTCTGTGCTGACAGTTCAGAGCCTGGAGCCTGCTTCAGATTCTGTGTCTCCTCTCTCTGCCCCTCCCTCATTCACGTTCTCTGTCTCTGTCTCTCAAAAATATACACTTAAAAAAAAGAGAGAAAGCATAGGTCAAAAGACTTCAAGGCTGCTCCCCTTTGCCTGTATCTGGCGTCGTGGGTGAAAACTCCCCAAACTCTTTTCTTTTCTGACTTCATCTCTTATTAAGCCTCACAACATTCCCAACGTTATCACCTGCTTCTGGCTCCCAAAGGTGTGCTCTGGCCAACTGCTTTACAAGCAACATAGATGTGAGTAGAATTCAACATTTTTCTAAAAGAATACTTTTAACTGAACTCTCTAGCTTTGATGTGAAAAAAGTATTTAACCCGAAAGAGATTTATAGTGTTTATACCATGTGTTGAATGAAAACCTTCAGATTAGAGTTTAAAAACATTTAACAGGAGTGGAAAAGCTTTTTATTTTTCAGGACAAATTTTTATGTAGATAAATCAAGTTGTATTTGCATGTAAATAAAAACAGGTAATTCAGATTCCTCTTCCTTAATTTGAGATTTACTAGAAGAAATGACACAGAGGATGGAAGCGCTGGAAAATCGCCTGAGATACAGATGAGGGTTTGGGACGCCCTCCATATTTGTACATCATTGTAGCAAGGCTGACGATGAAAGCAGTTCGGAGCCCCAAAGCTCAGCCTATTGTTAATTCTAGAAGGTTGTCAACTAAAATGTAGCTAGTCCTTAGCTGGTTTGCTATAGAACAAAGGCAAAAAATATACACTAACTTGTATAAATTTATTGAGAAAAAAATCCTTCAGAGCCCTAAAATGCGATTATCCAGTGAGAACAAATAAGCTATGCAGGATACTCTGTAACGTACCGTGTGGACATGATTTGCTCTGGCCTTGTCCTACCTTAGTGTGTTGCGAGCTCATCGGACAAACAGCTTGTGGTCTGACTCCTGTAGAACACTGGCCATAGGAAAAGCTATTTTTCTGTATTGGACTTTTACCTTGATATATGTATATGGATGTATGCATAAAATCATAGACATATGCACTTGTATTAACAAGTTGGGATTTTTTTTATACAATATTAAAGTTCACCACTTCAGAGAATGGTATTCTGTGTAAATATTCCTAGTTTAAATTTAAATATGAGGTATCTGTATATGGGGAATGGTCAATATGCATTTGAAAAAATATTTGGGGCACCTGGGTGGCTCAGTTGGTTAGGCATCCGACCCTTGATTTCGGCTCAGGTCATGATTCCAGAGTTGTGGGATCAAGCCCCACGTCAGGCTCTGTGCTGGGCATGGAGCCTGCTTAAGATTCTCTCTCTCTCTCTCTCTCTCTCTCTCTCTCTCTCTGTCCCTTTCTAAAAAAAAGTTTAATCTTGCTGGCAATTAGGAAAATGCAAGTTTAAAAAATCAGCGTGGCAAGAATTAGTATGCATGACAAGGATGTAAAAAATGGAGCACTATTAGCAAGAATGCAAATGGGCATGCACGTGCAAATGAACATTTTAGTGAAGCAAAAATGCCCACAACCCTGCACTCCACCAACTGCACTTACAAGCATCTAACTAGAGGACTTTAGCACATACAGGCAAGGAGACCGGTATGAAAAGGTTTCTCAAGTTTACAAGTCAGAAATAACCTAATCATCATCACAAAGGGAACTGTCAGAATTGTGGCCCAGCCCATACCTCAGAAATACTATCTACTTAAAAGGAACGCACTAGGGGCACCTGGGTGGCTTAGTTGGTTAAGCATCTGACTCTTGATCTCAGGGTCATGCATGCATTTGAGCCCTGCTTTGGGCTCAACACTGGGTGTGAAGCCTACTAAAATAAAAAAAAATTAAAATAAATCAGGGTCCCCCGGGTAGCTCAGTGTGTTGAGCATCTGGCTCTTGGTTTCTGGTTGGGTCATGATCTCGCAGTTCCTGAATTTGAGCCCCACATTGGGCTCCACACTGACTGTGCAGAGCCTGCTTGGGATTCTCTCTCCCCTCTCTCCCTTCCCCTTCTTGTTCTTTCAAAATAAATAAACTTAAATAACAGGAAAAAAAATAAAAGGAATGCACTAAATCTACATGTATACATGGTAAAACTCAAAAACAATTTTTAAAAGCCAATGGTAAAAAGCATGTTTAGCATACCATTTGCATAAATTTAAAAAACACACAAACATTACTAGTTGTTCAGATAAATATGTACATGTAAGTACAAGAAATATTCTGGAAGAATGTACACCACAATAGTGGTTGTCCCTGAGAAAATAAGGAAGGACACAGGAATATAAGGGTCAAAGGAGACATCAAGTCTTCCAAAGTACTCAGAACAGCAGGAAACAACACAGGTAACAGCTTCATGAAGAAATGAGGACCCCCAACATGACATCCCTCCCATGGAAGCAACTGTATTTGAGGCCAAACGATGCTTTTTAAACAGAACACCTTTGGTATGCTTGTTTAAATATTTCAAGATGAGTGTTTTCATCAGAATGTCCACCCACAGGGCAATGCGGTAGTGAGAAGCACATCTAGGCTACGCTCCTATCTGAAAGTCACTGGATTCTAAGTATAAATTAAGCTGTGGTTCCAAGTACCAGACCTTCGGGTTATATTTGTAGGAGTCATCCAATTGACCCTGAAAACGGGTTTTCATTAGGAAGTAAAAGATGGACTCAGGCTGGCCTCTCCTTCTGAGACACACTCCTAGTTCAGACTTTGCTTCCTTGGCTCAACTGCACTGCGCTTTCTGTTAGGACCCTGCTCCCTCTAGTGGCTCTACAGACTGCACCTCCCCCCAGTCCATTTTTAGATGTTAAATACACATCAGAGGGTTTTCAACTTTCTTCATATTGGCGAGGAAAATGCCTTCATAAGAAACAAAGACCTCCAAACAATCCATCAAATTTACATATTAATCCAAGTTATTTAAGGTTATCTAAAATCTGAAATATTTCTCCATTTTCCTTGTTATTTGTATGTATGTCTCAGGTATAAAGGTTCTGCATTTATTTCATGACCTTTCCAAGCCTTGATTTCTTCATCTGTCAAATGGGACCAACAGTACTATCTCATTGGATTGTCAAGAGGCTTAATGGCTTAATGTGTACATTATTCAATTATTACCTAGTTTTTATTCCTCAGCCTCCCAGAATATCTGACACAAAGATGGTAATTTAAGTACATACGTGTTGAGACAATGAATGCTTTGCTTACCTTACCCTGAGGAAAGTACTTTGGAAGATTCCTACTCCTAAGTTATCTTTTGAAGCAAAGAGATAGGAACAGTAAATTACAGTAAATGTACAAGATGTTCAAGACCTACTACGAACAAGATTTAGAGGAAATTCTGGCCTAGAAAGCCAGAAGCCTATCAATGAGAACTAAATTAATGTTTAAACCCTAAAAGTCATTCGGCCTGGTGTTTGAACTCCTAAGTGATAACAGAGTTGAAAATGCGGCGTCTGTCCTCTAGGATCTTAGTTTAGTGAGAAACAGATGTGAGCAATGCTATACAAAAGGTTCTACAGTAACCCAGTGGTACCCCATCAAGCTAGAAGAGGATGGAGGCCTGAAGAGGAGGGCAAGGAAACCAGATGCCACTGCACACAGGGGGAGCCCCTCCCCCAAAAGACAACTGGAAGTAAGATTTGCAACAAGGCAAAGAGAATTGTTTCCCATGAACCAGATCTTCCAGAAGGCCCAATTCATTGCATTCATGGCCAGCCTCAAGTCTGTTTCTTCTCTGTGCACCTTTTGCCCCTGCCACCACACCACACTGATTGCAATTAACACCCTCCACAAAACCCAACCTCTTCTCTGGGACATTTTTATCTCCAGACCTAACAGCTCAGTGCAAGTATGGAATAAATCCAACTGGCTGGAATTTCCTGCAATCCCCTGCATAGTAGAGCTTCCCAAACACATTACTTTGATTATAATCAGAAAATTACATTTAAAAACGCCAACTTAGACCTTCCCAGATCTTCCTAACTAGTGGCATTTTCTTCAGTTCTGGCAGTATTTTAATGGCACTTCATCACAGTTGTCCCAGGCCAGAATGGGGGAGATATGTTTCCTATCTACTAGCTTTAAACTTTTCTCTGAACTTTAAATTTCTTTCTTGCTTAAACAATAAGGGCACAAAAAGCACATATAAAGAAAAAGCAAAAGCTGAATGACCTTATACCATATTATCACTAGAAGCCCCTAGAAATCACAAATTATTTTCTAAAAGCCATCATTCCAAAAGGCCTGCAGCCACAAGCCCTGCAACACGTTACAAAGAAATGGTAGGCTGGCACAGGCAACAATGTATTCTTTCAGGTACCACCCCTTAACTAAATTGTAACTGGTCAACCTGGAGGGAAAAATAATCCAAAAATAACCCAAATAGCTGCAAGCTCAACTTGAAAGACTACATTTATCAAGTAGAAAATAAACACACCAACTTCCTTAACCCAAGACTAATCCCATTAGAGACCAGATGTAGTCTGACCAAGCAATTCTTATTAGACAGATCTCAAACATTTTAAACCATTTTCAACACACCACTCCCTGGTGAGGAAGACACGAGCACATTAAAAACATTTATAGGGGCACCATGGTGGCTCAGTCCATTAAGAGTCCAGCTTCGGCTCACGTCATGATCTCTTGGGAGTTCAAGCCCCGAGTGAGGCTCCATGCTGACAGCTCAGAGCTTGGAGCCTGCTTTGGATTCTGGGTCTCTCTCTGCACTTCCCCTACTCATGATGTCTCTCTCAAGAAAAAAAAAAAACTAAGAAAATAAATTTACAGATCGTCCGATCTCTGTGGCTGTCACCCAGGAGATGCTACTTTGAAAGCATGGGGTAGCATTTGGGAGTGTCATTACACTTCATTACATGGTAGATACATGAGTGAAAAATATCCTGCAACATTCAGTCCTCCCCAACAAAGAAATCTCATTGAAAAAGGTCAGTAGTGCCCCCAAATGGAGAAATAACTGACCAACCAGTAAAACTAGCTACTCTTCAGTTATATCCCTAACCTCATGTTAATTCCACACATAAACTAAAATTATGTAATGTTAGCTTGAAAGAAACCCATACCCCCATCTATGAAACTGGGATCTGAACCACCCATGGCTACCACAGCAACTAAAGCTTCAGGGGTGCCTAGTGGCTCAGTAGGTGGGTGGAGCTTGCTTAAGATTCTCTGCCCCTCCCCCACTGTGCTCAGGCTCTCTCAAAAGAAACACTGAAGGAAGTCTTGTGACAGTCCATAGAGCATTGATGGCCTCATCTAGGTCTCACTCATCTACTATAGGAGTTGAATGATCTGAAGTCCAAAAGGTATGGTGATTTCTGACTCTTGCAGCCTGAAAGCACAGCACAGGACTGTGAGGAGTATACCCCAGTATATACAGCAACACTGGACTCTGTATGTACATTAAGATAATCTACATTAACTCCTGAAAATGCCCCAAAGGAAATGTGGGAAAAGGGTTCCAGCGGACTTGGGAGATGTAGTATGTAGCCTCCCAAAAATCTCAACACCAAATACACTTACTTCACAGTGTATCTTCTAGGAATAAAATTATATAAAACAAACTTTGGGCAACTGGATGTAGCACTTACTGAAAACCTGGGATTATTCTAAAGTGCTCTACATACATTTCTTCCACCTGAACCACGGCACACCCTTCGGAAAAATCCTTCATTAAAGTTCAATAGAACTTTTCACGGACTGAAAACATGTTGGGTGGGGTTATTTCATTTAACCATCTCTGCTACTCAGATTTATAGATTTAAGCTGCATTATAAATTACAATTCTGGTTTAATTCTGTGTATTGATCTTTGCTGCCTCTCAAACATATTCAAATATAAAATGCCAACAATATCCCAAGACTGGAATCTCTTAAATATCTAGTCCAGGAAAGGAACTCTTCACTCCCTTTATAAAAAGGAAACTGGAAACTGGAATGTATAGCTATTAAACCCAAAGTCTGACCTCTGTATCTAAGTGCCTCATCCTATCAAATCCTTTCTTCAGGAAAATGTATGGACACAGAAAGATACAAAGAAAATAACTGAAATGAATACAGTTTTTAAAACAAGCTCTGGCCAGTTTTATTAAAGAAAAATTGTGATTTACTTTTCACCAGTCTGTTCTGGCATGCTTCGAATGATATCAGAATCACCTAGAAAATAAAACATAATAGTTTTACAATTTGTTTAATGGCAACTGGTAATCATCAAATTAGCAATGGTTATCTTCAAAAGTTACTACACTAGCTTTGCTATCATTTCTCAAGGATGATCAGATACCTAGAGTCACAGACATTTCCCACAGATCCATCATATAAGTCAGACTTGATTTATCACCAGCATTGATAAAACCAGACCCAGGGAAAGAACTAAGTCTGGGGACACATGCATGGTCTTAATATAGCGAATGTTTAGCCTGCCCTGATTATTACAAAATCAGAACAGCGAGAATATTCGCAATCTTTTACAAATTAATTAAAAACTCCTAATTCAAAATATAACAATCTTTTTCTCAACTGAATCTGTACCCATTTGTCCCTAGGCAGCCAGGAAGGATTTCCTTCTTCTATTTCACTTGATCCCTCCTCCCACCTTTTATAATTTCACCTTTACCAAGGTCCTAAATTTTAAGGGGTTCAAACAAAATTCAGAATTTCAAAGTAAAAAAAACTTCATTTATACCTAGACCTATCGCAATGTACTTATGTTATTAATTTTCCATGAAATAAAACAGGATATCCATATTTTCAATATCTGAACCTAATTATCAAGACATTTGTATAACAAAGAGTACTTCTACTAATTATATTATAAAGGGAACACTTCAAAAACATACCTGGATCAATGATAGCCAGTGTGCACACTCTGTAGTATTTCCCGCAAGCTGTGCCCAATTCAATATTATTGCCACTGTAGTGATGGACACCAGTTTTGGCCAACATGGCATAGTACTCTATTTCGGATTTCCTTTGGTAAACAAAAGACAAATAAATAAATGCCATACCAGATGACGGACAGAGTAAATGTTACTATGTCCTTCAGTAGACTTAATGCTGGTATGGCCTTCCAACAGTCATTAAACCAGTAATTACTCTAAAAAAAGTATCATATCCATTAGCCAAGACAAACTATCCTTTCCTTTGGTCCTTTAGGAGAAATGGACAACCAGCAAATTATCTTCTGAATATCTATGTTTAAGACCATAACAATGCTCATGGAAAAGAGGGTAGGATGTGCAATAAAAATATTTACTTAGCATTTACTACACACCAGACACTTTACATTGTATAATCGCACAACAATCTCTTAAGTAAAACACTCATTTTTTTAATCCAATTTTTAAATCCAGAATCCAAACCCATGTTCCCTTTAAAAGATAAACATTTCTGGGGCACCCAGTGGCTCAATGGGTTAAGCTTTCAATTCAGTTTCAGCTCAGGTCACCATCTCAAGGTTTATGATAGTTCAAGGCCTGCACTGGGCTCTGCACGGACAGTGTGGAGCCTGTTTAGGATTCACTGTCTCTTCACTCTTCCCCTCTCATGCTCTCTCTGGCTCGCTCAAAAATAAACTTAAAAAAATAATAATAAAAAAATAAACCACTCTTACCACTTTCTGATGCCCTGAATCCTAGATGGGGAATATTACTTACATAAGATTAAATTTCTGTGTCAACTTAGTAGACAGACTTTAACAGTTTTACAAATTAGAAGAGTCCTAACAGAAGCTTGCCTATTACTCAAAATATGGATCCACAGACCAGCAGTGGTGTGTGTGCTTTTGAAAATGCATTAATGTCAGGGGCGCCTGGGCGACTCAAACTGGTTAAGTGTCCACCAACTCTGTTTCGGCACAGGTCACAGTCTCATAGTTTGTGGCCCCTGATAGGGCTCTGTGCTGACAGCGGGGAGCCCACTTGGGATTCCTGCTCTCCCTCTCCCTAGCCCATCTCCTGCTCGTGGGCTCGCTCTCTCTCTTTCTCTCTCTCTCAAAATAAAAAAATAAACATTTTGGACCTGGGAGGCTCAGTTGGTTAAGTTCTTGAGTTTGAGCCCCACATCGGGCTCTGTGCTGACAGCTTAGAGACTGGAGCCTGCTTCAGATTCTGTGTCTCCCTCTCTATGCCCACCCTCCCAGTCTCTCTCTCCCTCAAAAACAAACATTAAAAAAATTAACAACAATAAAAAAAAGCATAATGTCAGGTCCCGTCCCATTAAATCAGATCCTGCATTTAACAAGATTACCAGTAATTGTGTGCACATTCACGCTTGAGAAGCACTGAGACAGGAGGTAAGCCTGAAAACCAAGACAGGGGAAAGGATGGAGCACAGAGCACTCCAGGCAAGCCCATTATGTACAGGCACCCTAGATAAAATGCCAGGAGCAAGGTATACATTATCACAGAAAAAACTCAATGCAGCACTGATCACATGGCTTATATTCTGCACAGTCCAAGTCTCTTTAACTTATTTTCCATACGAAGTTCAACTTCAAAACAGTGAAATCAAGCAAAAACTTGGGGAGCTAGGAATTTGTAGCTCCGCAGCCAGCTTGAACTTTTATCTTAGCTTTACTATACTGTAACTAGTTCAAAAAATGAGAGAGACAGAGAGAGAGAGAGAGAGAGAGAGAGAGAGAGAGAGAGAGAGACCCCGCGTGCACACACAAACGGGGGTGGCGGGGCAAAGAGAAGGGGTGAGAATCCCAAGCAGGCTCCGCACTGTCAGCGCAGAGCCCTATGTGGGGCTTGAACCCACTAACCCACGACTAACCCTGCGTAGAAATCAAGGCAGCCCTCAGAACGAGTACTTTTAAAGAATGACCAAAAAGGCATGACACAAAACACACCGGGAAAAAAATGTCTGTATCTCCCTCAAACTCTGACGTTCCATGGTTTTCTCCTTCTTGCCACACTTCTCCACAAGTTTACAAACGGAAAACACGATGGCGGGGAGGAAGGGGGGGGGGCACCTCAAGACCTAATCACGACAGAAGCAACCGCACATTTTTCTGCAGATGCTCGCTCGAAAACAAATTTTACATAAAGCCGAGTTCGTGCTACCCCGATTACCCACGCTGACACTCTGGTTATTCCCTCCGATGAATATGCAGTGGGCGACAAACACACTCAAGGTTCCTTGGATTGATTACCTCAAGGCTGGACAGTTGTTGGCGAGGATGACCAGTTTCGCTTTGCCATGCCTGATCATTTTCAGAGTCTGCTTGTACCCCAGCACATACTTTCCACTTTTCATAACGAGTTGGAGCCTAGAGTTGATGGACTCCAGCGACTTTTTCTACAAAGCAAACATTTAAGACGGACCTGAAGGCCTTGCTTTTAACCATCTCAAAACCGCATCCAACTTTCTGGAAGCTGAACCCTTAAGAAAAAAAAACGTCCTACGTCTAGGATCCCAAGTCACTGAGAGGACCGCTCGGTTTCCTCTCGGGTCTCTCCAAGCCAGGGAGCATTTTGTCTTCCCAGTGTGCTCACATCTGCCCACCCCGGCCGAGACATCCCTCCACGTGAATCGGCTTCCGGCCCTGGCCCGCTGCACTCACCGTCTTCTTTGCGGCCACCATCTTCCTGCCTTAGGTGCGGGACGGACCCAACCTAGAACAGACAAAGGACAGGACAGGGCGTTCAGGATCGGAACTCCAAACGGCAACCCACTGCGCTGCGGCCTGCACCTCCGACCCGGGGAGCCCACTCACCAAAAGCAGTCGCCAAGATGGCCGGGAAGGAGAAAGGAAAGAGTCCCCACAATGCAAAGCTCTTCACTGCAAAGACGGGATGCCGGAACCGGAAGCAAGCCGCAAGTGGAAGGGGCGGGGCAAAAGTGGAGGGCCGCTGAAGTTTGCGTCCGTCGCCGCCAGTTAGAGTTGCAGTGGAGCTTTACGTATACTTTTTGCTGCGGGACTTAAAGCTGTGTTACTCTGTTGTTCGAGCTGCAGACTGAGGAACCAAGGAACGTCGAACTGGGCGGGAGTTAGAAAAACCGACTGAGGGTGAGACGGGAGGCGCGGTGAGAAGAGGCGCCGGCGGCTGACCACGGTCTTAGTACCGCTGAACTCCTCTATACCGAAGCCGCGGCTTTGGGGGACTAGGGGATACAACGGTGCTTCTCAGCCCCCGAGTCCACCTTCCCGCGTCAGTTCCGCGCGGGTTCGAAGCAGCTGTGTGCCCTCCCCTGCCCTCGCCCACGTTGCCGGCCTCGGAGAACGGTGGCGTCCGGTGCTGGCTCCGCCAAACTCCCCTCTTTAGTGGCAGTGCTAGTGCGACCTTGTAAGCGCACTTTGCACAGAGAGCAACGAACAGGGCTAACTTAAGAATTTCTTTGTTGCGAACGTTGTACCTTGATATAAATGTCCAGTGACGGATCATTCAAAATAGGAAGCATAGAGCCTCTCCCACCAGCATCAGAAATGTAAAATCGGACCAGTTGGTAAGCTGTCAACGTGTGTCAGCTTTTAGGAAACAGTCACAGTTGCTCAGAAACGTGTGAACAAGGATATTGATTTCGGTATTGTTTTTAATAGCAAAGGAAATTAGATACATAAAATTCTCATTTTAAAAAAAATTTTTGTCTTTATTTTATTTTGAGAGAGAGAGGCAGAGAGCGAGCGAGGGAGGGCCAGAGAGAGAGAGAGAGGGAGACACAGACTATGAAGCAAGCTCCAGATTCTGAGCTGTCAGCACAGAGCCCAACCCAAGGCTCGAATCCAAAGACCGTGAGATTATGGCCTGAGCCGAGGTCGAATGCTCAACCGACCTAGCCACCCTGGCGCCCCTCATTATTGTTTTTCTTTTAAATTTTTTTGTTTAATGTGTATTTTTGAGAGAGAGACCAAGCACGAGTGGGGAAGGAGCAGAGAGAGAGAGAGAGAGAGAGAGAGAGAGAGAGAGAGAGAGAGAGAGAGAGAGAGAGAGAAACACAGAATTCGAAGCAGGCTCCAGGCTGTGAGCTGTCAGCCCAAAGCTGACAGACGGCGAGATCATGATCTGAACCAAAGTTGGATGCTTAACTGAGTCCCCAAGGCGCCCCATTTTAGAGATTAAATGATTAAAGTACTTGATATGACCTTCCTGGGATGCTTTTCACTATATGATACCAAGTTTCTGATCCTTACTATATATGTCCTCGCTCTACTTTAAAGAACGGCCCGGGGCATCCGGCTTCAGCTCAGGACATGATCTCACAGTTCCTGGGTTCGAGCCCCGCATCAGGCTCTGTGCTGACCGCTCAGAACCTGAAGCCTGCTTCCAATTCTGTGTATCCCTCTCTCTCTGACCCTCCCCTGCTCTTACTGTCTCTCAAAAATAAATTTAAAAAAAACATTAAAAAATAAAAATAAATAAAGAACGGCCTTAGTTGCTTTCTCCCAGGATCTTACCATGGTTTTGTATTGGAAGCCAGAGAAGCCCAAAGCACTTATTTTATGTATGAAACATGACCAGAGAATGTTTAAGAATTCTTCCTACAGGATCTTAATGGATTTTGCTGTATCTCTTTGGAGACAGATTTAGGTTCTCAGTTTTAATTTTGTTTTGGGTTTTTTTTTTTAATGTTTATTTTTGGATAGCAAGTGGGGTAGGAACAGAGGGGAAAATCTAAAGCAGGCTTCAGGCTCTGAGCCGTCAGCATACAGCCCAACAAGGGTCTTTTTTTTACTTTTTTAAATTTATTTTTATAAAAATGATTCTAACCTAAGACACTTTTTTCTTTTCTTTTTTTAAAAATAGTTTATTGTCAAATTGGTTTCCATACAACACCCAGTGTTCTTCCCCACAAGTGCCCTCCTCCATCACCACCACCTCTTTCCCACCTCCCCCTTCAACCCTCAGTTCGTTTCCAGTATTCAATGGTCTCTCAAGTTTTGCGTCCCTCTCTCTCCCCAACTCTCTTTACGAGGGTCTTGAACCCACGAACCATGAGATCATGACCTGAGCCAAAGTTGTACACTTAATCAACTGAGCCACCCAGGGCCCAGGTTCTTGGTTTTTCTATTTAATAGCTGCATGACTTGGGGCAAATTGTCTAAACTTTCTAAGCCTCAGTTTCTTCATTAGAAAGCTAGAATAATATGTCTAATTCATAATATTGTTACCAGGATCACAGTAAATGGTGTATAAAGCATCTAGCATAGGGCCTTCTACAGAATTAATGGGCAGTGAATATTAGTTCTCAGTCCAGTTCTTGCCTCCCTAACCTCCCCCAGCACAGCCTCCCACTCACACCTAAGTCATTCACAAAATCATAAAACCTATGCACTAGGGGAAGAAATACTGGCCATGCAAAAATAACAGTCAAATCTTTTGGCTAGAGAAGATTTTATAAAATTGGAGTGCCTGGGTGGCTCAGTTGTGCATCCGACTCTTCATTTTGGCTCAGGTCTTGATCCCAGGGTCATGGGATCCAGCCCCACATTGGCCTTTACGCTGACGGTGTGGAACCTGCTTAAGATTCTCTCTTTTGGGGCTCCTGGGTGGCTTCGTTGGCTAAGGATCCAACTTCAGCTCAGGTCATGATCTCACAGTTTCTGGGTTCGAGCCCTGCGTAGAGCTCTGTGCTGACAGTACAGAGCCTGCTTCAGATTCTCTCTGTCCTTCTCTCTCTTCCCCATCCCCGTTTGTGCTCTTTTACTCTCAAACTTAAAAGAAAAAGATTCTCTCTTTCCCTCTGTCCCTCTCCCCTGCTCACATGGTCTCTCTCTCAAATTAAAAATTAAAAAATATTTTCTAAAAATTTTCCACTTTTGTATTTTATTAGAGCAGGAGTTGGCAAACTTTTTCTATGGAGCCAAATAAATATTTTAGCCCTTTGAGGCCATACGTTCTCTGTGGCAACTACTCTGCCCTTGTAGCACAAAAGCAGCCATAGGCAATAGATAATGGCTAAAACCTTACGTACAGAATCAGGCAGTTGGCCAAATCTGGCCTGCAGGCTATACTTTGCAGGCCCTTGTGTGAAAAGATTACTCTTAATATTATTAAAAATAGCTGCTTTAAGTCATGTCTTTTTTGCAAAAGAGATGTATGTTGAAGTATTTACAGGTGAAGTGTCATGATTATCTGCAACTTATTTTTGAATTTCTAAAATAAATGTAAATAAAACCCTAAAATAAATGAAGGTAGACAGGTAGGTAGAGCAAATGCAGCAAAGTGTTAACAATCATTGAGTTTAAAGTGGAGGGTATTTTGGTATTGGGTGTGCCATTCGACTTTCTTGAGTTTGAAAATCATCGTACTAAAAAGTTGGGAAATATATATGCTTTAAGAAAGGACTTTGCCATGTAGATACTATTTTGTTTTTTCAGGATGTCAGTCTGTAGCATTTCAGAGGGATTTTGAAAAAATAACCAACAGGTAAATGCGATAGAACAGAATTAACACAAGGCTTTGGTGTTCACTCATCAAAATGGCTGCTTCAAGATTCTGAGAACTCTGCAGGTACCTGCATTCATTGTGCTTTTGGTTCATACTTGCTGTGGGGAGTAAAAGTGACAGGCTGCCTTCCCGGTTAGAGCAAATACTAACAAGTTCAGGTGATATTCATTGCTTCAGTACACTAGCCCATCCCCTGATTGTTAAGCAGTTAAAACTATCATATTCATTATCATCAGCTGTTATTCAGTGTCCAGATTAGGAAGTGGCCCATTAGTACAGGTGACCCTTGAACAACTCAGAGGTTAGAGGCACTGACCGCCCACGTTTTCAAAAGTCCATTGTATAACTTTTGGTTCCTAAAAAACTTAACTACTAATAGCCTACTGTTGACCAGACAACCCTTATCAATAACATAAACAGTCAGATGACCTGTTTTTTATATTCTACGTATTATATACTGTATACTTACAAAAAGGAAGTGAGAAAAGAATGTTTCTAAGAAAATCCTAAGAGTAAATACATTACTGTACTGGGGGGAAAATCCACATATAAGTGGACCCTCCCATTTCAAATCAGTGTTCAAGGGTCAGCTGTAATTTGGAATTCCGTTGGTCTAACTCAACCTTCACATTCTTACGTCATGGACATTAAACATGCTCAGAAATCTGGTGAGGAGAGGGAAGGACAATGAATCCAAGTGAAAAGATCCTGTAAACCAAATGAATGTTGGTGACCTTTCAACTAACTAGACACACGTACACCAATACAAGAATTCTGAACCATTAGAGGACAAAGGGGAATGAATGCTACCTATTCCTCTCCACCCTTTTCTGCCTCCACAGTAATAAGGAATCCAAAATATTTCTTCTATACCCCTCTCTGTTCAGACGAGGAATGCTTCAGACTGCACTGGATTAAAAAATAAGCCAAAGAAATGCTTTTTCCTTTTTTAAATTTTTTAAATTTTTTCCATCCAAGGAGCATAGTTTTTTTTTACATTTTTGGATACAAAGAACCCAGAGTACTTCATTTACTATTTTACTATAGAGGGTGACACTTTGGGAAAGTAGTGTCTATAAATGTTTGTCTTTGGATTATTTTATATTTCTTAGAGTCCATTTTGAAATTTTAGTATTAATGGGGTTCCTATGTTTCTAAGTGTCCATTAATATGACATTTTACATATTCTTTTCAATAATTTGAAAAGTCTGCCATGTACATGTACTTTTATCCTTAATAAACTGTAATACACAGATTAAGACAGTGATTTTTTTTGCTTTTAACTGGAATTTAATTAATATTATAACAATGTCATGCTGATCAGAAAATGTCACTGATTAGTTAATAGAGAAATAATAAATGCAAATTTGTAACAACATCAAAACATGAGTATGTTGAAGAAAAATGACAAAAGAACTCCTTGGAGGTGAAACAATTTATGAACTATGCCTTCAAGATACAACACATCAAGGTACTATCATCCTTTAACATCACAGGAATAAGACCGGACAGGTAATTGCCGAGAAGGAGAATGGTCAGGGAGAGGGGAGGTAGGGTAAGCATTGTATATTAGCCTAGATACTTAAGTTGTAAGCAACAGAAACTAGCTCAGTTAAGCATACAAGGAAAATTATATTGTAGTTTACCGAGAGAACAGGAAGCTTGGAGAGTAAGACCCAGATCTGTGCATACTGGTCATGGCAGAAGCAATACTATTTACTAGTCACTGGTTCATAACATACTCTGGAAACCACAGGATAGCACCCCAACCTTCAAAAGGGTTTTATGTTGGCTGGTGCCATAACAGAGTGTTTAATGTGCCCTTCTATCTTCCTATAGGTGTATTTTTTTTTTATTTTTTAGTTATTGTGTGTGAGAGAGAGAAAGAGAAAGAGAGAGAGAGACAGCGTGAGCAGGGGAGGGTCAGAGAGGGAGACACAGAATCTGAAGATAGTCTCCAGGCTCTGAGCTAGCTGTCAGCACAGAGCCTGATGCGGGGTTCTAACCCATGAACCAACCGTGAGATCATGACCTGAGCCGAAGCTGACGCTTAACCAACTAAGTGTCCCATATTATCCTATAGGTTTAACTTCTGGCTATTGAGGTAGATGAAAAGACCAGTAAATCACATAGAAATTTCCCTGTTGGCCTTACTTGTCTCACAGTAAAGTGAGTTATTTAGTAAGATACACTGAATAGAACATCTTGGTGTGTAATGTCTAGATGACTATCCACTAATGGATGGTGCTGCCAGGAGCCTGATGTGCAGGAAAAGCAAACATAATCCACTGACTATTAAAATGAAGATTTTCTACTGCTTCTAAAGAGGTCCGATCACTTTCACGAGGAGGCTGATTATAGGTGCTATTTTGGAGGCTCACAGTTGGTTACTCTTAACTGCTGCTGGCAAACCGGGCAGTTACCCAGGGAAACCATGTTAAGTGGAGGAATATGGTGTTGAGCCCATAAATGGCTTCCCTGCCTGTTCTTAGAGCCATTTTATTCCTGACTTCATTGAGCAAGACTTGAGGTGGCTTATGAAAAAGACTTCTAACATCCACAGGACACCTGGTTAGTATTGTCCACCTGATGTTAAAATGGTCCCTCTGAAGAAAACAAGAGACCATGTCTTGGATGACAAATTATCTCCAAGGAAAAGTAAGATACCCCAGTCAAACAATAATTGATGGGGAAAAGAGGAAACATTAGGATACAGAGAATTTCAAGTTAGTGTTCATATATAACCAATCTTCGGGTACCTGGGTGCTTCAATGAGTTGAGTGTTGACTCTTGAATTCATGTCAGGATATGATCTCATGGTTTGTGGGATCAAGCCCCACATCAGACTCTGCGGACAGCATGGGGCCTGCTTGGAATTCTCTCTCTCACTCTCTCTGCCCCTCCTTTCCCTCTCTCAAAATAAATAAATAAACTAAAAAAAAAATCTGTAAATTATTGCAGCTCTTTTGAGGAAGAATGGAGTTTTGAAAAAATTTCACTAGCTAAATAAAATGAAATATGACTTTAACTTACAAAAGCATCTTCTGAAGTGGGAAGCTACTCGGGACTGACTTGTGTCCCCTGCCTCCTTCATTCATATGTTGAACCCCTGACCCCCATATGACTCAATGGGGAGGTAGAGTTCAGGATGAAGTTAAGGTTAATGAGGTCATAAGGGTGGCCTTATAAACACTAATCTGTCAGGGCTGTGGCCTTGGAGTAAGAGGAAGGTTCCACCCCAAACCCCACGTGAGAACACAGCGAGAAGGCTGCCACCTGCAAGCCAGAAAGAGTTCTCACCAGAAACCAAATTGGCCAGTACCTTGATCTTAAACTTCCCAGGCTCCAGAATTGTGACAATTAAATATGTTATTTAAGCCACCCAGTTTATGGCTTTTTGTTATGACAGCTCAACCTAACAGAGGGCCTTTTGATAGTATTTATATAAAACATAAATATTCCCCCAAATTTTGGCCTATTCTGTCAGGTCTATTCACATACCCCTAAACTTTCTTGCACTAATCCTGTCAATTTACTCAGGGACTTGGAATCCAGCCAAAGGCTTAGCCACTCTCAAAGTACTTCTCTTTACTTGGGGCACAGTTACCCTGTAGAAGGCTAGAAGAGTCATAGCACATGTCTGTGATGTTGTAAAGTGTACTTCCTCAGAGATACCCAGTCTCCTCCTCACTGGAAGGAATTTGTGAATGGATTGCTGGGGTGGCCTAGGATTTGTGGGGCCTACACTGCAGGAGGGAGAGGAAGAGAAAAGTGAGAAGAGAAGGGACCAGGAAGGGGAGGAGAAGGGGGGTAGAGAAGAAAGAAAGGGAGGGAGACCTCTAAATACAGTGTAAAGACCATAGCTGTGTACCCCTATGACCCATATAAGGAAATATGCCAAATTTCAGGCAATTTGAGCATCCAAATCAATAATGATGCTGTTATGGTCTGAATTGTGTTTCCTCACTCATTTGTTGAATTCCTAAACTTTGTAATATGGCTCTTTTGGTGACAGGCCCTTTAAAGAGGTAATTAAGGTAAAAATGAGGTCATATGGGTGGGCCCTAATCCACTATGACTGGTGTCCTTATCAGAAGAGGAGATTGTGGGGCATCTGGGTGGCTCAGTTCATTAAGCATCCGACTTAGGCTCAGGTCATGATCTCTTGGGGACTGTGCTGACAGCGCAGAGCCTGGAGTAGACTGATTCTGTGTCTCCCTCTCTCTCTGCCCTTCCCCTGCCCCCCATGCTCTGTCTTTCAAAAATGAATAAACATTAAACAAAATAAAAAGAAAAGATTAGGCCATAGACATGGTGGGAAGACCATGTGAAGATACACGAGGAACACAACCATCTCCCAACCAAGGAGAGGTCTTCAGAAGAAACCAACCCTGCTGACAACTTGTTCTCTGACTTCCAGTCTTAGAATGTGAGAAAATAAGTTTTTATTGTTTAAGTCAACCAATCTGTGATACTTTGTTACCGGCAGCCCAAACCAACTAACACATGGTAATGTGGGAATTCATGAATATTTACTGCTATGAATAGTAAGTAGAAAAAAAAGAGAAAGTGCTCCCTTACTGTAGAATGCCAACTAATAAATGTAGAAGGAATAGTGTAATTAGAAAATCACCATTTGATAGTCATTGTAATAATTGATCCCAGCAAGAATATTAATGTATGTTAACAGTAGCAGATAAAAGTCTGATGAGATACAGGACATTAGTCTTAAAGTCTTTCCCCATAAATTATGAAGAGTAAAATAGTAACTTTTCGGTGGCAAACCTGGCAAACACTTACCTTAACTAACTAATCAAAGTTAACATCACCAGTAAGGGGACCTCATGTGCTCTCGATAGAAATACACAGACAACACTTTGTATTCCAGCCCAAGCTGCATTGCCTGAAAACAGTCATAAAGAAACAGACCAACGCAAGTTGGGAAATATTCTACAAAATAAATGGCCTGTTCTCTGAAAAAAATGTCAAGGTCATGAAAGACAGACTGACGGAACTACTTCAGATCTTTAGCGCACTAAAGAGGCATGACAACTAAATATAATGTGCGGTCCTGGATTGGACAATTGGGCAACATTGAATACGAGGTGGATTAAATAGTATATCAACAGCAAACTTCCCTGTGGTAACATAACTGCCGTTATGCAAGAACACGACTGCCGTCCAAAGCGAGTCTACCAATCAATAGCCACGGGCCAGAATCGCCTCCTCCCCCCACCCCAGCTATTTAGTGATGACTCAGATGAGCCCTCCCAGTCCTTCGCTCTCTCCGGGACATCAGTCCTGTTCTGTGGCCTTTTTCCTCTCTTCATTTACCCTACCCTTCACCTTCTGCCCACGGGTGCCCAGTTCCTGTCTTCCTCTGCCCTTTTCCCCCGCCCCCTGGCCCCTTCCACCTCGGGGCGGCAACCCTTCCTCCGCAGGTGCGCCCCGCACTCCGGCGCTCTGCTGTGCGCCTGCGCTCTGCAGCCGCAGTGCCCTGCGGGCAGTCAGAGGAGCATCGGCGCCGCGGGGGTGGTTTGCGCGGGATCCGAGCTCCGGCCCGACGCTCGCGCCACGCTGGGACCGGTGTCCGCGCTCAACTACAAGGCCGCCCTTCTGCTCGCGATGGGCTGCTCCAGCAGCGCCCTCAACCAGGCCGGCGACGGCGGCAGGCTCCGCAGCGGTGAGCAAGGGACCCGGCCCCACCCTCGCCCGGGCCTCGGGGTCGGCTTGCTCCCCAGGGGTCCGAAAGGTGCGACGCGCCCGGCAGGGGGCGGGCTGCTCCCCGAGGACGCGGGCGGAACCCAGGGCAAAGCGTCACTCCCTCCCGAACCCCGGAGCGGCTGCTGGAGCTGCGGTGTGGAGGTCCCGGTGCGCCCCAGTCGCGCGCGCGCTGCGGGACGCGGGAGGCCAAGGGCGGGCCCCGGGGTTGTCCGCGGGGCGTTCGGGGAGGTGGCGTTAAATCCCTTCGGCGCTTGGCCCGGGGTCCCCTTAAACAGATGAGTAATTTCCCGCCCTTACAAGAGGTGCTATTTAATCTCCTAAAAGTACGAACTTTCAGATCGTATAAAGCTGCAAATTCCCTGCGAACCATTAGTTTCTGGTCGTAAGGAGAGACGTGATCCCCGTTTTTCTGCCAAGACCTTGCCTTCCCGTCAGCATTTCAGCATCAGAGATGGTAAAGGATGCGTGCGGAGAGCACAGATGCACATTTCACTCCATCAAGTAGGATCCTGCACTTTTGAAGAGGTCAGATACACTTTCCCCTATCCTCCGCTTCAGTGTTTCTTGACGAATATGCTTGCGATAAAAAGTGGCCATTACTGAAATTCAACAAATGTATTTTGAGCGTCTATTATGTGATCACCAGGTGCCTGGGAAGTGACCCTACTTCTGGGGGTCAGGGATGGAAGAGACAGGCGGTAAACAAGTTAAATGATTAAGGCACGTTTCTGACTGTGGTAAATCCTGTTAAGAGCAGATTCATGAACTGGAGAATGGGTTTTATAAGCACGCCTTAGATTTTGAATGGCTAACATTTTGCATCAAGTTTTGAAGGTTAAGTAGATTTCCTTCAAATTAGTTTGCGGTCATATTCAAGGCTAACTCTAGAGGAAATTTGCATTCGAGTTAATTCCTTTTCAAAGGTCTTTTAGCATCCTGTGTTATCCCAATAACACGGAAATGTCTTCCTTTTTGATTTTGTAGTAGAGAGCTCAGGATTTTCGTGAATGCTATTTCAAAGTTTAGACACCATGGCCCAGTTAGAAGTATGTTGGATCGAATTCATTTTCATGGTGTGTGACAATTTTTAATTTCAGTAGATAACAGAAAGCAATAAAAAGTTTAGAAATAGGCAAAGTAATTAAAGCCATGTATGAGTGTGATTCCAAACCCTTTGTCTCTGACAACAATGTGAAGTGATGGAAATATCCATTTCCTAGGGTACAATACTTGCTGACCTTTCTCCTAAAGAAAGCCTCTGTACCCCAAATACGGTCTCAAGAGGCCAGTGCAAAAAGTTAATTAATTAATTAAGTAATTAATTAGAGGCTAGTACAAGGAGCAGTTTCTTCAGTGTTTCATTTTATTTCATGAAATCAGGTAGATTTTGCATTCCATGATAAATCCTTGTTGGTTTCAATATGAAAAGCTGAGGAAAAGTGATACTTAAAAAGATACACCATATTTGGTTTCTCTTATCCCCTGATAAGATATGGTCCCAGATACCCCATGAGTAACATATTGATTTAAAGAGCAGAGAACTAAATCATTATAGATTTTTTTTTTGATAAAAAAATGACTGTGGGGAATGTTACTCTTAGGGAAGGGCAAAAGTATCCAATAGGGGTAACGGGTTTTTAATCCTCTCAAAAAACGATGAACAACGTTGTTCAAAAAAAACAACAATGCTTTCTCACCAGTATTAATAACTGTCAACATAAGTCATACCTTGCCATTTTTTATTCATGCTTTCATCATTGCTCTAAGTTTTCACGGATGTTGTTCTGAAAGAAATAGTAAAACACCTGACAACCTGTTTTTGTGCCTTGAAAATTAATTAATACGCTGCATAAACTGCTCAATGCCCATATTAAATCAGTCAACAGGTGTATTTTGCTTCTGATGCCCAATCACTCAATACTCTCTTGTAATTGGATACTATTGTGTGTTCATCAGCATTTCAACTCCATGATCTTAGAGACCCAATAAATAATTCATTCCTGTTTCTGCAGCTCAAAACTTCTTTAAACCCTATGTATAATACTAAATCTGTGTGTATGAGCTTTTAGATGAACAAATCTAAGTTTATTCAGTGTCCTGTATATGCATTTACTCACTGCACCCCTGGTGCTTAACAATACTTGGCATATAGTTGTTGAATGAATTACTTCATTTAATCCTTATGACAATACTATGACTAAGTCTTACAGTTATCTCCGTTTCACAGGTAACTTGCCCTGTGACTTTGGGCAAGTTATTTACTCTTAAAAGCCACAGCTGGGCTTTGAATTCAGGTACTCTGATTCTAGAGCTTGACTTATTTCTCCTTAAACCACCTTATGATAACTAGATTTAAATCTTATTTTATTTTTTAAATTTTTTAGTGTTTATTTATTTTTGACATTTAAATTTTTTAGTGTTTATTTATTTTTGACAGAGAGAGAAACAGAGTGTGAGCAGGGGAGGAGCAGGGAGAGAGGCAGACACAGAATCTGAAGCAGGCTTCAGGCTCTGAGCTGTCAGCACAGAGCCCGATGCGGGGCTCGAACACATGAATTGCAAGATCATGACTTGAGTTGAAGTCGATGCTCAACCGATTGAGCTGCCCTGGAGCCCCTCACCTTAGAGATTTTTTTTTTTAAATGTCAATTTATTTATTTTGAGAGAGTGAGCAGAGAAGGGACAGAGAGAGAGAGGGAGGGAGAGAGAATCCCAAGCAGGCTCCATGCTGCCAGCACAGAGCCCAGTGAGGGGCTCGAACCCATGAACTGTGAGGTCATGACCTGAGCTGAAACCAAGAGTTGGATGCTCAGTGGACTGAGACACCCAGTGCCCCTAACCTTGGATGTACATAGGTGTAGAGAAACCATCAGTGCACTCCCACAGAGATACAGATAATCTTCATATCATACCAGAGATTCTTTAAATTCACAAGATCAACCTTAAAAGAATATTTTTAATGTTTATTTACTTTTTGAGGTGGGGGCATGGGAAGGAGGAGCAGAAAAAGAGGGAGATAGAGGACCCAAAGCAGGCTCCGCATTGACAGCAAATAAATAGATGCAGGGCTTGATCTCATGAACCAGGATATCATGACCTGTGCCCGTCGTACACTTAACCAACTGAGCCACCCAGGTGGCCCTCACAATATCAACCTTAAAACCCTATGGGTTGATGTTAAAATATGTGAACTAGCCTGTAGACTGGATTTGTGTTGACAGTTCTGCCCAACTGAATTTTCTGTCACTGGCTTAAGAACTGTTATTCATGATGCAATATTAGCCTATAAGCGAAAGAATCATTAAATAATGAGTTGGACTAGATTACCCCTGAGATCTCTCATAGCTCAGAAATCCTATAGCATTAAAATATGAAGCTGTTTATTTTCTGGACTTAAATTTAAATCAGATAGCAGTTACTTGGCTAGGTTGCTGTTAGGCTGAATAGGAAAATCCATTCTACTGATCACACAGATAAGTTTGCTCTGACCCATCAGATACCAGATGACGGACTAGGGAAAGGGGTGTGGGGGGCAGGGCACAGGTGGATAGTCAACTAACTAACTATCCAGCGCTGCTCAAGGTGTAGAACAGGGCCAGGTTCAGGGTAGTCATGTACCGATTTTTCCTGAATGCCTTAAAATGTGGTGAGGAAAGAGGCTTTTCTTCTTCTTCTTCTTTTTTTTTTCTTTTTTTTTTTTTTTGGTTAACACAAAGAAGTTTTTATTCTTCACACTATCTGAAAAGCAATCAAGAAAAAATTTTTTTTATGGTTCATTGTCAAGTTGGTTTCCATGTAACACCCAGTGCTCTTCCCCACAAGTGCCCTCCTCCATGACCATCACTCACCCCTTTTCCTTTCTCCCTCCCCCTTCAGCCCTCAGTTTGTTTTTTCAGTATTCTAGAGTCTCTCATGATTTGCCTCCTTCCCTCTCCCTCTTTTTCCCCCTTCCCCTCCCCCATGGTCCTCTGTTAAGTTTCTCCTGTCAGACCTATGAGTGAAAAGGAAAGAGGCTTTTCTTTCCAGAAAGAAATTTCTTACGTGGGTGGAAGCAAATTCTAAATATTAGGGCAATATTCTGTTCAAAATTTCTGTTCTTTTCAGAGCCCCGAGGATCTGATGGAATTTGAACACAAAGGTTTTGTTGATTTTACAGACGTTAATGGACCCACAGGTGTCTAGGTCTTTGTATCCGAACCTCCCTCTGCTGCCAGCCTTCTATGTACATGCATAATTATTGCTTTTCTCTTTCCTAATATAAATGCCATCTGTTTCCAGAAGACTCCTTCCTGAGCTCTTACAGCTTAAGCACCAGCATTGACAAAGTAAATAGATGGTGATTATTGACAAATTCATTGCTAGGTTAATGTGTACATTTCCACTCTCAACTATAATCATTTGTTTATTCTAACCTGAACTCTTGCTAGCTGCTTGGAATCCATGTCACCTAGGCAATAGGATAAGGCTTGAATTTCACGCTGTTGTGTGAATTGTTCTTTGTCCTGTAGAGATACCTTCAGCCTTCAATCAATATTTTCAGACAGCGACATTTTAGTCTTAAGTAGGCAAACATTTTTTTCTTTGTAATTGAAGAATAAACATCATCAAGATTAAAACGTCTTTTATTAGGCTTTCCTTGCATGCAGATGTTATATAAATGGGGTTTCTTTCTTGAAAATGCTGAAGTAGGGACCAAGTCTTGTATGTGTGTCCCCTCCAGAGCCTGGCACATGGAGGACATTTGAGTTTTTGTGGTAGGGTGGTTATTACATACAGCTAATTAAGCTAATTAAAATGGAATATAAGAATTGCACACATGGGGGTGCGTGAGTGGCTCAAATGATTGGGCTTCCAGCTCTAGATTCTGGCTCAGGTTTAGATCTCACTTTGTGAGTTCAAGCCCCATGTCAGGCTCTGTGCTAACAGTGTGGAGCCTCACTGGGATTTTCTCTCCCTCAAAATCAAATAAATACATTTAAAAACGGGGGGGGGGGATTTCATACGTGGTTCAGAAATTTGCAAACAGTTGAAAAATGCCTGCTGTGAAAGTGTACCTCCTGCCTATTTGCCACACCCATGGGTGTGATCACTTTTATTAGGTGGGTTTTTTAATATTCTTCCAAAGTTTGTTTATACATTGTAAATATTGTTTCCCTCTCCCATCTTCATTATAAAATGTATTCTATCCACTATTTTCCACCTTGTTCTTTTCATCTAACAAGAACGACATCTTGATATATAGAGAACATCTTTCTCCTTTTTTACCCTTGCTTAATAATCCGTTGTGTGATTTGTTTAACCAGTCCCCTATTGATAGGCATTTGGTTTGCTTCCAATTTTTTCTGTTGCAAACAAGGCTACAATGAATTCCTTTATATATACACCATTTTGAATGTGTGCAAGTGCAGATGTAGAATAATTTCCCAGAAATGGCATTATTAGGTGACAAGGTATGTGAATCCCTGATTTTGATGGATATCTGCCCAATGCCTTCCATAAAACTTGTACCAATTTACACCCTCCTCAACAGTACAGTGCTCTCTTTCTGCCCCTCCCCTGCCCACACATTCTCACTCTCAAAAGTAAATAAAAATTAAAAAAATTAAAAATATAAGGGGTGCCTGGGTGGCTCAGTCAGTTAAGCGTCTAACTCTTGGTTTCAGCCTAGGTCATGATCTCACGGTTTGTGGGTTCAAGCCCTGAATCAGGCTCTGTGCTGACAGCTCAGAGCCTGGAGCCTGCTTCAGATTCTGTGTCTCCTTCTCTCTCTCCGCACCTCTCCTGCTAACACTCTGTCTCTCTCTCAAAAATAACATTACAAAAAAATTAGAAAAAAAACCCAGTACAGTAAGTTTTTTATAAAATTGAAGGATTTTCCAGATTAGTGCAGCCACATCAAAACACAGGCATAGGGAAGTCAGGAGACAAGGTAAGAGCTCCACTTGATTCCAGGTACTTTGGACTGTAATCTCACTGAATCCCCACAAGAGCCTTCTAGAGCAAACATCTGTATCACCAAATACAGCTAGGAAACTACAGCTTCGTGAGGATAAATAACTCATCCAGGATCTCAGAGCTAGCAATGATGGGGCTGAAGCCCAGGATGTGTGACCCGGGAGCCCCTACTCTTCACAGTCCAGTTCCATCTGGAGTCTAGTCCCACTAGAAATAGAAATAACTCGTGTGGCCTTTCCTGTAGGAAAAACACAATCCGTATCTGTTTGGTGGGTGGATGAGAGAAGGGGTGGATTGACAGAGATGGGGACTCAGGGGAATGAGAGTACTACTTAGAGAAGCAGAGAGATTTCAACAATTGCCAAATTATGGAAAGACCCCAAATGTCCATCAACTGATGAATGGATCAAAGAAGATGTGGTTTACAGATACAGTGGAATACTACTCGGCAACGAGAAGGAGTGACATCCTGCCATTTGCAACAACGGAGATGGAACTGGAGGGTACTTTGCTAAGTGAAATAAGTCAGAGAAAGACAGACACCATATGTTTTCACTCCTATGTGGAATTTGAGAAACTTTACAGAAGACCATGGGGGAAGGGAAGGGGAAAAATAGTCTCAGAGAGGGAGGCAAACCCTAAGAGACTCTTAAATACAGAGAACAACTGAGGGTTGATGCGGGGGGCGGGCAGAGAAGAAGGGAAAATGGGTGATGGGCATTGAGGAAGGCACTTGTTGGGATGAGCACTGGGTGCTGTATGTAACTGATGAATCGTGGGAATCTACTCCCGAAACCAAGAGCACACTGTATACACTGTATGTTAGCCAACTTGACAATAAATTATATTTTAAAAAAAGAAAGCAGAGGGAGAGTAGGAATCAGGACCCAGGTAATAACAGAAACTGGAAGGCAACATTGGTGGAGGTGGGCTTGGGAAGAGTGGGTTGTGAAGAGGGTCTCCTAATCAGTTAGGAGTAGATCAACACAGCAAAACAAAGCTTCATTGTGTTCTTTTAAATCATGCTCCTGTCAGGTTGCCAGATGTCCCAGCTAATATGCAGTTTCACTTCTGTGTTAATGTTTTACAGCATCAAGTTTAAAATAAAAACCTCAGAGTTGTGGGAAGTTACTGAAAGGCTCACCAAAACTGATAAAAAGCATCAAACTTGGCCAGGCTTCGGAAGCCGGTGTGTTTAAGTGTATGTAGTTCTAGGTAATTTTTTTAAGCTAAATTCCAGACTATAGTTCTCCAAGTGAGTGTTAAGGTCTGGAAAGTATCAAAATGACCTCAGAAGCTTCTTTGCAGCGGTGCCTGGGTGCTCAGTAAGTTAAACCGTCTGACTTCCGCTCAGGTCATGATCTTGCAGTTCATGAGTTCAAGCCCTGCGTCACTCTCTGCTGGCAGTTCAGAGCCTGGAACTTGCTCCGGATTCTGTATCTCCCTCTCTCTCTGCCCCTACCTCTCTTATTCTCTCTCTCTCTCTCTCTCTCTCTCTCAAAAGTAAATAAACATTAAAGAAAAGAAGCTTCTTTACATTCCCAGGGGTATTGCTGTTGTTCACATTCTTTGAACCCCTCCTTAGGAGTTGCCGTCAGGCTTTGGAGTTCATTCTTTTGTATATATATATTCAAGGATATCAGAGGTTTGCCCTTTAATGATGAAGATTGCAAAGAAAAACCACATTGTTTTAAATAGCTAAACACCCATGGGAAGTGCTTTATGAAGGCAAATGAAATAGGCCAGGCAACGGTAGTGCACTCAGAAACAAGGGGTGGTCGTTGGAAAAAGGCAAGGAAAAGAAAGGGCAGCCTGTGTTGTAGGGGAAATTCAGCTGACATCACTCTTTTCCCCATGGAAGGGCCCAAGGGGCTGTGGGTCCCCAGGGTAACTGGGCTGGGCCGTGGTTTACTGTGTGGCTGGAGTCCCACACCTAGGAGGAATGACCCTCTTTTCTTGGACCACATACTCAACCATTCCTTATGGCTGCTCCTCTATCCTGGCTTCTCTAAGAAGACCAAAGAGCTCAAGACCCAATAACATGTTCTTTATTCATACTGAACACTTCTTGACTTTCAAATCTGCATGGCTCTGAAAACTTGCTTGAGATGAGCACATTATATCAGGCTGGTTTAGACACATGGAGTGTCCAAATGTACATTAAGTAGAAAAGATGCAAGAAGATCAAGAAGCATCCGTAGACAGCAAAATGACACCGCTGCCCTATTGATCTACTACAGGGTCACCAGAACTCACATTTCATTTAAAAACAATGTACTCTGTAGCCATGACAGTGTAGAGCATGACAAAGTGGCCATCAAAATAGCACCATTAACATCTGAGAAAGATATAAAATGAACATGACCTCATAAGCCAAAGGTGGAAATAACTCATGTTCAAGAGGCCACTCAACAAGCCTCCTCTGTGACCTGAGCCCCGCTAGCCGTTCCTGGCTTCTTTGCAGCTGTTCCTGTTGCCTCTCCCCCAGTTTCCCCCTCCCTTTCCCAGACCCCTCTCTCTCAGTGGTGGACCTGTCTCCTCTCCATTAAGAGAAATGTTCTTGACATCCACTTCCTTGGATGCACCACTATCAAACCAAGTTGTTTTGTTGTTATTGTTGTCTATCAATTAAATGTCTGCTCCCCTCACCAGGTTTTCCCATTTGGGGATAGTACTTTCTCAAGCCTGTAATATAGTTGTCCTTACGTTCAGTGAAGATGCATTCTTCAGAGGCTTGCCTTTAAAACCTCCCCCTAAAGGGTCCCTGCAGGATGAGAACATTCCACACTTTGCAGACTGCCCTGGTTGATCTGTCATTGTTATCTTCTCAGCCTTGCCCACCTAATGCTCTTCTGTTGGTGGTGACAGAAATATATTTGTCCCTGCATTGTGTGTATCAGAGTGTCCCAACCTGTGAGAATGGGTTTCAGTGTGCCAGTGTTTCTCCCAGCCCTTAGGGCAGCGGAGCAGGTCCTTGCTGTCATTGATAATTATAAGGAAGTCTTTCTCTTTTTTTCTTTATTTGATTTTGGGGAGGGGCGCTATTCTTACCGTTTCCATTTTCCTAAGACTTATAGGAACCACATAGTTTCTTTTGGCTACTTTCCTTTTCCTTTGTTTGCACTGGAGTAGTAGCCTGTATAGACTAGATGGTTATGAGAGGTTCCGATTACCTGTATACTTTGAATGTGTGTATGTTTCTGTGTGTGTGAATTTCAACATACTGGAGACAGTATAGGGTGCTGATTAAGAATGTGGGTCTGGAGTCTGACTCACTTCAAATCCTCGCTCATGATCATTTATAGGTGGTATGACTTTGAGCCACTCAATCTCCTTGTGCCTCAGTGACTTCATCTGTAAAATGGGATTAACAAGAGTACCTATTTCATAGACTTGTTCTAAGGAATAAAATCAGTTAATACATATAACACACTTAGCGGTAGCCTAAATATTGCTTAGAATAGGGATTGACAAACTTGCCTGTTGGCTAAGTCCAGCCCACTACTTGGAAATGAAGTTTTACAGGAACACTGTCATGCCTATTCATTTACGTGTCACATGACTGCTTTCTTATGGTGACAGAGTTGAGTAATTGCAATAATGACCCCAAGTCCAGCAAAGCTGAAAACATTTACTGTCTGTCCATTTACACACACACACACACACACACACACACACACACACACACACACAAATTGCTGACCCACCTAGAATATTGTCTAGTAAGTCCTCAATAAAAATTGTCATTAACATCAATCTTAGTAAATCTCGACTTTTCTTTATTGCTTTTCCAAGATCGAGTTTTGGTTTTTTCCTTAAGATCAAGTTCTAGATTCTGGAGTTCCTGACATTTTCATTTTGGTAAGTTTATAAAAGGAAAGGAACTGTTAAAAATATTAAGTTAGTAATAGGGGCACCTGAGTGGCTCAGTTGATTAAGTGTCCGACTTCACCTCTCAGGTCAGGATCTCACAGTTAGTGGGTTTGAGCTCCATGTCGGGCTTGTGCTAACAGCTCAGAGCCTGGAGCCTGCTTCAGATTCTGTATCTCCCTCTCTCTCTTCCCCTCCCTGGCTCATGCTCTGTCTCTTTCTCTTTCTCAAAAATAAATAAACATTTTTTTAAAATCTTAAAAAATTGTCTTTAAAAATATATTGTTAGTAATAACACAAGTAGTACAAAAATAGTAAACAATCATGAAAGTGGAATGCAAAAGACTAAAGTTTATGAAATGGTTTTTCTAAAGCTATCAGATCTTATATTGCTAGATTATGTGCTCTTGTACTTTTGTTGCTATATTAAAAAACAATCACTTATTTCAGAAAAGTTTTAGATTTATAGAAAATTATGAAAATAATGCAGAGAGTTTTCATAGTCCTCCCCCCACACCCTTATTATGAACATCTTACATGAGTAGGGCAGGCTTATCACAATAAATGAACCAATGCTGATACATTATTATTTTAAAAATATTTTTTAATATTTTTATTTATGTTGGAGACAGAGCATGAGTTGCGGAAGGGCAGATTGAGAGGGAGATACAGAATCTGAAGCAGCTCCAGGCTCTGAGCTGTCAGCATAGAGCCCGATGCGGGGCTCAAACTCACGAATCGTGAGATCATGACCTGAGCTGAAGCCAGATACTTAACCCACTGAGCCACCCAGGCGCCCCACTGATATGTTATTATTAACCAATGTCCATGCTTTATTCAGATTTCCTCAGTTTTTCTCTAATATCCTTTTTGTGTCCCAGGGTCCCATTCAGGATTCCATATTGCAGTTAGTTGTGTTTCCTTAGGTGCGTCTTGACTATTATAGTTTCTCAGACTTGTGTTTGATGACCTTGACAGTTTTGAGTACTGGTCAGGTGTTTTATAGACCATCCCTCAATTGGGATTTGTCTGCTGTTTTTCTTACAACACTCCTAGGCTTGTGCATTTTGGGAGGAAGACCTCAGAGGTAAAGTGCACATCACATCACATCAATTCAAGGGAACGTGTTCTCAGTGTGACTTATGACTGCCTCCTAAGCTTCTCTAATCCTCCTTTGGAAGACTCTGAAGCTTGAAGAAGGGTGAATGTAGACTTTTGTTTTACACTCTAGTCTTACTGAAATCTTTTCGTTTAGTCATTTCTATGATTCCTTGTCAAAGGAGCCCTTTCCTAGATCAAAGCTTTTTCTTATGCCCTGCTTTATGAAGAAGCTCATTCAGTTCAGTTTTCAGCCCCATGCTGGCCTCACAGTGCTGAGGACTGTAAGGAGAAGACTTGTGCTCTTAGTTACAAGTGGCTTTTCATTCTGGGAAAGGAACTCCCTCACTTTCCTCAATGCGATCTGTACCATTTCCTTACCATGGACACAAAGGCATCTGAACTGAAGGTGGGTCCCTGACCTGAGAGAGTAATGGCAGCCGTCAGCTGAAAGACTTGGGCTCCTACTTAGTTTGCCACTGCTCTTCTGCTGCTGGGGACACACGGGGACACGGGGTGTCCACATTTCTGATGTGAATAGGACTGCTCTGTTGAAAAATTATTCTGTGGCAGCTGCAGATCTGCTAACTGCTCATGGGAACGCTTCTCAAGCACAGAGCCCGGCCCCTGGTCGCAGCGTGTTATCCATGGCACCTGCCGGAGGCAGGCCCAGGCACAGCGACCGAGCTGGGAGAACAGCCGGCTCGTATCGGTGTAGCCGTTTGCTCACAGCTCTTAGAGTGCAGGGTAGAACATGTCTTAACCTTACATTCAGAGGAGGAATTAGAAGATCTCTTTTTCTAGGTAGAGGCTTGGCAAGCTCAGCCAGTTCTGTGAAATGAAAGAAGCTTGAGAAAAATCCCCTCTCCAGGGTGGTGCTCACTTAGACCAGCCCAGGCCCTTGATTCGTGGCTCAATCAGTGTACCCAGCTCACCTCTCGTGCCGACGGTGGCACGCCAGCATGGGGACGGAGGCCACGCCAGACGTTTGAAGATGGGAAGCAGAGCCTGAGGAGAACAAGGGACACCAGGCTCGACAATTTCATGTGCTCACCATCCACTTAAGTGTTTCCTAACTAGCTCCTTTATGCCTCCCCCTGGGCACCCCAGAGCGCTGCCATGGATAACCGAATCCCATGGGCATCTTGTCAAAACACAGATTTTTGGCTCAGTGGATCTGGGGTGGGACCTGCAAGTCAACAAAATAAACAAACACATGAAAAAAACAACTCCCGGGTAATGCTGATGGTGCAAGTTCTAGGACCTCAATGTGCCTTTCAGTCCCTAAACCTTCAGGGAGAATCAAACTTCCTCGGGCTCGAATCTGCGCTGTGCCTCTCACTAGCTGTGCACCCCTCCTGGAGGAGGCCTCCTGACCTTCCTGTGTCCGAATCTCCTCAGCTGTGTAACGGGGATAACAATGGGCTTGCCTTGCAGAGTTTTTAGGAAGACTGGATGAGATAATCCACAAAAAGCTCACGGCAAAGCGCCTCAGTTAACATCAGCCACAAGGCTTGTTCAGGTTGGTGGTGTCACAACTTGTGCCATTCAGAGACCCGAGCTTCACTTTCTCCCTCCTCGTCCTGGCTCATCGAGATGCCTTTGGTTTTGGAGACTAGATTTCTGCCCAAATGTTGGATTCCCTGGGCGCCTGGGTGGCTCCGTTGGTTAAGCCAAATGTTGGATCCCCATGCTTTTTAGTGGTGAATACTATTGATCATTTAAAAAATGTTTTCTGCAACAGCTTCTTTGAACTAAGAGTCTGTCTTCTAGAAGTCTAAAAGAAACAAAATGAAATTGGACAATTATTTCTAAAGGAGGTGACTCAGTCATTGCTTGGCTCTGTAGTTTTTAAATATTAGCCTTTCGCATCTTCAGGGCCTGCACCTCCATGTATGCTCCTCGAGTGTTCCAGAAGTGTCTCTCCAACTACATGTTCTTGTCTCTCTATAGTCAAATCTCAACATTAGTTTTACCTTCAGACTTCATTAAATTTACTTTGTGATGGTCAAAACTAAGTTTACATATATCAAACCAGGTAGTTCTGTTTAAAAAGGTGACTTATTCAGGGCACCTGGTGGCTCAGTCAGTTAAACATCTGACTTTAGGTCAGGTTATGATCTCATTGTTCATGGGTTTGAGCCTTGCATCAAGCTCTGTGCTAACAGATCCTTTGTCTCCTTCTCTCTCTGTCTCTCCTCTGCTCATGTGTGCGCTCGCTCTCTCTCTCTCTCTCTCAAGTAAATAAACATTAAAAAAAAAAGCTTCAGGGATGCCTGGGTGGGGCTCAGTTGGTTAAGCATCCTACTTGTTGATTTTGGCTCAGGTCATGATCTCCTGGTTCATGAGTTCGAGCCCCACATCAGACTCTGCACTGACAGTGCTGTGCCTGCTTGGAATTCTCTCCCTTTCCTTCTCACTCTGCCCCTCCTCTGCCCGTGTTCCTTCTCTTTCTCTCTTTAGAAATAAGTAAAGAAAGAACATTTTAAAAATTATTTTTAAAAAAGATGGCTTTTCCAATTTTTATTTACCATCTCTAGGTTTTTTGCCTGATGGTTTCACACTTCAGTTTCATGGGGTATTGCTTAAGTTCACCTCTCTTCAACATGAATGCCTTGCAAACATCTACTGACTGACAGAATGTGCCCTTGGGGTTTACCATTTGTGCCACGACACACGAGGAAAGTGTTTTTTACACACTTTGGTGAGCGAAGAGTACAGAAACATCTTGAAGAGCACCACTCATAGCTCCACAAATGTTTGTTGGATAAATGATAGGATGAAAGTGAGGAGAAAGCAAAGAAAGCAAAGGAGAAAGAAGATGAGTAGACTCTTCCCTTGGGGCTGACTCATGTTACAGCTGGGTTCCCAAAACTCAAAAGCTGCACGAACCTAGAAATGGTGGCAGGAGGGGAAAATCCCAGGCACTTCTCCCCGCTTCTCATTGATTCTCTGGAAAACCCAGCAGACAAACCAGTGAGGTCTCTGGGGTATCTGATAGGTCATAGCCATGGGATAGGAAATATTGAACTCTAGTTTTCTCCTTGCTGGGTCAAAACTTTTCATTTCTGATTAGGGTAATGAACTGAGTTGAAAAGCTTCCATCATAATGTGAATTTCAGGTATGTTAGCTTTAGTTCTAATCCCTTCTGTAATGTTGCCTAGTATTTAATTTCTTTGTGTGCCTATCACAACGGTGCTTACAACCAGGGTTCTGTTAGTTCAGCTGTCACAACAAATTTGTGCATGGATCAACTTACAACAAAATCAAGAGAGATAATGAGCACCAAAGGATTAGGCCCAGAGCAGTGTGTGATTTGATAAAATGTAGGGTTCAGAAAACAGACACATCTTTAAAGAACTTTGGATGTGGAAACAATGCGTCTCTCCACAATATTTATTACGTAATAATACAGATTAGGCATAGAATGTCTCCTGTGTGTGGACAAAAAATCTCCGTGCTTCAAGTTAGAGGGCTAGAAGAAATAATGCAGTACCTTTTTCTACCTCAAGGAGGTACATCTGGGACTCACAAAACCACCCAGAGCACGTGGAGATTCTTGGGTGGGAGGTGATGCATAGGTACCTAGTTGTACTTAGTAAGGGAAGTAGCTATTATTTGAATCTCCCTGCAGACAGTAAACTTGAGGATGGCAGGGACTAGATCTTCCTTGTCAACTGCTGTAAACTGCTCAGCTCAGAGGAGGCATATAGTAGGCACTTGAATACTTGAAATCAGTGAATCCGTGAAATCAAAGCCAAGAAACAGAATGAAAGATATTTATTTATATAAAAGCTATCAGTGGACTGTATTAATGCCAGTCAAGCCATGCTGACATTATGAATACTATGCCATTATTGATCAGTAGTCACATTTTAAAACTTACCATGGTAACGACACAATTCTGTAGGTCAACATTGGCAACTTTATGGTGTTTAGGAGACTTATTTATCCAAGCTCTTTAATGTTGAAATTCATACTTTGTGTTGCTCAGTTAGCTGTAATTTATTGACAGGGGCTACCACTAGACCATGCAGGACCTTTGTGAAATTAGAAACTGATGCTGTCCCTGCCCCTGACACACGCAGCCTGCAGGTGCACAGAGGCTAGAGTTGGGCTCTCTCTAGCCTGTCCGCAGGATGCACTGTACAGTGAGAAACCCGCACTTGCATCGCTGTGTGCTGCCTCCCAGGTTACAGAGTACCTTCTCACGTCACACACCATATTGGGGAACTACACTTATTACTTCAGTCAGTTCTCCGAAGAGGCCTGAAAGACAACTCTCATATCCCCATTTTACAGATAAGGAAACTGAGGTCTAGAGAGGTTAGGAACTTGTCTAGTTACACAGTTGAATAAATGGTGAAATCAGGATTCACATCCAATATCAGAAGAGTCGAATGCACTGCTCTGAAGAGGAAGGAGGTCAAACAGATCCAAAAATCATACATCCCTCAGTAGCTGGGGATCAGAACATTCTGAAGGATATGCAGTCTGGTGCCTGAAAGGAAGTGTTTGTGATAACCGTAGACTCCACTGCTGTACTGTCTGAGAGGTGGCTTGAAATTACCATTTGTTTTCCCACCTTTTCAGTTGTTTACTCTGATCTCTCTTGTTTTCTGACTAAGCTTAGAAAAACGTATTGGTGTTAGAATGAATGAAATTACCTTATGTTTCTGTTTGTCCACCATAATGTCTTCCTTTCTAGGGCCATCAAGTGAGGTATGATGCTGGCAATGGCTAGCAGGGACTGTCATTCAGTGGTACCAGTCACTGTGTGAGTGCTTTCCACTAGCAGTGCGATACACAGAATCCTCACAGCTCTGCTGATACTGTTCCCATTTTACAGGTTATGAAACTGAAGCACAAAAGACTTAATCAGGCTAGTGAGTACAGGAATCAGCACTCAAACCCACTACATGATGGGTGTTGTTTTCAAGGTCATATGATCTCTGTCCTGTCTTTTAGAACAAATTGCACTCTGCTCTCATATAGGAAAAAAGAATTTTTGGGCTATTAGTTAAGAACTATTACCTCCAGGGGCACCTGGTTGGCTCAGTCGGTTAAATGTCCAACTTCTGCTCAGGTCATGACCTCATAGTTCATGGGTTCGAGCCCCACGTCAGGCTCTTGTGCTGACAGCTCAGGATTTGGATTCTGTGTGTCTCTCTCTGCTCCTCCCTCATTCTCTCTCTCAAAAATAAGTAAAGAAGCATTTAAAAAAGAGGAGAAATTTTAAAAAGCAATTATTATTTCCAAATACATTCATTTCAAAATTCAAGCAGAATGCAATTAATTAATAAATACAAAATGAGTGTGTCACTAAACTTATAACATTTTCTCTTTTTTTTGGTGATTATTTTATTTTTAATTTCCCCCCCAAATTTTTACTTAAATCCAGTTAGTTAACATCCAGCGCAATATTATAGTTCCAGGTGCAGAACTGAGGGCCCATCACTTCCGTACAACACCCAGTGCCCATCACAAGTGTCCTCTTAGTACCGGCACCCATCCAGCCCATCCCCCACCCAGCTCCCCTCCAGTATCCTCAGTTTCTCCTCTATAGTTAAGATTTGGTGATTAAAAAAAAAAGATTTGGTGATCATTTTATTTTATTTATTTATTTTAAAATTTATTTATTTATTTTGAGAGAGAGAGCAGGGGAGGGGCAGAGAGAGAATCCCAAGCAGGCTCTGCACTGCCAGCACGGACCCTGACGTGTGGCTCGAACTCACGAACCATGAAATCATGATCTAAGCCAAAACCAAGAATCAGATGCTTAACTGACTGAGCCACTCAGGTGCCCTAAGATTTGGTGATCATTTTTAAGATGTTTTATCTCCTTTGAGCTACCTTAGAAAAATATTAGAGACCATGGCATTCTTCTGTAATATTTTCCAGTTTGGTTGACCATTTTCAGGTTATGTAATAAAAATATTATATGTTTTGAGGACATTTGCCTACTTCAAGCATATTAACAAGATGAGGAAAAGTACCTAAGAATGAATATTGATACTGTGCTTGTGGGCATAAATGTTCTAGTTATGGCAAACATTGATAGATCACTCAGATACTTGTGACACTATTTGTGGATAAATAACTTTTTATAAAACTTTTGGTTCTGGAGAAAAATACTTGACTTAATCTGATAGCATAATATGTTTTTCAAAGATTAAAATTGAGTGACTTTGTTCCGGGTGTGTTGACATATTTTCCCCCGTGGCTTTCTGCTCTAGAAGAACGATGCCTTTAAAATGTGCCCACAGCTGGCACAGTTCATCTCATTTAACTGACAGTACTAATCACTGTAATAACCATTTTACCAGAAAATGTAATTTGGCAGACATCTGTGATTAGTATATTAACCCATTTCCTTGTTAATTCCCTTAGACAACCGTCTCCAGAACATCCTTTCTGTGATCTAAATGAATTGTTTTCTCATAATGATTTTTTTGTAGGCCCGAGAAATCACTTTTATTAAGTTGTCTTGAGTGCTATTAATTTGAAAACTTTCTTCATGATGAGGCCTGAGGGAGAGGCAAAGGATAGGCCTTCTCCCGATTCTGGCATATGACCCCCGGGGGGCCCACAGCTGGGGGCCTGACTCTTCCCCACATCCTTCCCAAACTCTGCTTCTCTGAGTTTCAGCTTGAATTACCCTCCACCCAGGAATTCACACCCAGCCCTGGAGGCAGGGTGGGAAATGATTTGGAGTGAACACATATATTAAGAAGAGAAACAATTGGCAGTGAGTTGAATTAATGCTAACACATAAACTAAGGAAATGGAGACAATGACAATTACTATTTCAGGGAAATACAATTTACGCAAAGTAATAGCTTCCTGTTTGGTTCAGTTCCTCCTGGCAGACATAGTCATTCTATGGACATACCCTTGAATATTGATTTACCCAAATTACAACATGATCACTATTTTAAATGAGTGCTAATATACAGTTGCTGAATTGAAAGGAAATTTCGTGTGTAATGGGAGAGGGTGCGGGTGATAGAGGTGGGAAAGAAGGAACTGAAGCCTTCATTTTCCATAGTGGGAGTTCATTGAAAAGCCCAAACTGAGAAATCATGAAGTAGCAATTTGCTTAGAGATATAGAAAAGAAATATCAAGAATTAAAATACTTGCCCCTAGGGAAGGGGAAATGGGAGAGAAGATCTGAGATGCAGATATAAGATCTGCATCCTAATTAGATAAATGAGATTCAGTATATATGTATGCATATATAGCTGGGGTGGGGAGTAACTTAGGGAAAAAAGATTTAAAAAAATAGAAAAGGAAAACAATCTTTGGGGAAAAATGTAGAAGTATATCTACCTAGAGGCCCATTTTATTTTATTTTATTTTAATTTTTTTTCTGTTTTTTATTTATTTTTGAGAGACAGAGAGAGACAGCACAAGCAGGGAAGGGTCAGAGAGAGAGAGACACACACACAGAATCTGAAGCAGGCTCCAGGCTCTGAGCTAGCTGTCAGCACAGAGCCCAATGCAGGGCTCGAACCCATGAACCATGAGATCATGACCTGGGTCGAAATCTGACGCTCAACCGACTGAGCCACCAGGCACCCCTAACGGCCCATTTTAACATGTTGGCTTGGGGCGCCTGGGTGGCTCCGTCGGTTAAGTCTCCGGCTTCAGCTCAGGTCAGATCTCACGTCCGTGGGTTCAAGCCCCGCGTCAGGCTCTGTGCTGACAGCTAGTTCAGAGCCTGGAGCCTGCTTCAGTTCTGTGTCTCATTCTTTCTGCCCTTCCCCCTCTCATGCTCTGTCTCTCTCTGTATCAAAAATAAATAAAACATTTTTAAAAAATTAAAAAAAAAACATGTTGGCTTATTTTTTCTCAATGTTTTCATGCTCTATTTGTGATTTACTTTCTCTTCCTCCCTGTTTGCCTTCCAATCATCGAACTGCTGTAATCATACTGTATATAAAATCGATAGCTAACTTACTGAGCGCCTAAGTGCACAGCAGACCTTGTGCTAACACATACTTTGTATGCATCATTTCATTTGATTAACCCAACTGTGTCTGCCAATATTTTAACTTATATCATAAATATATTCTCAAAGCTTTAAATATTTATTTTGAGAGAGACAGAGATAGGGGAGGGGCAGAGGGAGAGAGAGAGAATCCCAAGTAGGCTCCATGCTGTCAGCACTGAGCCAGACCTGGGGCTTACACCCACGAAACCATGAGATCATGACATGAGCTGAAACCAACAGTTGGATGCTCAACCAAATGAGCCACCCAGGCGCCCCAAATATAGTTTCATATGGTCTTCATAATCATCTTTTTTCCACAATGCAATAATATTCTATCCAGGAGAATATTTTTTCCCCAAATTATTAGACTTTTAAGTTGTTTTCCAATTTTGGCAATTATAAAGAATACTGAGGGGCACCTGGGTGGCTGAGTCGGTTGAGCTCCTGACTTTAGCTCAGGTCATGATCTCACAGTTTGTGAGTATGAGCCTGGCATTGAGTTCTGTGCTGACAGCTCAGCGCCTGGAGCCTGCTTCAGATTCTGTGTCTCCCCCTTTCTCTGCTCCTTCCCTGCTCATGCTCTGTCTCTCTCAAAAAATAAATAAACATTAAAAAAAAAAAAAAGATTACTGAGATGATATGTACATATCAAAAATACATATACATTCCTGACATTAATGCTTTTAGGATAAATTTCCAGAAGGAGGATTACTGGGTCAAAGAGTATAATCATGTGGCCAACTTGCTTACCTGTCTAGGCCACTTTTGTGTTCCGCCTTTAATGTTGATGCCTCATGCAGCTTTGCAGGGGGAACACACTGCCATTTTACAGATGTGACAGTTAGGAGCTAGGTCCTGAAGATCACAAAGCTGGAGGAAGAGCCAGAATTAAAATACATGGTTCCCAACTCTTTCTTGATTTCTGCCCCCTAAATGAAACAAAATACAGACTGAACTGTCCCTGCCATTTTCCGTCCCAGACACCTTGATCTTTACCTAGTGGAGCTTCTCTGTTATGGGGCCCTTTCCTTTCACTGAGGCCCATTCTGCTTTGGGAAAAAGCAAGACCTCTATAGCAGCCCCCAAACATACACTGACATCTTCTACTAAGGCTAAGGAGGCGAACGGGTGAGAAGGGGAAAGAACACAAGAAAAAGCAAAGTGAAATGTGCTTATGTGGAATACGGGAAGGTGTCTAAGGAGCAAACAAGAAACCACTGTAGTTTGGGAGGGTCTTAATGCTTAAGATGAGGTGTTAGAGCCGAACACAGTAAAGAAGTGTGACTTGGGGAATGTTTGGGTCATGCTATGGCCTCTCTTTACTCAACTGTACACAGGACTCTCTCTCTCTCTCTCTCTCTTGCTCTCACTCTCGTTTTAAGTTTATTTATTTTGGGTTGGGGGAAGGGCAGAGAGAGAGAGAGAGAGAGAGAAGAAGAGAGAGAATCCCAAGGAGGCTCCACACTGTCAGTGCAGAGCCAAATGCAGGACTCGATCTCACGAACCCTGAGACCATGACCTGAGCAGAAATCAAGAGTCGGACGCTTAATTGGTGGAGCTACCCAGGTGCCCCACCACAGGACTCTCTTAAATCTACTTCTTGATAGTGATATATTTTCTGAGGATAGAAACTAACCAGCAATGTGTATTTTTTCTTTGTCTAGTGAATGATCAAAAAGTAACCTTATATATGTATTTTTCAACCACAGAAGAAAGTGAGTCCTGCTTTGCCCAACCCAAACCACATACGCTGGGAAAAGAATCATCTACTCTTCATGGCAAGGTACAAAAGGAAAGTACTCCCCCATTAGAGAAGCTCAAGGTTTCAGCAGTGTCTACAGCTAACGGTGTGAAATCCCTCCGGGAACAGCCCCTGGCAAACGATGCTGCAGACCCCCCAGGACCTACAGAAGACACCCAGCCTTTGGGGGGACCCAGGGAATCTGGGCCACTTCAGCCAGGTGGCAAAGATGATACCCCCGGAGCAGGAGAAGAGAAGAACGACATAGAAGCCATGACAGAGGCTCAGTCTTTAAAAGGAAATGTGGAGACCGAATCTGTGGGACCAGACACCAAGTATGAGCCGTTGTGGACCACAGGAGAGAGGGCCTGTCCCGGAGCAGTGGACGGTCCTGAGGCTCCACAGACTGCCAGAGAGATGACCCCTGTGGGAACAGCTGAGAAAGTCCTTCCTCTGGAAGCAGCTAGGGAGCTACAACCTCAGGAAGCAACGGGAAAGGGTGAACAGACCCAACTCCCAGAAACAGCTCCCAAGGAGAATGAACCTCCAGCGGGATTGGAAGGAGGTCAGTTTGTGGAAACGGCAGAAGAGCGGCAACTTCAAGAAACGTTGGGAAAAGATGAGCACTCCCAACTTCTAGAAGCAGTTCCCAAAGAGAGTGAAACACCAGAAGTATTGGAAGAAAGTCAGTTTGTGGAAACAGCTGGAAACAATGATTTGCTCCATAAAACTCCTGAAAGTCCGGGAAACATGGAGCAGATTCAACTGGAAGGAGTAGTTGGAAGCGTGGAGCATCCGGCCGGAATTCTAGAAACAGGAGCTAATACGGAAATGGTGATTCACACTAATGAAGAGGACCAACACGTTGAAGGTAAAAGTTATGTTGTCTGAAATTCAGGGTTGCTTAGATATGCTGCATAAGAGATCATCCCTGGGAATCTCTCTCAGGTGGTTGAACTTCATTTTACCCAAACCAAAAAGACAAGATCTTAGCATCCTAGCAAAAATTTTCTAAACCATAGTCTGTGTCCAGAATGTTTAACCTGGAGTTTCATTGTTGAATACAATTGGATGTTGAAGGCAACGTGTTAACATTTTTTAATTTTTCCAAGTTCACTTTTCATCAGGCCCCACGTATTGTATGAGGATCCAAAGTAAAGATGAATAGGGGGTTAGTGGGGGAAGTAACCTTCTAATGAAAGAATACCCACAGGATGGACGAGAGTGCAAGTTTCATCTTTGCCCGTCTTATCCTTAGAAAATTACTGGCAGTCCACTCCTGTCTTTATGGGAAAAATGGAGAAAATATATTGTCTTGGTAATATGTGTTTTTAAAATGTACTTTACCAGCATAAAACAAATGGTATCCATACTGTTCTTTATTAGAATTATAATTAAAAATATAACATTTCTTCTGGGGCATGATTTACATTTTGGTAAATTGTAGCTTCATATGACACTATAATTAAATAAAGCACTCATCCATCTGTTTCTTAATTCATTTATTACCCCAGCAGTTTTTGAGTGCAAATCATATGCCAAGTTCTAGGGGTAGAGGAGCGAGGCCCTGTCCTCAGGCGCCCATGGTCTAGAGGGAAGAAGGCAGAAGGTGAACAAATTGCTACAGTCTGTCAAGGGAAGTGCTTTAATGGAGGTGTGTAAAAGCGCTCCAGGAATAACAAGGGAGGAACAAGTAAAAGCATGTACTTGCACTAGGCTTGGCAAACTCAAGTCGTTAGGGCCTAGGGTGATGACCGTGAGTGACGTGAGGGCCACATGTTGTGTCACGGGGAGCCCTGGGGACCCTGGGGAACAGGAGCGCCATCCCATCAAAAGAGGC
>NC_043714.1:41634039-41653853 GCF_006229205.1 Suricata suricatta
ATGGGAAATAGCTATTTAAACGTTGTGCTAATGTTTTGATTGAGTTGCTTGCTTTTTTTGTTTGATTTTTGAGAGAGACAGAGACAGAGTGTGAGTGGGAGAAGGGGGGGAGAGAGAGAGAGAGAGAGAGAGAAAGAAAGAGAGAGAGAGAGAGAGAGAGAGAGAGAGAGAGAGAGAGAGAGAGAGAGAGGGAGGGAGGGAGGGAGGGAGAATCCGAAGCAGGCTCCAGGCTCTGAGCTGTCAGCATAGACCCCAACATGGGGCTTGAACTCACAAACTGTGAGATCATGACCTGAGCCAAAGTCGGAGGCTTAACCAACTGAGCCACCCAGGTGCCCCCAAATGTTTGCAGTCTTTAAATGTTTAACAGTTATTTTGTTTAAACATCATAGTGGCCCATCAAAATGGGTTTCTGGGCATGCCTAGCCCACCTTTTATTTAGATATAAACGGCACTTTTTTAACCCTTTTAAAAATGTTTATTTATATTGGGGGAGGGGGTGGAGACAGAGCACAAGCAGGGGAAGGGCAGAGAGAGAAACAGAGACAGAATCTGAAGCAAATTCCAGGCTCTGTGCTGACAACTCAGAGCCTGACACAGGGCTCAAGCTCATGAGCTGTGAGATCATGACCTGAGCCAAAGTTGGATGCTTAACCAGCTGAGCCACCCAGCTGCCCTAAATGGAACTTTTTATATATAGTATGTTCTGCTGTCATTTCTTGGGTAATTCTGCAGCTTCATTTTATGTAGGAGGATGCCAAGATAGGAGATGTTAAGTGACATAGGCCATTCAGAGGATCTGAGAGAATCCGGGCACTTGCCTTTCTTTTTCTTTTTTCTTTAAGAGTTACATTTTTAAAGTGTTTTTTAAATTTATTTTTGAGAGAGAGAGAGAGAGGGCGGGGGGGGGGGAACCCGAGTTAGGAAGAGGCTGAGAGAGAAGGAAACACAGAATCTGAAATCTGAAGCTGGCTCCAGGCTTTGAGCTCTCAGCAAAGAGCCCAACACGGGGCTCAAACTCTCAAAGCGTGAGATCATGACCTGAGCCAAAGTTGGACATTTAACTGACTGAGCCACCCAGGCGCCCCAGGGCAATTGCTTTTCTTGATACCCCAGAGAAACTCCCTAATTTGACCTAAAGAGCATTGGAAACCAGCTGCTGGGTACTTTATTGTTAATGCTAAATGAGCGTATCTTAATATCTCCTTTGGTTACTTTTCCAGGTGAGACAGGAGAAAAAGTTGAAACAGAGATGGAGAATGAGAGAGTAAGTGAAGGGGCTGGAACAAAAGAAGAAGAAACAGGGGAAGCTGTGGACCTATCAGCAGCCCAGTAGATGGGTGTGGTAGCAGAAGGGTGAATAGCTACAGTGTGTTGTGATAAAGAGAAAACTATAGTGAAGTTGTGGCTACAGATCATGTCTGTAAACATCTATGTGTTTTATACAAAGAGTGTGGTTATCGTGTTCCTGATTACATTGTTTCATTAAACTGCTCAGCTGTAAAGAGTTTTCTCAGGCACTTGAATAGTTACACATTTAGAAGAACTACAGTAACCACAGCCAGTAACAGCTAGGGTATCCGATAACTGTAGAGTGTGAGGGTATTTTCTTCCCTGTGGCAATAGTTCCATTCAGTTTAAAAAATAACACCCCAAAAAGAAAGTATAAGCCTTAGGTGTAGGTGGCTGGAGAAAGAAGGTAACAAATTTTAGGAGCTCATGATAATAAAGTTACACAGGATTATGATGGGATAAGAGTGAGCAACATCTTCAGGGCAAACTATAGCCAGTGGTTTCTTTTTTTTTCTATTGCAGAATTCAAAGCTGGTAGGAACCTTGGGAACTGTGTCATCTAGTTACCTTCTCACCTTAAGTCTGTCCACTATCATAGACTCTTATTTTCTAGTTATTTATCATGTGTTAACAAAACCCTTGTCAGGGGCGCCTGGGTGGCTCAGTCTGTTAAGCGTCTGGCTTCAGCTCAGGTCATGATCTCACGGATCGTGGGTTCGAGTCCTGCATCAGGCTCTGTGCTGATGGCTAGCTCAGAGCCTGGAGCCTGCTTCGGATTCTGTATCTCCCTCTCTCTCTGACCATCCCCTGCTCACACTGTCTCTGTCTCTCAAAAAAAATAATTAATTAAAAAATCCAAACCCTTGTCAAAGGAGTACAGTCTGGTGCTGTCTCAAGATTAGGAATTTCCACACTGAAATGGTGTCATTTTGAATCAGTTGTTGATTTTACACTTATTTGAAGGGTTTCAATTGATGTTATCCTTTTAACTGACTTTAAAGGCATTTTAAATTAATTGACTTCTAAATGTATTTCAGAGACAACAGACAGCAAGAATTAAAACCTAGATCTGTCACCTATGTGGAGCTTATTCCCTGGGTCCTGTTTTGTTTTGTTTTTTTCAGATTACTGTGGCTTAATGCTAGGCTTTACACGTGGATAGGAGCTAAGAAATCAAGATTTAAAAGTGGTTTATAATATTGCATTAATGTTAAAATGATGCACCATTGAAAGTTACTTTTCAAGAATTCTTGGGGTGCCTGGGTGGCTCGGTTGGTTAAGTGTCTGGCTTTGGCTCAGGTTGTGATCTCATGGTTCGTGGGTTCGAGCCCCGCGTCAGGTCTGTACTGACAGCTAGCTCAAAGCCTGGAGCCTGCTTCAGATTCTGTGTCTCCCTCTCTCTCTGACCCTCCTCCCCTGCTCATGCTGTCTCTCTCTGTCTCTCAAAAATAAATAAAAAACATTAAAAAAAAATTCTTCCTAAGTTGCCAAAGGATTTTGGTAAAAGATTATACTTGAATAGTAATGATGATAGCAATCTTGTCTGCCATTGAGGACCTTGTGTTTATGTATGTTAGAATAGAATTATATTCTGGAAACATTTGGTTTCTTTTTCTTGTTTGTAAATGTATATTTTTAAGATAACTGCTCAGATAACTTAAGTAGACTGTCTTATTTTTTATTTTTTTTAATTTAAATTTTAGTTAACATATCATGCAATATTGGTTTCAGGTTTAGAATTCAGTGATTCATCACTTACATACAACACCCAGTGCTCATCACAAGTGCCCTCCTTACTACCCGTCACCCATCTAGCTCACCTCCCATCCTCCCTCCATCAACCCTCTGTTTGTTCTCTGTTGTTGAGAGTCCCTTGTGGTTTGTTTCCCTCTCTTCCTTTCCACACCTCCTTCCCCTATGTTCATCTGTTTTACTTCTTAAATTTCTCATATGCGTGAAATCATATGTCATTTGTCTTTCTCTGATTGGACTTATTTCACTTAGCAAAATGCATTCTAGCTCCATCCACATCATTGCAAGTGGCAAAATTGCATTCTTTTTGATGGTTGAGTAATATTCCATTATATATAATATTCCATTTTCTGTGTGTATATATATATATATATATATATATATATATATATATATATATAGACTGCCTCTTCTTATCCATTCATCCGTGGACTCTTTTACTTTGGCTTTTATATTAAAAATGACTACTAAGATGACCTGCGATTAATTTCAAGAATATAGGATACAGGGAAGAAGTATCATCTTTATTCTGATTTTAGTATTAGTTTCTGTTTCTGACTTTAAAGAGCTGAAGTAGACAACAAGAGAAGGGACTTGAGTAGATGACATCCTCCTTTCTGCAGAGTAGCTGGATGGTGGTTTTACTGAAACCAGGGACCGTTTTGTGTATTTTTAATTCAAGCGTTTAGCTCCTTTAATGGAACATGATAGGTGTTTGATAAATATTTGTCAAATCAGTACATGAATAATAAACCCATTCGTGTTTAATTCATTAGAAAATAATATATTTAAGATATCAATTTGTGTAGCACTAACATTTTCATGAGGGCTTCTCAAACTCAGTAACATGCTATATATTTGGTATAGTTTTCCGAAAACAGCAATAATTTGAGGTCACAAAGTATAAAAATCAGAACTGATATGACATCTCTCAAGCTGACTTTTGTAATCCAAAGGTGTTTTTCCTGACCAAAAGGTATTTTTATACAGATATCTATTAAGTAGAAAATGACAGAGTGTACATTATGTTTGATCACTTTAAAAGGTGGAATTGTACTTTGTATCAAGTACTGAAATAGTAAGATTTGCTTACTTAATCGAAATAAAGGTCCATTCTCCATTGTGTGGGTTTTTTTTAACCATTAACATGTGGAGACCTATGCAGAACTGATTCTTCTTCTTTTTTTTTTTAAATGTTTTTTATTTATTTTTGAGAGAGAGAGAGACAGTGCAAGCAAAGGAGGGTCAGAGAGAGAGGGAGATACAGAATCCGAAACAGGCTCCAGGCTCTGAGCTAGCTGTCAGCACAGAGCCCGATGCGGGGCTCGAACCCTTGAACTGTGAGCTGAAACCAGACGCTTAACTGACTGAGCCACCCAGGCACCCCCCAGAACTGATTCTTGAGAGAACTCTTTCTCAAAGGTATTATTATATAGTTGTAATGTAAAAGTTTTCAGATTGTTTATTAATCCTATTTTTTCCATGAGTTACTAAAATAATTTATTCTTAGAAAATTTTGGAAATCTCTCTAAATTTCTGGTACTTTTTATACTTTTGTCTTTGGCCTTTAATGTGGTTGTTAAGACATTTTTAGAAACTGTTCTTATTCTTTTAGATAATATTAGTAAATTTTTATTTAAAACCTATAAAGAAAATGGAAATGTCTCATAATATTTGAATATTCTAGCATCAAAATATTTCATCTAAATAATTTTTATTTTTAAAAACAAAATTAATGTGTCTGTAGTAAAATTCAAATAATACAGAAAGCTATAAAATGGGCAGTGAAGTTCTTCCTCCCATATCTTTTAGTCCTTCTATGAAAGGATAATAAGGTTTTTTGCATACAGTTCCACCAGAAGGTAATGTACATGCCATGCTAATTCATAAACCAAGACATAAGTGTATATTTACATATCCACATTTTAAACCACAGGTGAGCCTTTGTATTACGCAAAGTGCATGTAAAACCACAATTTTGTCCTTTCCCATGTTAGAATTTTCCCTTTTGCCTAAGACTGATAGACGGCACGCCAAGTGCATTCTGCTTCTAAGTGCTCAGATTCTGGGAGATTATTAATTTTGCCCAGATTCAAAATGCACACGTTGGACAAAAGGCTTGCACTGTTCATAATGAATTAATAGAGAAACTGCCACTGGGCTAGATTCTCTCCTCCTGGGGGGCTGTCTAGCCCTGTTTGTGTTCTACTAAGATATCTCAGTGTTCTCTACACCTAACTGGGAGGGAAATGGTAAACAAATGATTTGCCTGCTAGCATTCCCAGTAGGGAGTGAACATTTGCATTTACCAACAGAGGGTGCCAAGGGCAAAGCTAGGAAATTGCCAGTCTGACTCCAGAACACTGGACCAGAAGTGCTCTGCACCAGAGTCCCCGGGGACCCACAAGTAGGAGTGTATGGTAAACCTGTGATCTTGTTGCCTTTTCCATTTCACTTTGGAGTAAGAGCTCCTAGCATGGGTTTGAGCAGTCCAAACCCCCACATCCCTCATAGCAAATGCTTTGTCCCACACTTGGCCTTGAATTAAGAGTGACTTTAAAAGGAAAATGTTTTTTCCACATTTAACTAATCCAAGAGTGTTGGGGAGTCATTGCCAAATAACCTTGATAGGGTTTATATGTGTGCTTTCTTGGAAAATATAAAAGCTTGTTAGAGCACCTAATATTACAAACACCTCATTTTTATAAAGATAATTTGGTGACTTCCTTGTGAATTGTTTCACAAATGTCAGCGGTATGAGCATCATTCACGTAGCCCGCCCACATTTGGAGGGGAAGAGAGAAGGAATGGTCTTCTTCTCCTTTTTCTCTCCCTGTGCCAAACAGCAGGGCAGAGGTGTGTCTGAGAAGTTAAAAGTATTTGCTCACAAGATATCCTTTAATCTAAAACTTTGTCAGCTCGCCTCTTCCTCTGTTTATAAAATTAACGAGCATTTGGGTATCATTGCAAGGTTTTAATTGCAGAAACAGAATCCGTGCCATCCCAGAGAGCAGCTGGCAGGCATGGAATTTCTCTGTTCAGTTTTTGTTACTGTCAGCAAAAGCTAGGGAACTCCCCAGCATTACTCACCCATGTAGGATCAAATTGGAGGCCATTAGCTTTATTCAGTAATGCCACTCAGCAAATTTATTGGGCAGTATTTGAGATCTTATAAGCTCACAACTGTATTATTATTTCTGTGCCTAATGAAAGAAGTTTCCAGACATCAAAGCCAGGCTTTTACCCCTTCGGTTTAATAATGTGCTCTATGAACATGAATAAACATGTTACTCCTACCCATTACTGGGGATGGAGATCAGCAAACCTTACTGGTTTCCAGAAGGAGTTTTGAGAAACCGGTTAGGAATACTATTTTTTTTTTTTGACAACTGAAGTATAGTTGACAGACATTGGTTTGAAATCTGCCTCAGTTTTTCCCTTGTAGAACATAAATTGTTTTCAAATTTGTCTTAATAAAAGTAACCGTAGCAAAATATTATTCATCCTTTTATATAAATCGATGAAGTAATGCATATTATATTGAGTTGATTTATGCAACCGTTATTTCAAATACTTAAAAAAAATTACTCAGGGCATGTGGGTGGCTCAGTTGGGTGAGCATCTGACTTTTGCTCAGGTCATGATCTCGTGGTTCATGAGTTCAAGCCCCACATGGGACTCACTGCTGCCAGTGCAGAGCCCACTTCAGATCCTCTGCCCCACTTCCTACCTGCCCCTCCTCCACTTGTGCTCTCTCAAAAATAAAACATTAAAAAAATTACTCAATGACAAGAGCAGAGACTTTCTATGGCAGCTGGACTGTGGTAGAGTGGCTTTGGGTTGGGAAGAGTTCAGCCCCAGCACCAAGTAGGAAGTCACAAGGTCCAAAGGTGATTCGTAGCAGTTCTGTGAGGTGACAGGCTAGTAGTTTATTTCAATTACAGATAAGTCTTCTTTAGTGGATCAGTATGGATTTATTTCATGTTTTCTGGGTATCAGAGTTTTGTTTAAAAAGTGTTTTGGTATAAAATAACACTGGTATTGTCTAAGTATTTGAAGGTGACACAATGATTATTTAGGTAATAATTGCAAGGAAAGATTTATTATGAAATAATCACTTTTTTCCTAGTTTGAAATGAATAGATGTTCATGGTAGAAACTTCAGAAAATACAAACCTTAAAAGATGAAATCTAAATATTACGCATAATTGAATTGGCCAAAAATCATGATGTATGTGAGGGATTCTTCTTCTTCTTTAGTGTTGCAATACGAAGTGAGCCAAAGCTCAGCTAGGAGTAGAACTTTAAGTCTATTGAAGGGCTGAGTGCAGCATTTCCACATTTTCCTAATTGTAGTCTATTAGAGATAATGGAACCAATAATAAATATGTGCTGTGTTAGTAAATACTGAGCAGTGCTATAAAGAGAGAGAAGCTATGCCCAAGTATGTTAGCACTTAGCTGGCCACAATTTATGATAAATAATTTTTTGATGTTTTAGGGCAAAACACTTAGACTTAATATTTATTTGCAATTATTTTTAATACTAACTGCCAACCAAATATTAATGACTGTAAGCTCTTCAGAGGGGAGGGATGGTGCCTACTGAGCCTAGTATAAATTTGGCACTCAAATATTTCTTGAGGACCAATGCTCTTTAATTTAATATAAGCTTGATAATTTCCTCAGAACTGAATATAACGGGCTGTTGGGGAAAATGTGGCCACATTTTTTAAAGAATTATTTTGTACTGCTGGTTAAATATTTACAATTTTGACTGAATATGTTATTAGAAATAATAAAGTGTTTGAAAGTTTTCTGTGGTGTATTTTTATCTGAATTTTTATTACAGAAACATACAAAATTACTTTTGACTCATTGTGTCCTTCAGAAAAAAAAGTATTCTTTAAATTACACCCTCTGTGAAAGGTAAGGAATTTGGTAATATCTTTTTAGACATTTCATGATAACTTAGTGGTTACACATTTCAAAGAGATTGCTATTTCTGTATATTTGAAAGATGAACATGAAATGTATTCCTTTTTACCTTTAACAAGGTGATTCTCCTTCAGTGTGGAAAGAAGACTCAAAATCCCAAGCCAGCCACTAACAAGTTAATTAACTTGGGTAGCAGCATTTTATTTCTGGCTTTTTCATTCTAGGGTTTGAATATGAAGCCATGACCTTTTTAAAACTATGCCCCTTGGACCCAGTCTGCCTTGTGTCTCTGATTTCCTGGCTACAGTGATTGGTTTAAGAACAGGCCCCCTAATCTGGGCTGGACCAATCAGAGGCTTCTCTGGGACATTTGCCAGAGATACCAGGAAATGATGCCTTAATGGAGTGCTGGAGTTAGGACCTTGGTGGTCTGTATGTCTGGGCGTGCAGCTACTACCCTAAGAGACAGATGGAGCCAGGGAGTTTCTGGTGGGTACATGGGTAAATAAACCCAGCCGTACTCTGGACTTCTCTGCTACACGAGTCTAGGAATTCCTCTCTCTTTCTTTCCAGTTATACTAGTTTAAGTTGCATTTCTGTCACTTACCAATAAGAGTCTTGACATTAAAAGTGAAAAGAGAGCTCTTTTCCTCCCCGGCTGCTTGAAGCGCCACCACCATCATGAATGACACCGTAACTATCCGGACCAGGAAGTTCATGACCAACCAACTACTTCAGCGGAAACAGATGGTCATTGATGTCCTTCACCCTGGAAAGGCAACAGTACCTAAGACAGAAATTTGGGAAAAACTAGCCAAAGTGTACAAGACTGTGGGAGGCGGAGGCAAGATGGCGCCTTGGCAATCCGCCCAAGCACATGACAAAGTATGGCCCGCCTGCCTCTGGTGTACCCACCTCCCAGCCAGATACCGCGATAAGTGTACGACCAATGCAAAGCCATGAAATTGGTTAGCCCTGTTGCTGTCAGCCAATCATGAGCGGCCACGTAGCCTGGACGGCCTGTATATATGGGAGAGCAAGCAGCGGGGAAGGGGAAGAAGAAGAAGGAAGAAAAGAACCAGTAAAAGTCTCTGCAACGAATCCCGGTGTCCTCAGTTCTTCAAACTGCGGGCAGTTTGAGCGGCTCCGGCACAAGACCACACCAGATGTCATCTTTGTATTTGGATTCAGAACCCATTTCGGAGGTGGCAAGACAACTGGCTTTGGCATGATTTATGACTCCTTGGATTATGCGAAGAAAAAATGAACCCAAACATAGACTTGCAAGACATGGCCTGTATGAGAAGAAAAAGACATCAAGAAAACAGCGAAAGGAACGCAAGAACAGGATGAAGAAAGTCAGGGGAACTGCAAAAGCCAGTGTTGGTGCCGGCAAAAAGAAGAAGGAGTAAAGATTCTGCTGTGGCTCTCTGGTGACTGTGCAGATTTTTCATGAGAGGATTAATAAACTAAGAACTTTTATGTGTCTGGTTGTGTGGGAAAAAAAGTGAAAAGAGATATTTTATAAAAGAGCTGGAGAAAATATTAAATATAAGAGCAGAAATTAATTATAACAAAAAGCTATGATAGAAAGGATCAACAAAGCCACCAAATGATTCTGTAAAAAGGTTAGGGAAGTTGATAAACTTCTGGGCAAAGCTGATTAAAAAGAAAAAATAGAAGAGGTGCCTAGGTGGCTTAGTTGGTTGGGCATCCACTTCTGGATTTTGGCTCAGGTCATGATCTTGCAGTTTGTGGGTTTGAGCCCCATGTTGGGCTCTGCACTGACAGTACAGAGCCTGCTTGGGATTCTCTCTCTTTCTCCCTCACTCTGTGCCCCTCCCCCCTCTCAAAATAAATAAATAAACTTTTTAAAACAATAGAAGCCCAAATAAGCCATATTAGATGAAAAGGGAGCATGTGCATACAGATACAAAAGATTGAAAAGATGCCTATGAATGTGAAAATGTAGATGAAGTGTGCAAATCCCACAACAGTGTAAATGACCAAAGCTGACTGAAGAACAAACTAGAAAATCTGAATGTTCCTGTTACCATAAAAGAAATCAAATCAGGAATTTACAATTTTTTCCCCAAAGAAAATGACCAAGCCCCAACAGTTTTATAGGTACATTCTATTTACCATAAACTCTCTCACAGGAGAAAGCCAGTCTGACAGATGAACATAACTGTTTGGGATTTTTAGATTCTAAACAAAATATATCACTCTAAATATGAGGGCATACAACATACACATTATAAATATGTGTGTGTGTTTACATAAACACATATATTGACCAAGTTGAATTTATTCTAGGAGCAAGACATTGATTCCACATTATAAAAAAGTAGTTGTCCTTTACCATATTAGCAAGTTGAATGAGAAAAATCATATGATGCTGTCACTGATTAAGAAAAAATTCAATAGATTTCAATAACCACTTTGAACTCTGGTGTCACCTCAGTGAGGCCTTCCCTTCCCATTGACTTAAAAAAATTTTTTTTTACATTTTTAATTTACTTTTAAGAGACAGAGAGAGAGAGCATGAGCAGGGGAGGGTCAGAGAGAGAGGGAGACACAGAATCTGAAGACAGGCTCCAGGCTGAGCTAGCTGTCAGCACAGAGCCTGATGCGGGGCTTGAACCCACGAGCATGAGATGACCTGAGCCAAAGCCAGACGCTTAACTGACTGAGCCACCCAGGTGCCCCAAGGTGGCCTTTTTGAGCCTTTGCTGTGTGTTACACTCTGCAAAGTGATTTTTTATATATATTATTTATTTCATCCTTGTGATATCCCTTTGAGGAGGTGCAATTACGATTTCTCAGGAAACTAAGGCTTTGAGAGGTTAAATAACTAGCTGAAGGTCATGTGGCTAATAGTGGTAGATGTGGGCCTAGAACCCCAATGGAAATACTCCAACGTCTCGGCTCTTCAAAGTGTTCTTAACTGACTCTAATGTTCTCTTTTGGTTGACCAGCCTTCCCAAATTAACATGACACTTCCACAATAAGCTGAAACATCTGTGAAACAATTCAGAAGTGGGTCCCAGATTATCTTGATAAAAATGAAGTGCTTGTAGGGGCGCCTGGGTGGCTCAGTCGGTTAAGCCTCCGGCTTCGGCTCAGGTCAGATCTCACGTTCGTGGGTTCGAGCCCCGCGTCAGGCTCTGTGCTGACAGCCAGCTCAGAGCCTGGAGCCTGCTTCCGGTTCTGTGTCTCCCTCTCTCTCTGACCCTCCCCCTCTCATACTCTGTCTCTCTCTGTATCAAAAATAAATAAAACATTAAAAAAATGAAGTGCTTGTAATGTTAGATGCTCTAACCAGGTTTTGTATACTTAAGAATGGTATGTGTATGTTTAAGAATGTTATGGCTGCATTGCTGTAATATGATCATCTCAAAAACACGGAACTGTTTGGAGGGGTGGTTCAATCATCTAAGGCACGTTCTCACAAAAGAACACTCTACAACAGTTTTAAAAATGAGGTTGACCTATGTGTATATATATATATATGGAAGATCTTCAAGACAGAAGACAGCAGTCTGAGAATAATCTATAAAGTTCCACCTATGTAAACAAGCCAAAACCAAACTGGATGGTCAAGTATGTAAAGAGTAGAAAATGATCTGCTGGTTATATTCAAAACTCTCAGCAGTGGTTCTCTTTGGGGAGGGAAGTGAGATGGAGAGGGAGTGAAGGGTATTTCTACGTTTTTTTAAAGTTTATTTATTTTGAGAGAGAGAGAGAGAGAGAGAGAGAGCACACGTTCATGAGCAAGAGAAGGGCAGAGAGAGAGGGAAAGAATCTCAAGCAGGCTCTGCACTGGTGCTCAATCCCTTGAACTGTGGGATCATGAGCTGAGGCAAAATCAAGAGTCAGACGCTTAATTGACTGAGCCACTCAGGCATCCCTGGGTACTTCTACTCTTATTTTATTTAAAAAAAAAAAACTTTTTTTAATGTTTATTTTTGAGAGAGATAGAGAGTGAACAGGGGAGGAGCAGGGAGAGAGGGAGACAGAATCCAAAGCAGGATCCAGGTTCTGAGCTGTCAGCACAGAGCCCGATGCAGGGCTTGAACGCACAAACTGCGAGATCATGATCTGAGCTGAAGTTGGAATCTTATCTAACTGAGCCACCCAGGCGCTCCTTTTTAATTTATATAGTTCTGTGTTGGAATGTATTCGACAGCAAAGAAGTATTCATGCAGTACTTGTCTAAATTAAAAGACTTTAATGAATCAAACACAAAATAGTTATACACAGCCTGATTACAACAGTGTAAAAATATAGTAAGTCAGAAGTAAGTTTTGAGAAAAAAAAAGTTTTTAATTTCATGGTTCCCCCCACCTTTAGGTAAGCATTTTAAAATATAAATTAAACTGTTAAAAAATAAGTGAACAGATCACACCAAGGAAAATTTGCATGTCTGTTTATTTCCATTAGAAAAATACTATCTATGAAAACTGTGGTTTACTTTCCTCCCCTTCACCTGTCATTCAAACTTAAGTACTTTAATTTTACTCAAAAGCAGAGTTATGTAGCAGACATGAGGATTAAATATTTCACATCATTAAATTAATAGGCTTTAATTGAATTAGTTGTGCTTTTATGATTTATTAGGAATAGCAACGCCTCTTTCCTACATATTATTTCCCTTTACTTTCGTTTATTTGAGGACATAAGGAATGTGTCTTTTCCCACATCCAGTCGCATGAGTGTGCGTGTGACTTACAACATCGGTGACTGGAGTTGCCATCAGACCTCCAATTCATGCTCATTTCCCCTGTTATTTGGCATTTCCATAGTAACTTCCAGCGTTTTAGTCAATCATACACTTTCCAACATCAACTGTGAAAATTACGATGTTAATTTAAAAACGCTGTTGAGATTGCAGACTAACTCATGCCGGCCCTGCTCATAGCGACGCTGTTGTGAGGGGTCCCTGGACAGCCACTCCTTCAATCTCCACGCGGCTCCCCTGCGGGGAAAACAAGGAAGCAACGTTTAGGTAATTTTTGACTAAGAGTGCTCTGTAATAACTACTGAAAACGTATGCAACTACTAGCATACGGTGTCTTTAACATGACATTTCTCAAAGAAGGAAAGGCCAGGGAAGCGTTCACTGAGAGCCTACAACAACCCAGGCTCCCGTGCTGAACACGGTCATCGGCACGAGTGCCCAGGAGTCTCACCGCAGCTCTGTCCGTGTCCCTCCTCGGTCCAGACCGTGATGCACGGAGCCTGGGAAGGTTATTCAGTGTGTCTCAGGACAGGGCTAAGCGGCAGAGGTTCAAGCCCATGTCTTCTGATTCCAAGTTCAGAGCTCGTTCTATTGTACCCAATACCTTAATTAATTTTGATGGTACTGACCATTCCGGTAACAGCCAATTAAAACAGTAAGAAATACCCCTCACAAGTACCAGGGGAAGCCGGTACGAGCAGCTGCTGGGCAGGCAGCAATACCGTGCTGCTAGGAGCTTCGAATTAGGCTCAAATATGAAATTAAGGATGGTGAGAAATTATGTGAGCCACTGGTTTTGAGATCCTTTTTCTAATAGAATGTCTAGAGCTTTTACTATGTAAGTGTTTTGTTTGTTTTACTGAAGACTCCCCAACCTGGTCATGTGAAAACAATACCACTGCTATTTTACTTTTTCTTACAATTTAAGTCCCCCAGTTCTGTTGTGTTCATGTTCACGTGTGGCCTTAATTCTTAATTTTCAAGACAACTTTTAAAAACTTCTTAAGTTCCTTGGGGCGTTTAGGTGGCTCAGTCCGTTAAGTATTAGACTCTTGATTTCAGCTCAGGTCATGATCTCGCAGTTTCTGAGTCTGTGCCCCGAATCAGGCTCTGTGCTGACAGCCTGGAGCCTGCTTGGGATTCTCTGTCTCCTCTGTCCCTCCCTGGGGTGCACTCTCTCTCTCTGTCTCAAAAATTAATAAATTAAAAAAATTTTCTTAAGTTTCTTAATTTTTTTCCTCATGCATATAATACTGGGTATTTGCTTTTAGTCTTTAAGATCCTAGAAAACAGAAGAGTGCCTGGATGACTCAGCTGGTTGAGTGTCTGACTTCGGCTCAGGTCATGATCTCCCGGCTTGTGAGCTCAAGCCCCGCGTCGGGCTCCGTGCTGACAGCCCGGATCCTGGAGCCGGCTTCTGATTCTGTGTCTCCCTCTCTCTCCGCCCCTCCCCTGCTTGTGCTCTGCCTCTGCCTCTGTCTTTCTCAAAGGTAAATAAACATTAAAAAAAAATCCTGGAAAACACATTATTTCTTTTAAAAATTTCCTGCCAAAGTGCTTAGTTTGTTATATTCAGAAAACAAGGTAGAAATTCAAAGTTGTGTATGTTCGTCACTTTAAAGTGTACTTACTTTGGGCAAAGCAGCGACCTGGTAAGCAGCTCTTGCAGGAAAACTGCTCTTAAAATCTAGATTCAAAAGAACTCCATTTTAGTTTTCAGACACTGTCCTGTGACTGCACAGTCAAGAATCTGGTAAGTGCTTCGTAGATCTATCAGTGCTTTGACACAAGCAACACTGAAAAGGAGAAGCTAACACTCATATTTGTTTGATAAAATATTTTGCCATAGGATTCCTAAGAAGTGAATACTTTTAAAAATGTCTTAGCTTTCTGGGGAAAAGGAAAATACTCACATGCTTTGAGACTTCGATCTTGCTTCATATGGATGGGGTTTTATTTTTAAAGCGACGCTTACGTGCTATGGGCTCATTTAAGCATTCTCACAACCCTATGAAGTTTTATCTCCATTTTGCATATGAGGAAACCAAGGCATAAAACCATTAAGTAATTAACCAGCTAAGGATTCTGAGAGCCAGAACAGAGATGGTGGTGAGATCATATCATAGCACTAAAAAATACAATCTATGTGTTAAAAAAAATTATTAGGAGGGCTTACAAAGCCTGAGAAGACTGTATCAATATTAAGCTTTGGAAAAATGAATTTGTAAGACTGCAGTATATTATTCTAGGGAATCCCACAGAAGTATCTTGGATCTTTTTCATGGGGGCAAACTATATGTTTCTAATCAGACAATTCTTTTAGGATGGGATCTATGGCCATTTCTTTAGCATTTCCTAACACTCTTAATTCATAATGGACAATCAAGGTTAATACGCTCATTTCTCTTAAAATGGAATATAGTGATAAAGCCAAATTACTTACACTGTTTGTAGACTTCATTGACAGTGTTGAAGTCATTTATGTCAGCCAGTAGAACCGTTGTTTTCACCACTAAAAGATACATACACTGTTATTAGATTTGGCTGTTTGGTCTCACTCAAAATATTACTTAGAAAAAACATATGGTTCTGTGACTGAATTGATTAAAATGGGACTGAAATTAAAACAACTTTCAAAAGCAACAAAGATATGGCATGGCATATTACTGGATGCTCTATGTTCTTCAAAAAGAGCACAGAGGTATCAGAAATGTGAAGGAATATCAAGTTGCTCACCATTGGTGAAGTCACAGCCAGCAGCTTTCAGAATTTCACCCATGTTTGTAAGAGCCTATGAAGAAAGGCAAGAAAGACTTAAGGCACTGGATGGATGTTACATTAAAGCTTTGTTTCAATTCAGTTAATCAACTTTTACTAATACCTCCTTACATAGCTTAATGTTGAGGAAATTTCTCCCTTTCTAGGAAATTCTACTCCTTCTAGGCCACCTCTACACAAGTGAATTGCTTCTCGGCTTTCCTATATAATGAAGAGAATCTTTCTGATATATAGTGAGACCTTGTACAAACACTGGACGGAAGTCTCTTTTTCAGTGCTAGCGGGTGCGAAGTTCTCAGCCAACGTCCCCTAAGCGGAGACAGGGACAGCTTCTGGAGTTCTGAACTCTGTATCGCTTTGATAGTAAATAAGAGCTAGTGAGCATTAAGACATGTTTTCTTTTAAAGCAATCATTGACTTTAAAGAATTCTATTTTTTCTCAAAAAAACAGTATTAGTAAATTATGTATATGCTTGACGCTCTGGCCTTTGGAAAAACATCAGTTTTTCACTCATTTCTTAATGTACTATTTTTTCAATTTATTTTTCCTCTTCACTTTACTTGGCACATTATAATGTTTGATATTTTTATTTTTTTCTTCTTTTTTTTGAGTAGAGAAAGTATACACATGCATGTGGGGGAGGGACAGAGGGAGAGAGAGAGAATTTTAGGCTCCATGCTCAGTGTGGAGTACGATGATGCAGGGCTCGATCTCATGATTATAAGATCATGACCTGAGCTGACCTGAAGAGTCAGGCACTTAACCAACTGAGCCACCCACGCACCCTGATATTTTTATGTAAAAAAAAAAAAATCTTCTAAATAGATAATACACAGATATGGCAGAAAAATCCGACAGCTATGAAACAGCCATGTGCAGTAAAAATACGTCTCCTACCCTCACTCCCCGCTTCCCCAGGTTCTCGTATGTCCATGCAGAGACAGTCCGTGCTTATGCCTGCGTAATGCGCCCCCACGCCTCTCAGATGGCAGTGTACTGTGCAAGCTGTTCTGCATCGGGGTTTTAGTTTATCACATAACAATTTATCTTGGGAGATTTTTCCACATTAACTTAGTTGTATCGATCTAGCATGATCTATTTCATTAGTTCCTTACAGATTGACATTTAGATTGTTTTCTATCTTTGGATATTACAGATGACTCAGTGAATATATAAAATTATAATTTAATTCTATTTACTGGATTAGAATTGTACTCCTCATTCTTATTTAAAAAAAAACATTGCACACAATCTTTGATAGTTTTCTCTCACCAACAAATGTTGACTATTACTTTTGTGGGCTTTTTTTTTTTTTGGCGGGTCAGTGGCCCTGATAATCAATTTCCCAATCCATGTGGAAGTGGCAAGATGCTATCTGATTTCAATAATTTAATTGTGATTTAAGTAATTTTATTGAGATAACCAACATATCAGTTTTAAATATGATGACTGGATATATGTATATACTGTAAAATAATTACTGCAGTTTAGTGAACATCCAAGAATTCAGGTTTGAAGTCACCCTTGGAAGGTAGACTCTTCTGTTGTTGTTAAACGATTCCTCAAAGTTTGGACCTTCTACTGATAAAAACCTGTCTTACATCAATCAGTAAGTAACTTTAAAAGCATTTCTCTGATAACCGCTATAAAAGATCAGGCAAGTGTGTTCTCTTTTAAAATTTATTACTTATTTATGTATTTATTTATTTAATGCTTATTTATTTTTGAGAGAGAGAGAGAGAGAGAGACAGAGCGTGAGCAGAGGAGGGGCAGAGAAAGAGGGAGATATAGAATCTGAAGTAGGATCCAGGCTCTGAGCTGTCAGCATAGAGCCCGACGTGGGGCTCAAACTCACAGACTGTGAGATCATGACCTGAGCTGAAGTCGGATGCTCAACCGGCTGAGCCACCCAGGTGCCCCAGCCAAGAGGATTCTTAATGCTCTCAGTATTCAAAAGCAATAAAGAAGGGAACTTCAAATGTGAAAAATGACTTACCTGTTTGGCCTCCTCTGCCACCCCTCCCGGCACGAGCTGTCCACTTGCAGGGTCCATGCCTATCTGTCCCGAGATGTAAACGGTCCGGTCGACCAAGACAGCTTGACTGCAATACACAGAAACCCAGCGTGTATATGAGATATGAAACACACAACTCAATGTGAGAAGATTTCTTTGCTAGGACACGAAAAACACAAAATGTAAAATAAAAGAACTAATAATGGGACTTCATTAAAATGAAAACCTTTTGCTTTTTGAAAGAGATCTATAAGAAAATGGAAACACAGTCACTGATTTGGGAGAAACTATTTGCAAAACATATATCTAACAAAGAACCTGTACCCAGAATATATAAAGAACTCGTATAACTCAGTAAGATAAACAACCCAATAAAATATGGGCAAGTGATTTGAGCAGATATTTCATAAAAGAAGACATATGAAGAGCTAGGAAGTAGATGAAAGATGTTCAACCTTATTACTGCTTAGAAAAATGTAAAGCAAAACCTCAATAGATAACCATTACACATAGTAAGATATCACTGATAATAGTAAGTATTGGTGAGGATGTGAAGTGACCAGAACCCTATAATATATACACCGTTGGTGAGAATGCAAAAACAGTACAGATGCTTTCGAAGATAGTTTGGCAAGTTTCTTAAAAACTTAAACATATATTTAATATACAACCCAGCAATTTCTTTCTTAGGCAGCTACCAAAAAGAAAGGGAAATATATGTCCAAAGACTTCACATGAATGTTCAGAACAGCATTATTTATGACAGCCAAAAAAAGAAAAACAAAAAATAAGTATCCACTGATAGGTCCAACTAAAGCCTACATATTATTTGCTTTCACTTATATGAAATTTTCAAAGAGAAAGTATAACAGCAGAAAGTAGACTAGTGACTTCCTGGGGCCAGTAGGGACTGACCATAAATGGGTATGAGGGAATTTTGGGGGGGGGGGATGGAAATGTGCTAAAACTTGATGGTAGTAGCAAATGCATGGCTCTAAGAATTTACGAAAACTCATGGAGATCTACATTTCAAATGGGTAAACTGAATGTAACTTATACTTCAACTGCAAGACAATACAACAAAAATGCAATGCCAAAAGCACTGTGAGAAAAGAAGTACTTATTCTCGGACAAGATTCATTATTGCCTCTCGAAGTGTCAATTAAGGATCCACCCATGATGGGAAAACTTTATTTCTGTTAAGTGCTTGCTTTTGGAAATGACTTGTTTTGTAATGAGGATACTAAATTTCAGAATTAGGATAAAATCATAAGAAACAAAGTAAGTCACACCGAGACCTGAAAGAGTCAAACAAATCAACTTAAAAAAATTTATTAGTTTTTGGATAAAGGAAACAGCTCTGTTATTTCTCTTTTTCATTGTGGTAAAATTATATATAGCACACAATTTGTCATTTTAACCATTTTTAGGTACACAATTCAGTGGCATTAGGTACCACCATTTAAAAAAGGTTGAGGGGTGCCTGGGTGGCTCAGTTGGTTAAGTGGCCGACTTCGGCTCAGGTCATGATCTCACAGTTTGTGGGTTTGAGCCCCACGTCGGGCTCTGTGGTGACAGGCCTGGAGCCTGCTTTGGATTCTGTGTCTTCTTCTCTCTCTGCCCTTCCCCTGCTCATGTTCTCTCTGTCTCTCTGTCTCTCAAAAATAAACAAACATTTAAAAATAAATAAAATAAAAATGTTGATAAAGAAACCTTCGTATCAATTTAAATTTAAAAGTAAAATTTGTTTTACCATTTCCATGCTTATTTAGAAAGAGCATCTTCTCATTTCCAATGTTACATTTCTAATATTACATCCTCCTTTCTAACCTTTGTTTCCCCTGATTTTCCTGACCATATCTTTTCTCTTTAAAACTTAAACTACAGTATGTCTGTATGTATGTATTTATTTATTTACATAAGCTCTACACCCAATATGGGATTGAACTCACAATCCTGAGATCAAGAGTTGCATGCTCTACTGACTGTGCCAGCCAGGCACCCCTGTAATTTTTTCCTTAATAATTTTTTGAATAAGAGAACATTCACATAGATCAAAAATCTAGAAATACAAAGAATCTCAGTGAACACCTCCTTTCTCTCCTTCTCCTCCTCCTGCTCAGTTTCCAGACCCTACAGATAACCAATGCTCTCCTTTACATACTCTTCTGAAGTTTCTTCGTGCATATGCAAGGAAAAATGAAATATATCTTCTCCCTGTTTATATAACACATGGGATACTAAACGCTCTTCTACATTTTGCTTTCTTCACTCAACGGTATACCACAATCTTTCTTT
>NC_043714.1:41653953-41658148 GCF_006229205.1 Suricata suricatta
TCTCTCTCTCTCTCTCTCTCACACACACACACACAATTTTCCACAGGACAAATACTAAGACTCTCTTTCATCTGAACCTTGGAAGAGCCTTTCTTATACCATGAACAGGATCTTGTCTTATAGTATAGCTAGTTCTGTTCTTATCCTATTTCTGGGTGGATGCCAGACTGTAAACCCCTTTAAGGCAGGAGCTGTGTCTCACTGTCTCCAGATGTGCAGGGCCTACGTGATTCCTTGCACTAGTGGGCACACAGTAACTTCTTGTTGATGTTTTGCTCTCTAACCACTTACTGGCTTAAATGACTTTGGCTGTTAGTAAAGTATCTTTTTAGCAGGACCCACTGGCTTATTGTGTGGGCTTGGAGAGTTAAAGAGGGTAGATTTCAACTTGGTTCATAGGATTTAGAAAGTCTAGAAATTCTTCTCAACTACTTGGCCCAGAATAGGTAACTATTCACCCTGGCCTAGAAACAGGTTAACTATTGAGTTTGTTAATGTGTAAGCTTTCTTCAGGTTGAACAGTATCAACTCACAAGGTTTCTATTAACTGCCCAGTGTAGAATTAGGCTATCTTAGGCCCTTTGCAAAGTAGTCTTATCTCTCCCTATATTTGAAATACAGTTTAACTCAGTTTGCATTACCATTGGTCAAAAAATTTATTGGGGTACCTTGGTGGCCCTGTTGGTTAAGCATCTGACTCTTGATTTCAGTTCAGGTCATGATCTCATGGTTTGTCAGTTCAAGCCTTGCATCAAGCTCTGTGCTGACAGCTGGGAGCCTGAAGCCTGCTTTGGATTCTGTGTGTGTGTGTCTCTCTCTCTGCCCCTCCCCTGCTTGTGCTCTGTGTGTCTCTCTCTCTCAAAAATAAACATAAAACAAACCAAAAAAATTAAAAATTTATGAGAGTAAAAACGAATTCATTTATTCTCAGAAAATTAACAGATCTCTAAGACTATTTGAGCTAGGTGAGTTATCTCTTACACATTAGTAAAGAGATTGTTCACAAAAATTAGATAGTTGGCCCTTCCTGAGAATAAGGAACCTACTATCCACAGACAAGTCATTAGGTTTCCAGAACATTGAAAAGTGTACTGTTCTACTGCCAAGTCAAAGGATAATAACATTTTCAAAACATCTTAGTAATAATTCTCATTATAATTGTTGTCATGTATTGTAATCTATACCACATGGGGTATCACTTCCAAATGTCATGGCTATTTGGATAGTGTGCTAGCAAAATGGAGAGCAATGCAATGTGATGTTGAAATCTCTCAAGGTTCTGTCCTGGGGCGCTCCTGAAATGTGCTGAACTGATTAGTGAATTGGTGACAACACCCCATCCATCACAATGCCAAGGACTGAAAGTTCAACACATTGGAATTCTTCCTAGAGAAGACCTGGAATTTTCAACAACTGTGCTCATTACAAACTCCATGCACAAAAATTTGTTTTCAAATGGTTCTTCAAATATGTCTAATTAATTTTATCAGGATATATAACTAGTCAGTTGGGAGTGTGGTTTTCTTCAAGATAAAATATTGACAATTAGCCCCATGTTTAGTGGCCTTGTATGGTCTCTGGATACAAAGGAGCAGGAGAGGCACATGTCCTGGGAAGTCTCCACATAGCGAAGCTGGCTGATGTTCTTTCTCTCATCACACTGGGGTATTACAGTTCCCTTCTTTTTTCTTACAGCTTTATAAAGTCAACCACGCATATTACTGCCCTGCTTCCTTTCTTAAACACAATACACACGAGGAAGGTGTATGCTACGGCCTCTATAATCACTTTGTTCTTGTTTCTGGTTAAGTGTTGCTTTTGCTCTGAAGTAAAACCACTGGGTGACTGAGGGAGAGAGATCCGGGCAGAGGAGGAAAAAGATGGCTGATTTTTACTTTATCGTAATACCCCAGTAACTATCTTTAATGTCTTCTCCAAATAATATCAAAATCCTCTTAAAAGAAATCTGACCAGGGGTGCCTGGGTGGCTCAGTCAGTTAAGCATCCAACTCTTGATTTTGGCTCAGGTCATGATCTCATGATCTGTGGGTTCAAGCCCCACATTGGGCTCTGCGTTGACAATGGGGAGCCTGCTTGGGACTCTCTCTACCCCCTACCTCTGTCAGTCCCCCACTAGCATGCGCTCTTTCTCTCTCAAAAATAAGTGAAAACATAAAAAAGAAAAGAAATCTGATGTCATTTCCCTTTCAAAAACATTTGAACGCTCCTCGTTGCATGTAAAATAAAGGTCACACTCTTCAGTTTGGCACTGAAAACGATCACAGTCCAGATCTTCCTAAAAGCTAATTTTTAGTAAGAGGGAAAACAAAAATTCAGATTCAAAGTCCAACTCCCAACCTGTGTTTTCCGAAGTGTAGGCTTTATACAAACACTGGATCACACAGTAAGGAAATGATTCCTTTTTCAATTCTCTTTCAGTAATTCCACAGTAGGAAACAGTAAACTAAATGATGAAGTCTGAGCTCTAGAGCTTGCCTAAGTTCAAATTCTATCATAGTCCATCCTAGTGGTTGACCTTGGGCATATTACTTAACCATGTGTAGATCAATTTCTTCATCTGAGAAACGAATACTGTAATAATAATTGAGCACCTAAAACACCTAGAACAGTGCCTTGTGCTGAGTGAGCATCAATAAATGGTAGCAATTATTACATCAATCGTCCAATCATATGAAAGAGAAAAAATATCATTTTTAGGGAAAAAGGAAATCTATCACTTTTTCTCTCTCTCTTTTTTTTTTTTTTTTAAAGTAGGCTTCATGCTCAGCATAGAGCCCAATGCAGGGCCTGATTTCAGGATCCTGAGATCAAGAGTCAGATGCCTGGGGCGCCTGGGTGACTCAGCTGGTTGAGCACTAGACTCTTGTCTTCCACTCAGGTCATGATCCCAGGGTCATAGGTTCAAGCCCCATGTCCGGCTGAGTGTGGAGCCTGCTTAAGATTCTCTCTCCCTCTGTCCTCTTTGCACACCCCCCAACCCCCAGCTTGAGCTCTCCCTTGAAAAAAAAAGTCCAACACTTGTACTCTACTGAGCCACGCAGGCACCCTGAAATTTTATTATAGGGGCTCAAACACACGAACTATGAGATGATGACCTGAGCCGAAGTCAGACACTTAATTGACTGAGCCACCCAGGCGCCCCAAAATTTATCACTTTTAACAGAGAGAACAGTCTTGGGTTCTGAGCCAACTGCAGCAGCCTCCTAGAATTTAATTATGTTTTTTACTTAATTGAGCTTATTTTTTTACTGTTACCTTCCATCAGGTTGTTTTCTATTTACAGTACTGCTGTAAAGTTTCCCTTTTTTTTTTTAAATGTTTTTACTTATTTTTTTGAGAGAGGGAGAGACAGCATGAGCAGGGGAGGGTCAGAGAGAGAAGGAGACACAGAACTGGAAGACAGGCTCCAGGCTCTGGGCTAGCTGTCAGCACAGAGCCTGACATGGGGCTCAAACCCACGAATGTGAGATCATGACCTGAGCCGAAGCAGGACAGGGACTGAGAGACACATGCAGAATCGGAAGCAGGCTCCAGGCGGTCAGCACAGAACCGACGTGGGGCTGGAACTCACAAACTACGAGATCATGATCTGAGCTGAAGTCGGACACTTAACCAACTGAGCCACCCAGGCGCCCCTATTTCTGCTTAAGATTCTTTTTCTCTCTTTCCCTCTGCCTTCTCCCCACTTGTGCTCGCTCTCTCAAAACAAACAAAAACCCACAAAATTTGTATTCTCTCAGCCCCTTTTTGTTCTCTAGGCCCTCCCACAAGATAAGAAATGTTAACAAAATTTTCCATGCCCACAACACATAAGCACAAATATATTTTTATATTTAAGAGGATTCTTTTTATTATTCTCTATTTTTAAAAAACTAGGTTTACACTTTAACATTGCTCTGCATCTTGTTTTTCTCACTTAATAATTTATCATGAACATCCCCCCACCCATGTCAGCAAATAAAATTTCAACTCACACTTTTTTTTTAACTTTTTAAGAAATGTTTTTTATTTATTTTTGAGAGACAGAGAGAGACAGCGCGAGCAGGGGAGGGGCAGAGAGAGAGGGAGACACAGAATCTGAAGCAGGCTCCAGGCTCTGAGCTAGCTGTCAGCACAGAGCCCAACACGGGGCTCGAACCCAGGAACCATGAGATCATGACCTGAGCCGAACCCA
>NC_043714.1:41658248-41704433 GCF_006229205.1 Suricata suricatta
TTAAAAAAATAAAATTTTTTACTATCTACACATCGTTGTTGCCCAATGTTTTGATTGCTTCCTTTCCTATCATCATCGCTGCCTTACTTGCTCATAGAATTTTCCTCAGGGTCCAGTGTGATAAAGGAAAGCAAAGCAACTTGGAGAATGTCAAGACATGACATATGATACTTACTGTTGGTAAATTAGAATTGGCCTGAGCCACCCAGGCGCCCCTAAAGTTTCCTTTTTAAATGTCTTAAAGTGAGCTCTCTTAAGTAAAAGTGTTAAGTAAATTATGATATAGGTGGTACATAGATTTGGCAAATGGAAAAAAAAAAAGCTGTAGTTGGATTACTAAAAGTTCCTTCAAAAAATATGCCATGTATTCTTCCACCACTATGCCTCAAGTCATTCCCTCTACCTGGACTTCCTGCTGAAGTCCTTAAAGTAATTAAAAATCACTTTACGACAGTACTATACAACTGGCAAACCCAATCTTCAAAACCCAACTCAAGGACCACCTTTTTAGGAGCCCTCTTAAATCTTTCTCTTCCTCTGTCCCCAGTTACCATCAATTTTTTTCTTCTCCTTTTTTGCCATCTCCCCTGCCCCCTCCCTCCATGACCACTTACTGCCACTGCATTTATTTCTAACCTTGCTATAGAAATTATCGTCCTGCACCAGGAAGTGCTATTTCCCATGGCAGTGCGGTTCAGAGGACGGAGCTAGGGCTTGTTCAAATCCAGCTCTGCCCTCTACGGACTGTCTGACCTTGGACGGAGGTTTTCTTTGTATAAAATGATGGGAGTTGGAGAAGAAGTTGTCACAGTGGCCACCATGCAGCACACACTAAATGAAAATGTTCCCTTTTCTTTCCCCTACATGTGTGAATGTCTTTCACACCAGATTGATTCTCATACATTTTTTGTATCCCCTGCAGTGCCTCACATAGGGTAGGTACTCAATACATGCATGTCATAGTCCAAGTGTTCAAGTGTAGATGTTTTCCATCTGTGACTCTTTTAACAGTGCTCAGATACTTTTTTAAAGGAAAACTGGGAAAAGGGTTACATGGTATACTTTATGAAGTATTTAAAGTAACAAAAATTTTATTTGAGACAAAAAGTCTCCAAGAATTCATAGGATAAGATTTAACAGTTTTAACTGACATTTTAAGAAAATAAAGTTTTTTTTAAAAAGTAATTTTTAAATTTCTGGGTGGCTCAGTTGATGAAGCATCAGAGTCTTGATTTCAGCTCAGGTCAGAATCTTGAGGTTTGTGGGAATGAGCCCCACGTTGGACTCTGCGCCATCGGCTTGGGATTCTTCCTCCTCCCCCCCCAAATAAATATATATACTTAAAAAAAAAGCAATTAACCTTTTTATACTAACAGCACTTCTGACAAGTGGAAGTGCATGGATGCAGGGTAGACTTTCTGGCCAGTATACATACATTTAGCTAGAGCATGTCAGGGCAATCTTAACAAATGATTTCTGTTGTGATTTGTTTTTTATTTTATTAGTGGGAAATAAGCATAGGCAACTAATGTATAAACATCCACGGCATTTCTCTATGAGTTGTAAATATCAGTGTCTTGGTTAGATGAGCAGTGATTTGCTCAAAGAATTCAGCTCCCCAGAGACACTCACATCTGTCCATGGTATTTATTCCTTTGAATTAAGAGAGGGTTAGACCAAACATTATGCTAAGTGAAGGAAGTCAGTCACAAAGGACCACATATTGTAGGTAGGATTCCATTTACAGAAGAAGTAGAAAACAGGCAAATCCAGAGAAACTGGAGGCAGATTAGTGGTTGCCAGGGGTTAAGCGGGAAAGAATGGGAAGTCGCAGCTAATGGGTATGGGGTTTCTTTTGGAGGCGATTAAAATATTCTAAGATTATGTAGCGGTGAATCCTGTTAGTACAATAAAAACAATACTGAATTGTACACTTTAAGGGGTGAATTTTATGGGTATGTGAATTATATCTATATAAAATGGTTGCAAACAAAAAACAGTCCACAAATTAAAAAAAAGTGACCCTTATGGTCGGCGGAACGCTGTGGCCTCCAGGTCCGGGCAGGGTTCCCGGGAACATAAGCTCCTGTTGGCCAGTGGGGCCCTCACTGGAAAGGGTGTCTTACCCTTCCGGGTTCAGCGTGTTCGAGGAGGTTGGACCCGATGAAGCCCGAGTCCCGCTCCAGTTGTGATCCTGAGTGGCTCCAACTCAGGACCCCCGACCCCACAAGCCCAGAGTCCATCCGCGCAGCCACCCGCCTCGTTACCTGTAAGGACCGATGGCCCCTGGAGCTTTTGTAGTGCTGATCACCTTTCTGATTAAAGATGCCATGGCTAGGCCTTTTATCTCTCTGCCCCTCCAAGAGAAAAACCTTGTACACCTCCTCAGCTGGCGTCTCACAGCACTTATCAACCTAGGGGAGAATCTTCGTGGTAACTTGTTTCCGGGACGGATTCGCTCTGCATTCTGGTAGTTGTAGTCTCTGCCAGGCCCCCGGCCACGTGGAGGCTGCGGTCGCGCTTGCGCATGCGCTCTGCAGATCGGTTGTCGCACACGTCTTCACGGAGGGGACTGGCGCAGAACCTTGTCATTCTGACCCGGGGAGCCCTGCCTGAGAGCCTCTGGCAGGTAGGTCGTGACGGGCTGGTGTCCCCCGGGGTCCGCGAGTCTGGGGGGAGTGTGCGTGGCGGCCCCCGCCCGACGCCCGCGCACAGTTGCGCCTCTCCCGGTTTTCTTCCGTTCACTCCTCGCTGACCTCTTCATCCCTTGCAGCCCGCGCCTGGGCCCCGCTTTTCGCCCTCGAGCCTCCTGCGTCGGGCATTTCCCCGCATTGTCCCGCCGGGCGGACGCAGTCCCGGGAATGGGCTTGCGGCCCCTCTCCTGGCAACCACTCTGAAGGAATGAGTTGGGTCATTCAGGGGGCCACTCTGAGATCTGGGCGTCGTCCACCTTGGGCCCCTCCTATGTTCCCTTTCTGGAGTGCTTCTTCTAGCTTCACGGGTCTCACCGGAGAGCCCCGGTGACTTGAATCTGCTTTCAAAAAGGATAGGCTGGTCTCTTGGCCGATAGTCATGCTGTGTCAGAAGGCGTGGTACTCGGCCAAATGTTTCTTATTCTGTTAATAAATGTATTATAGGCACACTTCACTTCGTTTATGCACCCAGTGCACTATGTGCAAGGTACTCTGCTAGGTGTAATCCGGAATATACTAATAATGGTCTCTTCCATCAGTAGAATTATTTTTTTTCTATTAAATTGGGTTTGTGGTATTTATACCGTTCATGGCTCCCCTAGAGATACCCTGGTGATGAATCTCTGCTGTAGGTCAAGGATCGTGATAATACTTTGATATCATCAATCTGCCTTTAATAAATGAAGATTTATTATATTGAAGGATCAGATTCTGAGTTACAGGAATATTTACTAAATGTATTTTTATTTTTGCATGGAAGTTCCCTTTCGTTATACCAAATTTATTATTTTCGTTCCAGAAATGTCTAATGCAAAAGAAAGAAAACATGCTAAGAAAATGAGAAACCAGCCCACCAACGTGACTTTGTCCTCTGGCTTCATGGCTGATAGAGGCACAAAGCACTATAATGGAGGTGGGAAATCTTTCCAAGCTCAAAAACAAGGTAAGATACACACAGTACTCTCCACTCTGTTTGGATCAAAATGCTATGTCAGCTCTTTTTGACAGTTTTTATTTAAATGGTAAATGACCTGCACTAAAAAAGGTACAGTTGACCCTCATTATTCACACATTTTGTTTTGCTGATTCACCTAGTTGCTAAGTATATTTGTAACCCCCAAATTAATACTCATGGTACTTTGGTGGTTACTCGTGGACTTGCGAGGAGAGGGAGAAGATTTGAGTCACCCCATGTGGACATTCTCAGCTGAGGTTCCCAGCTGCCTTCTTGTTTCAGCTTTTGTACAGAAATGGCCAGAGGGTGGAGACTCTGGTGCCACATAATGCGGGAGGCTCCTGGTCTCACTAGGGATTGAGTTCTCCTTATGGGTGGCCTCAGGCAGATCACTTGACACTTCTGAACCTCTTTTCTCTGTTGTAAAATAAAGGAAACAGAATCTACTAGGATGAGTTATGATTTGAGATCGCAATCGATGTGATCTATATGTGTATGTATACATGTATGTATATATATATTTCTTCTGGAAACAATTGTTCAGTATTTGCTAATTCAGTGTTCAACTTTAAAGCATAACTATTGGGAATGGTAAGAATTGGCTGTATGTATCATAGAGTGGACGTATTATATCTCAACATGAACACAATTGTTATTAAATTACACTTCTTTATTTCCTAAAAGAAATAGTGTGTTTATTATATATGCATTTAATTTGTGTGCTGATTTTAGAACCTCATAAAGTGATATGAAGGTGATAGTGGTTCATTGGATAGCAATAGAAAATACTGGTTTAGGAAGATGGCAAGCAGGTGACCAAGAACTTTTGGGGGACACTTTAAAGAATAGTGTGGATTGGGTCTGATTAAGGAAGTTTTAGACTCATATTTGTAAGATTCAGCTTCAGATCCAACAGTTGATGCCTGCCATGCCATGTAATAAGTCTTAATGCGTCTTATCTCATTTAAACCTCCCAGTGACAAACCTTGTAACTTGTTTCATGGTTTATAGGGTCTTCATGAACATTTTAATGGAAATAAGAGGAACACCGTAAAATTCTCTACTCATCTCTCCCTCCCTTTGCAGACCATGATTTGATGTCAATGGTTTCAATGCACAGACATTTGTATAGAGACTTTGCTTTTATTTCTTTTCTTTAATTTAACACAGGCTCCCAACTTGAGTGTGGCAGAGAATTGTGATAAAAGACTGAATATACCAAATCATGGAAATTGTAGTATTTAAGGGGGCTTAGATTTAAAATCAGTATTGTACTATTTGGAGAAAAATTCCCTCATAATTTATATGCAAGGTTTACTTGTCACGCTGACAAGGTCAGCCAGCAGGCCGCCTGCTAGCTTTATCCCCTTGGTCAAGTTATCAAGTTAATTCACCTCCCAATTGTGGGTAGATTGCCTCCTCTTTAGGGGAAAGATAGTAATAGCCACCTTACAGGGTGGTTGTAGGATTAAAAACCTAATTAGTGTTGCCACCCAGCCAGGAAATGGTGTTCTCCACTGTAATTCATATTCCAGGTAAGGCTGACATATTTCTTCTTGTTTTCTTTTTGAAAATACACTAGAGCTTCTTTCTGGAACTCCACGACAGCGGCATACCAAAATGATCCACCATTCCCCAGCGGATCCTGATGTGAATGAACAGTCTTCCTCCAAAATGATGTTTAAAAAAAAGGGAGGATGGAAAGCAGGCCCTGAGGGGACTTCTCAGGAGATTCCCAAGTATATAACGGGTAGGTGTATGTGAAGAAGTGAGGTCTGGTTATACGATGAGCTCTTTGCTTCTACCACAGCCAGATTCCCAGTGCTTTCTACCTTGGCCCTGCCTCCCCGTCTCTCTCCTCTCCTCCTTCCAGTTGGGGTTCTTCTGGCTTCCTGTCTGGACTGTGGCTGTAGTTTACTTGGGCCTGATTGCTCTCCCTTCTTCAGTTTCTCTTTTTTCCTCTTCTCCGTGTTCTTATAAGTCCTTAACTGTGAACTGTTCCTCTTTGTCCTAAAATCTTCTTTGCCCTTGCCCACCCCTTTTTAAAAATATAAAATGGCATCTAACCGCCTCACGCCAGTCAGAGTCGTTAAAATCAACAAATCAAGAGACTATAGATGCTGGCGAGGTATGGAGAGACGGGCACCCTCCTACACTGCTGGTGGGAATGTAAACTGGTGCAGCCGCTCTGGAAAACAGTGTGGAGGTTCCTCAAAAAACTATCCATAGAACTCCCTTATGACCCAGCAATAGCACTGCTAGGGATTTACCCAAGGGATACAGAAGTGCTGATGCATAGGTGCACATGTACCCCCATGTTCATAGCAGCACTGTCAACAATAGCCAAAACATGGAAAGAGCCTAAATGTCCATCACCTGATGAGAGGATCAAGAAGATGTGGTATAGATACAATGGAGTACTACATGGCAATGAGAAAGAATGAAATCTGGTCTAACAGGAGAAACCTAACAGGACCATAGGGAGGGGAAGAGGGAAAGAGAGTTGGGAAGAGAGAGGGACGCAAAACCTGTGAGACTACTGAATACTGAAAACGAACTGAGGGTTGAAGGGGGCGGGGGAAAGAGGTGGTGGTGATGGAGGAGGGCACTTGTGGGGAAGAGCACTGGGTGTTGTATGGAAACCAATTTGACAATAAACTATTTAAAAAAAGAAATCACCTCCAAAATTATGCAGCAAAGAATAGATAGTTTATGACTTGGGAGAACAAAAAGAAACTTGCAAATACTTGATGTTGGCAGATCAATTAAGTGGTAATACATGCTACATTATAATTTTAATCATCATGAAATTAAAATATGGTAATGAGTGTTAAAAAATAAAAATAAAATGGCATCTAAATGCATTCTCCAAAGAGGAGACCAAATTTAATGCACCCTGAGGGCAACCCTGAGGGCAACCAAGACCTTTAACTACCTGTCTCTAGGACCTTTCAGATGTCATCTCCTGATACTCCCTCCCCCATCGCCTGCACCCCTGCTGTCCATAACCCCATATTCCTTAGGTATGCCTTGTGATTTCTGTGCCTGGTGGGAAAAATGTACTTAAATTTCCCCAGCATTCTGTTTACAATTCAAAAAAAGGACTGCTTTTCAATCAGGAAAACTAGTAATAGTTAGGACTACATATTTGGGAAATGCAGAAAATATTAAAGAAAAAAACTCTTGTAGTCACAATCGTTGCTAAGATTTTGTTTTTTCTTTGTTTTCTTATGTGATTGTTGTACTTGAAAATGGTTGTGCTTGGGATGCCTGGGTGGCTCAGTTGGTTAAGCATCCACTTCTTGATTTTGGCTCAGGTCATGATCCCACGGTTTTGAGATCAAGTTCCACGTTGTACTCTGTGGTGACAGCATGGAGCCTGCTTGGGATTTTCTCCCTCCCTCTCTTTCTCTCTCTCTCTCTCCCTCCCTCTTTTTCTCTGCCCCTTCCCTGCTTACATGTTCTCTCTCTTCCCCAAAATAAATAAATTAAACTTTATGTTAAAAAAATGGTTGTGATTTATATTGCATGTAGCCCTCTGTTTTAAGGAATTGTTTGGAGACATGCTTTTAAACTTTTTTATGATTAAAGTGACCCTGAATCCTTATGGAGGACTTGAAAAATAGTAGTAGAAACAGAATGGTTTTATAATCTTATAAAACAGATATAGCTACCATCTGTATTAATCTACTTATGGGTTTGGGTGGTGGGTGAATTTTAAGTTCCTGTACTTCAAATCTGTCTTCTTCTGAGATCTGCCAGGAGTATTGATTCAAGACTTGTCTTTAATTATGGTGCTATTTTTGTCTATAGCTTCTACTTTCGCTCAAGCCCGAGCTGCTGAAATCAGTGCTATGTTGAAAGCAGTGACCCAGAAGTCTTCTAATTCACTGGTTTTCCAGACGCTGCCCCGGCACATGAGGCGGAGAGCCATGAGCCACAATGTCAAACGCCTTCCCAGGCGGTTGCAGGAGATCGCCCAGAAAGAGGTATACGTTTCACTGAGTGTAAATGTTCAAGTTAGGAGCTCCTCAAAGAAACTGAGAAATGTAAACCCAATGGGATTAAAGTGAAAACGCGCATGCTCATTCTGCATATTTTTTGGTTTAATCATTATCCCCCCACCATCCTCCTCTCTGTCTAATTAGTAAGCTGTCGGATATTACATGTAACATTTGGAAGCCTTTTTGTTCGTTCATTTGTTCTTTCTTTCTTTCTCTTTCTCTCTCTTTCTCTCTCTTCTGGTTTTTTTTTTTTCATTAATTTCAAGTCGGAAGTCCTCCCTTTTTTTAATGGTGTTAGTTGACATTCTGCTGTCAATGAAAAATAAAATCCTGGGGTGCCTGGGTGGCTCAGTTGGTCGAGTGTCTGGCTTCAGCTCAGGTCATGATCCCACGGTTCATGGGTTTGAGCCCCGCATTGGGCTCTGTGCTGACAGCTAGCTCAGAGCCTGGAGCCTGCTTCAGATTCTGTGTCTCCCTCTCTCTCTGACCTTCCCCTGTTCGTGGTGTCTCAATTTAAAAAAAAAATAAATAAAATTAAAAAAAATCCTGACCTTCTTACAACATAAGCAATTTTAGGTCTGCATTCTGGGGGTGTGGCCAGCTTAAAGTTGGAAAAATAAATGAAAAAGCAGCAACAATGCCTAGTACTTGCTTTTCGACTTTTTCAATGTTAAAAACTTAAAGCTTGGATTTAAGTTTTGCTCAAGTCTAATTGTTTTTGGCTTTACCAAAATTCTTGGCTTGGACATTCTAAAATTGTCTAAGTTACTCATGTCTTAGCTACTTGATTCAAAAGTTCCTCATGGAGTGCCTTCTGTGTGGGGTACTGTACTGGTGGTGGGGTAGAGGAGTTCATCCACAAACGAATGGAGAAGAGTTTTATTGTCCCCCCCCACCACCCCCACAAAAATTTAGCTCAGCTGTGGAAGAGATTGAGAGTGAAAACTGAACAGGAATTTTGTGCTTTCTTGATTGAATGTAAGGTTTGTTTGCCATGGCATTTGTCTATCAGTACCTAACTGACATTGAAATGTATAGGTTTTCCTCACTTTACATTTTTCATCCTGTTTTGGGTTTAGTTCCAATCTCAGAGATTTAAAAAACAGTAAAACCAGTAATAATAAAGCTAGCGTCTGACTTACTCTCTTGCTCTCTAATACGAATAGCCACAATAAGCTTGCGTTGCTGTGTGGAGCATTTTATAAATTCTCTAATCCTCATAGTCCACAAAGCTGGGCCAGTTAGTGAGCGATAGCAGTGTGCTTCCTCTCTAAGTTTGCCTGTTTCTGAAATCTTCACTCTTCTGCCTTCTTTCTGCTCTTTCACTGGAGAGATCGCTGAGACAAAAAATTAAGCATACTGACGGAGTCTGAGAGGTACTCCACCTAATCCAAAGTTAGTTGTTTGAATTCCTCATGTGTCACTTTTATTTTGAGATAGTTACCAACCAGGACCTGCCTCTCTCCTTGAAATCGCAGGCGGAGAAAGCAGTGCATCAGAAAAAAGAACATTCAAAAAACAAGTGCCATAAGGCTCGAAGATGTCACAAAAACCGCGTGCTAGAATTTAACCGTAGACAGAAGAAGAACATCTGGCTAGAGACTCACATCTGGCACGCCAAGCGGTTCCACATGGTCAAGAAGTGGGGCTACTGTCTCGGGGAGAGGCCCACCGTCAAGAGCCACAGAGCCTGCTACCGGGCCATGACTCACCGCTGTCTCCTGCAGGTGCGCTCCTCCGGTTGCTTTTTCTTTTCGTTTAGACAAAATGGAAGTGCTGTTTGGGCTCAGCTCTAAAGGATCAGAAAATGGGAGAGTTGGCAGAGGCAGAGGAAGTCCGGTAAGAGGGAAGAAGGGAAATAAATCCGGTGGGATACAGAGGAAGAGAGTGCAGTCCTAAGAAGAGGATGACATTGAGGGGAGATCAGTTCAGGACGGTCTTGGCGGTCATGTTCGAGATTTATTCAGCATTGATTTTTTCAGAGGTCATTCATCAACAACAAATATTTGCGTGCCCTTAGCAGTGTTCAGATTGCTGTTCTCAGTGTTTAGGATTCAGTGGGATGCTAGGACGTTGGTTTTAAATTCTCTGAGACGGCGGTTTGTTTTAGAGCCTGGTAATAGTATTTATCTGGTTGTCCCTCTCCCCTTCTCCCAATTGCTGAATCAGTCACTTTCACTCTCACAGGACATACGTAGAAATTTACTCTTTGAAGATTCTGTCTTATAATGAAGGATGGCCTTGGCCAAGTTTTACTGTTTTTTAAGATTTTTTTCTTTTTATCTGAGTGTAGTTGACACACAGTTACCTTGGTCACAGGCGCACAACATAGGGTTTCAGCTTCTCTGTGTTTTATGCTGTGCTCACCACGGTGTAGCTGCCTACCATCTGTCACCGTTCAGCACTGTGACAGTGTCATTATCTGTATTTGCTGTGCTTGACCTTCTATCCCCATGACCTGTTCATTCTGTAACTAGAAGCCTTGGCCAAGTTTTGAAAACCATTGGTATTAGGAGTCTCTGATACCTCTCGAAAGCAATCTAGGAGAATAATCAATATAAAAACCTTTAAAACTTGTGGTAAAATATACATAACATCAAATTTTACCAGTTTAATTATGTTTTTTTAAAGATTATATTATTATATTTTAAACTTTATGTATAAAACATTAACAAAAATTCATTTAAAAAGGGACATGTGGGTGGCTCAGTCGGTTAAGTGTCTGACTTCGCTCAGGTCATGATTTCTTGGTTTTGAGTTTGAGCCCCATATGGGCTCTCTTTTATCAGTACAGCGTCTGCTTGGGATTCTCTGTCCCCTTTCTTTCTGCCCCTCTCCCACTTGCTCTCATTCTCATTCTCTCTCTCTCTCTTGAAAATAAATAACACATTAAAAAAGTAATTTAAAAAAACCTCAGTTTTAGAGAGAGAGACAGTACGAGTGGGGAGGGGCAGAGAGAGAGGGAGACAGAGAATCCCAAGCAGGCTCCACACTGCCAGCTCAGAGCCTGATGTGAGGCTCGAACTGATGAAACCAAAAGCTGGACATTTAACCGACACCCATGGTTTTATTTTTAAATAATCTCTATACCCAGTGTGAGGCTTGAACTTACAACCCTTAGATCAAGAGCCAGTGCTCCACTGACTGAGCCAGCCAGGCACCCCCACAGATTTTCTTTCTAGAAAGGACACAGTAACTTAAATTTCAAATGAAAGTTCATTTTGACTTTGCTTTATATTGACTTAAGAATATTTGCTAATGTCCTAAGAATAGACAGGTTTCAGATTTTGACTTATGATAGCTTTACAATTTATTTTGTGTCTTGTAGAAGTTTTTCTGATGTGACTTCTGGCCTTTTTTACAGTTTTTCTCCATGTTCCATCCTCAGTATTTGATTACATCTCTCCCTTTGTGCAGGATTTATCCTACTACTGTTGTTTGGAGCTGAAGGGCAAAGAGGAAGAAATACTGAAGGCACTTTCTCCAATGTGTAGCATTGATGCAGGTAAACTGGTTTTAAAGCTGAGTGCTATTTTAGTCTTTGCATATTTGTTCATTTCATGAGCAAGTAAGCTTTTCAGAATTTAAACATGTATAAAAATGGACGAGGCAATTCTTGTTCCCAGTGAGAATGTTAACGTAAGAAAGGTGGGGTGGTTACGAATTACTTGTAACATCGTGCGGTGGAAAGTGAGAGAACCGGGATTCTGGTACAGTGAATTCAGTGGGGCAGGAACTCATTCATTCATTCATTCATTCATTCATTCAGTGTTTATTGAGGACTTAGTGTGCCTACTAGACCCAGGCTTTGATCTAGGCAGTGGTCAACCCCAGCACCTCATCCCTCATGGGGATAATAGATAGAGGATGGCAGTCAGGAAATGACACTGCCATCTCAGCACTGGAACTCATGGGCTTTTTTTTTTGTCTGTGTCAGGACTGACTTTTGCAGCAGTTCACTGCTTGTCTGGAAAACGCCAAGGTAGCGTCACGCTTTACCGGGCAAATAAATACCCTCGAGAAGTGCTGGGGCCTGTTACGTTCATTTGGAGGCCTGAGTGGACCCCCGGGCACACTTCGGAGAGCAGGCAGTTATGGATTTGGCTTCACCCAACTCTGAAACAGGTACAATCCTTGAGTTACTTCCTCACGGCGATGCTTTGGAAATTTAAATAGTATAAAAGTTTGGCTGAGAGCTTGGTATTTCAATATAGGGAAGAACATAATGTGAATAACATGCAGTGGCTTGAAACGCTGCATTTGGTCTCCTGGTCCTACTGGGTCTGAATCGCTTCCTTGGTGTTCAGGTGTGTATTCAGGTGTTTGTAAGACCCTTTTTGATAATGAGAAGCTATTTTGAGTAATTCTGATTTTTTTTTTTTTTTTAAGTTACTTATTTGAGAGAGAACACATATGTGCGTGCTAGGGAGGGACAGAGAGAGAGAGGGGGAGGGAGAGAATGCCAAGCAGGTTCTGTACTGCCAGCACAGAGCCTGACTGGGGGCTCGAACTCGCCAACCTGAGATCATGACCTGATCTGAAATCAAGAGTTGGATGTTTAACTGACTGAAACAGGTGCCTCGAATTCTGATGGTGTCTAATTTGTCTCTCTCTTCTTTTTTTTTTTTGGCATAGTCACTGCTTTTATATGGTAGAATAAACATTTTCTCTTTAATCTCATTTTCAAAAAATTTTAATCGTTCAGAGAAGTCACATTATTGTCATTTTTCTTTGACACTAAGTAGTTTTTCGTTTCAAGTGCCATGCATTGTTCAGAAGCACCAAAAAGCTTTTTGATGATGATGAATTTCGTTTAATTTGTAAAGGGATAAAAATGTAAATTGTTATAAGAAGAAATAATTAATATGAATTAAATGACCTGAAGTTTTAAAATATTTCCGTAGGATATTTTAGAGGAAATAAAAGCAGCGTGCCAGTGTATGGAGCCCATCAAATCAACTATCTGCACCCCTGAGCCCCTGCTGACTGCATCCCAAGAAAAAAGCCAGACGGAACTGCCTGATGAGAAAATTGGCAAGAAAAGGAAACGGAAAGATGATGGAAAAAGTGCTAACCCAGTTAAAAAAGTCATCGGTGACGGAACTAGAGATGCGTGTCAGCCATATTCTTGGATCTCTCCAGCCACGGGCATTACCATCAGGTACAGGCTGAATTCTCTCCGAAGCCAGAGGAAGTTCTGGTGAAGACTTGCTCTGTTCTTGCCAGTGGCTCAGACACTGTGCACGAAGGAGGTTTCCATCTTAAGACCTTTTCCCTCTTTCAGTGACTTGACGATGGAGATGAACAGGCTGCGGCTGATCGGCCCGCTTTCCCACGCGATCCTGACCGACGCCCTCCAAGCTGCTGCTGTCCACACCGTAAGAGTGAGCGTGATCGCAGCGCTCTAGTCCGGTCGCGTCCTCAGCAGATTTGTGAGACCTCACGTATTTCCGTAGCATTTGGGGCCATGCCCTACAGATGTTTGGTTCTCTCCTTAAATGTTTATTATCAAATGCTTTGTCGTCTTTCACTTCTAGAAGAACAAATCCAAGTGAATCTAATAAGTAAACTAACTTGTTCTTATGTAAGTACATACTATCCTTGCAAGTTTGTGAGTTTTGTGGGTAACAGAACCCCTAAAACCACTGCAAGCACGTACCGGGTTTTGTTTGTTTGTTTGTTGGTACTTGTGTGGTGCATATTTTCTGGGGCTGGTTTTAAGGGTCTGTGCTCCCTAAAAGTTTAGGAGCAGTATGTCTAGCACAGCACCATCTTCTAGAATTTCCTGCACGGATGATGCTCTTCTGTGGCATCCAGTATGGTAGCCAGTAGCCACAGTTAGCCCTTGAGCATTTGAAATGTGGCTGGTGTGACTGAGGAGCTGACTTTGTACCTTGGTTTAATTTTAATTAAATCAAAATTGCTGTCTGTGGCTGGTGGCTACCAAGTGGACCATGCAGGTATAGAGAGGAGAGATTAAGTTAGGAGTCAGATACTCGGATTCAGATTCAGTTTGTTTCCCGTGTATTAGTGCAGCTAACCCTTCCGCTGACTGTGCCTCTCACAGAGTTGACATGGTCAGATAAGATGTTAAGTCTGAGCTTTTAATGAAGAAAGATACTTTAAAAAACAAAGGCTACTCCTCCCTCCTTCCCTCTCTCTCCCCCTCTCCCCCTTTCTCTCCTTCTTTCCTCTGCCTCCATTGCTTCCACACTAGCCTCAACCTCTGTATCTCTTGCCTGTGTACCAAAACAGCTTTTTCACTTCTACTGTTCTTTCTTTTCACTCCATTCTTCATGCGGGAAATGGAATGATCTTTTAGCAGTTCATTCACATCATGTTACTTTGCATTTAAAAGCTTTTGAATAGCTTGTAATTATGGTAAAATCCAAAGCCTTTACTGTGACTGCGGACTCTGGACTCTTGTGCCTCCTGCCTCTGGCCTCATCTCTCCCCACCTGGACCTCAGCCCCAGTGGCTCTCTTTCAGGTCCTAGAATATGTCAGATTTCCTTGAGAACCTTCTCAGCCCCTTGCCCACCTGGCTGAACCTCTGCCCCCCACCCCCTGCCTTTGCTTGGTTAAACCTTCCTTGTTCTTCAGATTTCAGCCTCTGTATCATTTTCCTCTAGAATCCTTTCCTGACCCCCAAGTTCAAGTATGTAAGTTCTATTTCATCATATTTTGCACATTTCCTCAATTTATATGTTTAGATTCGTTTGTGTACTTAGGCGATATTCACATTGAATTTTGATGGCAAAGATGCTGTCTTTTGTGCTTAGCACAGTGCTTAGTGCAGAGTAGGGGTTCCACTCTAGCTAATAAGTTGCTCAGGGAGGATCTGAACCTAAGACGTTTGGTTCCAGAGCCTGTGCTTTCCACCTGTAAGCTATGCTGTCTTGAGTTTCTGTGAGGTAAATAGCCCATTATGAGAGTACTTCTTTAGAATCTAGGAGCACATCCTATGATGTATGAATCATGGCTGGAGGTTCTCTTCCTGGTATTTGAGGTGCTCTTTGGTTTTTTTGTTTTAGGTTTTTGTTTTGTTTTGTTTAAGTAATCTCTGTGCCCAGCATGGGGCTCGGGACACCGAGATCGAGAGTCGTACTCTCTGCCCACTGAGCCAGCCAGGTACCCCTGAGTTGCTTTTTGAAACCTTGCTCAATTCCTGGTTCTGTCTGGGAAAAATACAAGGAAAGCTTTTGTGTGTCTTACTTGAAGTCTCTTGGAATAATGTAATTAGTTGTAGGATATCCTTTTGCTGTAAGATTTCTTCAAACAGAAGGTTTGGTTTTTCTTTGGTGGGGAAGGTTTTGTTGCTTAAATTGGTACGGAGTTGGTGATCGCGGGAGAGGAGCAAGGAGCAGGCCTCTTGTCGGTAGTGTGCGGAGAGAAGACCGCAGGTGGGAAGCAGCTGGGGGGCTCTGAAAACCACGGATGTAGTTGTTGGTGTGTGAAATCTCGAGAGAAGTGTGACACTGTGTCCTTGCCTCTAGTGAGAAGAGCAGTCAGTCTGGTGTTAACGACTGTGTTAAATATGGTGGCAGTTTCCCACATATCACGGCCACAACAAACCTCTCAAGTCTGATTCATTATTTGGTGAATAGGAGTTGTTATTTTTCAGGAGGGAGAGGACACAGAGAAGACACCTCACCGTTGGTGGACTGAAACCTGTAAGAATCCTGATAGCGTTTCCCTTCATCACAGACAAGAAGCCATTTTTGAGTTGTTGGGAGGTATTCAGAGGGAATGCTGACTGGGTGGCTTGGGGAAGAAGGGAGGGGTGGGAAGTGGGTTAAAAGAATGTTTTCCAGTTGGGCTACCTACAGGAGTGGTGCTGTTTAATTTGGAACTTTTTGACATAATACTGCAAGAAAACATGTCCGAGAGGTACCTACCTCAGTGAGCGTGGGAAACGCTATTTGAGTATATATTAGTATTCCAAGGAGCTGCCACTCTGTCATGATAGGTAAACACAGAGACCGGGCACTAAACTAAGGACCAGACTTACCTGTATGTCAGTGTGTGAGTGTGTAAAGCCCCTGTGGTTATCACTGAGGGAAATATACGTGTTCGTGTTGTAAAATGTTCTGTTTTATTAATTTAATGTTTTTGGTTAAGAAACATCACTCTTTATGAATGTTAGTTTACTCCCAAAAAGTATTAATGGGAAAAAAGAGGAATGCGTGTTTTTTTAATAGCCCAAGAAGAAATCAAATTTGAAAATACAAGCATATATGTATATATTGTGAGCGACTTTGTATAAACTTGGTTTTTTGTTTTTGTTTTTGTTAAAGGAATAGCATCACCAGCAGAAATTCCAGCCGGTACTATTTTGGGACTGACAGTTGGGGATCCTCGAATAAATTTGCCTCAAAAGAGGTCCAAAGTTTTGCCCAATCCAGAAAAATGCCAAGGTATAGTTTCCAGAACACCCTTGGTTTTCCTTACAATTGTGAGTAGTTTAGTCCCATTAGAAGAGGTCTGACACTTCTCCATTAGCTTCATTTATAAAACATTAGGGTGATCTTTACCTGCCTCCCTTTCAAGGTGATTTTGACCAAAGGAAATGGGGTGTGTAGAAGTATCTTTTAGCTTTGAGACATGTAGCCTGATCCTTACATTCATTTTTTTCCCCTTGAGTTCTTTATTTTTAGTATCTGGTAAAAACTGTCTTTCTGCAAACTGGGTTCTCTGAAAATGCCTGGCATTTCAGAACTTTAAGTGTGAGGAAGGGATCTGCACCCGCAGCTGGTCTTGTGCTCATTGGAAGCCTCTGTCTGACCATACAGATGATCCAGGTTCGAATCCTGGCAAGGCCATCCCAGGTGCTGAAGGGTAAGATGACTTGGTTTAGACTCGGTGGAGTGGCTCATGGGAATTGTTTGGGGGGGGCATGGGGTAGGACTCGGCTAGGATTTTAGTCTGATCTCAGATTTGCAATACTTTGTGCTAATATCTCATTGTATTTACTGTCATTTAAACACTGTTCATTGATGGAATCATAAAATTATATTGAATTTTGAGAGGAAAAATACAGGTATGTGTAGTAACAACTTCAGATTTTTATTATTTTTTTCTTTTACCTCTGTGTGTAGTTAATAGCTTATTAAGGGAGCAATAAATTACTGCCTCAGGACCTCACATGAAAGGTGGATTGGATGAGAGAGGGGTTTAAAGATACATAGGCAGGTTCGTTAATTATGGAGCCTTAGACTTTTCTCAATGAGTTGTAGCCTCTTTCTTTTCTTTTTTAATGGCATTATGGTCTGGTGTCATCATGAAAATTGTAGTGTCCTCTGTGCCATTAAATGTTGACTACAATAATCGCCTTAAAGCTGTAGTTAAACTCTGTTTAGTTTCTCTGGTTCCCTCACATTCCTGTCTGGAATGAGGCAGTTCTATATTAAATACTTTTTAAAATAAATGTTTACTTATTTTTGAGAGAGAGCGAGTGAGTAGGGGAGGGCAGAGAAGGGGAGACAGAGGATCTGAAGCAGGCTCTGCGGACAGCAGAGTCCCATGTGGGGCTCGAACTCACAAACTGTAAGATCATGAACTGAGCTGAAGTTGGAACCTACTGAGCCACCCAGGCACCCCTATATTAAATACTTTTTAAGGCTTTTATCTTAATATAAATGAGTTACAGGAAAATTAAAGTTTATCTTGAAAATCATGATTTTGTTTTTAAAAACATAATTTCTACAAAAGCTTTTAGTCATTGTGGTATTTTATTAAAACCTGTTTTAAGTAATTTCTTTGAAGAAGTAGTATGTGAGTCACATAAAGCAGTAAACTTTTTAAGCAGTTAGTATTATACCAATATTATTAACAAATGTGACATATCATCTAGGATGATAATTCAAAATTAAAGTTGGAAATAAACTTAGATGAGCTGGGTCAATAATAGAAGATTAATCCTTGGAAGAATCTCAATGTCAGGATCTAAGTCTTAATTCTGTGATGGACTTCCAGTTTTCTCTTTCTCTGAAGTCATTCTCTGCCTATTTTGACTTGGGAATTTACAAGGGTTTTAGGAGCTATATGCCAGGAGTGGGGCATTTGCACATCAATCTAAATACATATTGTCTTATTTAAAAATATTTTTAAATTTTATTTAATTTTGGTGGGCGGAGGGGGGAGAGAGAGAGAGAGAGAGACAGTATCTGAAGCAGGCACCAGGCTCTGAGCTGTCAGCACAGAGCCTGATGCGGGGCTCGAACTCACAAACTGCGAGACTGTGACCTGAGCCGAAGTTGGAAGCTTAACTGACTGAGCCCCCCAGGCGCCCCTATTTTCTTCTTGTGTCACAGCATCTCAGTGATGTATACTCTTTTTTCAGAGTTCTCTAATTCCTGGTACACACAGAGGATAGTTCGTTATCCCCATCAGGCAAACCCTTCTTTATGGTTTAAGTAGCACCAAAACTGGCCCATTCTAAGTATTAACAGCCTTAAAACCTTAAAGGCTAAAGGAGCTGCTCTTCTTACTCATTAAAGCCTCTTCAGTCACAACTTTTATGTTAATGAGAAAGCTTCTAAGGATGGTGGGCTGGTGTTCAGGGGGAACCAATCACAAAGTTAGAGGCTTGGAACTTTCAGCCCTTTTACCCCTGCTCCACCTAACCTGCTTCTGGAAAGGGAACGGGGTTAGAGATTGAACGAGGGCAATGATTTAATCTGCCTTGCCTACTTGATTAAGCCTCCATAAAAATCTTACATGGTATTGAACACATGGAGGTGTTGGGAAGGGGTTAAGGGCCTCCCTTCCCTCGTACCTTACCCTATGCGTCTCTTCCATCTGGTTGTTTCTGGTTAAATCTTTTTATTTAAAAACAGAAAAAACATTACATTAGTAGTAAGTAAACTGTTTTCTTGAGTTCTGGGAGCCAGTAAATTACTGAATTTGAGGAGGGGGTCATGGGTCAGACCAATTTATGGCCAGCTGGCCAGAAGTACAGGACACCAGGGACTTTGGTTGGCACTGGCATCTGAGGAAGGGGCAGTCCTGAGCCTGAGTCCTTAACCCGTGGGATCAGACACCATCTTCAGGTCAGAATTGATTTGGATGGTACAGTATCAGCTGGTATTGCAGAATTGCTTGCTCTGGGGAAAATGGCCACACGTTTGCTTGTCAGAAGTACTGGGAGTAAAACAGCAAGAGTGCAGAGAAGGAAACAGTTTCTTTCAGTGAAGAACCTGAAGTAATGATGAATATTGATGCTTTGAGGTGGGGGCCTAGGTAGCTCAGTCAGGTGAGTGTCCAACTCTTGATTTTAGCTCCGGTCAGGATTCCAGGGTCACGATTCCAGGGTCACGGCATTGAGCCCTGCGTTGGGCTCCATGCTCAGCGTGGAGCCTGGTTGAGATTCTGTCTCCTCCCCCGCCTCCCCCGCTCCTCTCCTGCACTTGGGCATGCACGCTCTCTCAAAATAAATTAAGAAAAAGTTTACTTGATCGTTTGATCCTTGAACTTGATTTAAATACTAATAGCGTGCTTTTGCAAATCTTTTCAACATAACAGCATTTCACCACATAAATAAAATCTAATTTCTGTTGTATCGTTATTTTAGTATTTATTCTCCTTAGCATCTGCTGATTTGCTCTGATAGTTTTTTTAACTAGTCTTTGTCTTCCAGAGATGAGTTTGCTTTAGAAAATGCTTCATGTTGTGCTCATGGACTTTTTATAATCTTTCTCTTCACGCACTCTTTGGTAGTGTGTACCCAAACCACGGGAAGAGTCAGGTTGCCTTTAGAATGATAGGTGAGAGATGATTGTCCCTTTTTACAGCTTTTCCAAGTTCCGTTAGAGCACTGATCTACAGTCGACTCTGCAAAGTGTTCAATTATTGGTCGTTTTGCCCCAACATCTCTGTTTTTGCTCTTGGGAGAAAAAGCCCTCAGCTTCAGCTGCACCCTTTTAACTGTTCTGCATATTTAATTTAGACTGAATCTGAAGACTGTAACTTTTGTTTATTTAATTCCCAAATGAGAAAAGCTTTTATTAATTTCCTTTGCTTCTCTAAGGAAACTTACTAAGAAAGTTTTATTTTAAAATTTGGTCATCTTCAAATATACTTCAGAAAGAAAACAGGCCATTTCCTTCAGCCTTTAAGTTTTTCTGGAGGTATGTAGTTAATTAGAAGGCTTTTGCCTGAGTATGAAGGAAAATACGCTTTATATGAGCCTCGGGCAAAGGACTTGAATTAGTCATTCGAGACCCACCTAGGTGTGTGCTGACTCCGCTGGTAATATTCTCTTTCTCTCACTACTAAAGACTATTGACCTAAAAGAGCCTTCCCTTTTGCCTTCACACATATTCTATTTTGTTTTAAATAGATGTTATATTTTACAACAGTTTTAGGTTCATGGCAAAATTGAGTGGAAGGAATAGAGAGTTCCTGCCCCCACATATGCACAACCCTTGTGACACTGCATTGACACATGGTCACCCTAAATCCATAGTTTACATTAGGTTCACTCGTGATGTTTTATAGTCTACGGGACTTGACAAATTTTTAACAACACGAGCCCACCACTGTAGTATCATAAAATAGTTTCACTGCTCTAAAAATCTGTGCTCTCCTTATTCATCTCTGGCTCCCTCTCTCAGGCTTGATCTTTTTACTGTCTTCATAGTTTTGTCTTTTCTAGAATGCCCTATAGTTGGAATCATACAGTATGTATCCTTTTCAGGATGATATTCTTTCACTTTGTAATAGTCACTGAAGGTTCCTCCGTGTCTTTTCACAGCTTGATAGCTCATTTCTTTTTAATTCTGAATAAAATTCCATTGTCTGGATATAGTACCTACTTTGTTTCATCTATTTATTTATTATTGTTTTTTAGACTATTTAGAGAAGAGGTTGTGCTTTCCTGTGCCATGTCTTGTCTGCAGCCAGGTCTGAACAGAATCCAGTTCCGTCACTCATGTCTGTGGCGGGACCCCACAGGAGGGCATTCTGGGTAGACAGGGGCTGTTTGAAATGGAGCCTGTTTGCTCCTAGACAGGCCATGTGAACTTCCGGGGCGCACAGCACCATTACTGGGGATGCTGTTGGTTATTATCTCCGTGAGGAACAGCAGCGGACTAGAAACACTTCCTGTTTTAAGGAGCTTTTATCTCAGATCTTTTCATCAAGTTAATATTCTCTATCTTTGTTCTTCCCTGAAATATGTCACACTGTGGCTCAGTCGCTTCCAACTTATTTTTTTTTCCGGCCATCAGACCCATGCAGGTATGTGCCTTTAAGTGACCTTTCTGTGTAGGCAGTTTAGACCTAAGCCACAACTCAGGAATTGTCTGCCTTTTTAAATTTTTTTTCTTTTAATTTTTCAGTCCAAGAAAGTAAGATTTGGAAGATTTTTTTTTTACCCCTAGTGCTTAAATGACTACGTGTAGGAAATCTCTTCTATCAGCATATATGTTTATAATTGAAAAGGTTTCTCCTTTTTTTTTTCCAACTAGAGTACTTTTTGGCATGGTGTAGCTTATTTAAAGGGATGAAACAACATATTTCACAGAAAATATGCTCATCTTAAAGGAATGAGAAAAACATGTTTTGCAGAAGGAATAAATATTCAGCTCAACGAGAAAGGGTTATAAGAGACTTGAAATAATAGGGCAGAAGAAACGGCTGACATCCGCTGGCTCACCTGCATTGGGCCTGGACTGTCAGAAAGAACCTGAAACCAATAGTTAAAATATGGCTTGTACCGTTGTAGCACGTTATAAAGAAATTATTCATCTGTGCAGCGGTTCCTAGAATTTGGTAATCTTAAATGTGGAATTAGACACATTAGTTCTCTAAAGGCAGTTGAATATGGTATTTATGTCTCACATACTAAAAATACATGTCAAAAATACAAGTTTAGAAGCCTTTGCTCTTTCAGATTATCATGAAACTAGCTATAAGAATAGTTGAATTTCTAGTCAAGTAATTTCTAGAGACGTTGAGTGAACATTTTCTTGTAACAGAAGGTCAGGCGGCAACGTTTATAGAGTTTGACTTCACCGATCTACAGAATGTAGTTTGAAGGCTATTTCTTTTCCCTCTTAGATAATGAGAAAGTTAGACAGCTGCTTCTGGAGGGTGTGCCTGCGGACTGTGCGCATAGCTTTCTTTGGAACCAAGCTCTCTGTAAGAATGTCACAGAGAATAAAATCTCGGATCAGGTAACTAATGGTATAAGGATTATTGGTAAAGTCCTGGAGACAAGTTGAAATTCCTCACTCTAGATGCTATAAAAGTTATTTCATCCTTTATAGAATCTCATAGATTTCCTTTTATTTTCAATCTATTGATCCTTTACTTAGGATTTTTTTTCTGTTCTTAGAGAAGAATAATTTCTAGAAAACATTAATACGGAGAATTTTTCTTGAAATGATAATCCCATGGTTTAAATACACTTTTCTTTTATTGCCCCCCCCCTTATAAATGTGCTATCTTTAATGTCACAGGGGATTGAGCTCCTACTGTGACCAGGAATCGTAATAGATGACGAGATAGATGGCTAGGGTATGTTCGAAAAAGTATAGGGTCAAAGGGAGCTGGAAGAAAAGGTACCAAGCCCAGATGAGAGAAATTGGGAGAAGCTTCTTGGGCAGAGGAGCTGGAATTTGAGCTCTTAGATGGGTGGTCAGAATTAACAAGACTTCTTGGGGCCATGAGCCAAGGGTGCAGTGAATAAAGGATTGCTGGAAATGAGACCGGCATGTGTGAGGGCCTGGGCTAAAAACAGGATGATGTGTTTCAGGAATCTTCAAGTTAGATTGGTGGTTTGGAGTTGAGGGTAAGACAGGAGATGAAGAAATAAATAGAGGCCAGAGCATAAAAGACCTTGAGGCATTTTAAGGATTTGGACAGAAGATGTTGAGCTCCATTGAAGGTTTTAAGCTGGCCACATGATCAGACATGGCAGCACTGTGGAGGGTGCATTAGACTAGGGATGGGCTCAGAGAGAGGACTTGTGGTTGGATATCCTTAAAAGAGATCCTGGAAATAGTCCTTAATTGAGGACGTGATGGGGGCCTGAATTGAGGCAGTGTGGCTGCAGTGGAGGGCCTGGGGTTGAATACTGCCTCCTGAAGGTAAATCTGACCAGACAGTGTAGTTGCTTAGATGATCGGAAGTGGGAAAGGAGGAGACTGGCAGATTAGTTCCTGACAGTCTAGCTTAGATTCAACACCTCAGGTAAAAGAGAGCCCAGCCTGATTTGTCACTGTTGCATTCCCAAGTTCTAGAAGAGTGTTTGGCACAAAATCAGTATTCCATATACATCTGAATGGATGAGTAAATGAATAGGCAGTGAATATGTGAACGGATGAATGAATGAGTGAGCACTGGGAACTGTGGCATCAGTCAGCTAGGTGGGGAACACGGGAGGTATGCGGACGCAGTGGGGACAATGAGTTCAGTCTTGGGTAAGCGGAGTGTGAAGGTCCTAGGACTTCGCTGATTAGATGCCCAGGAGACAGGTTTTTGATCCCAGGAGACAAAGTCCTGGCTAAGGAGATAGATATTTTGGCATTACCAACATGTAGGGATGGTAGTGGAAACTCAGCCAGAGGTAAAAAAAAAAAAAAAAAAAAAAAAGAGAGAGAGAGAATCAGGGCTTGGTCAGGCTTGAGGGGTATCCGTGAGGGGACAGTTAGACTTGGCAACATGGAGGCAGTCTCTTGTATAGTTTCTCTGGTGAGCGCTAGGCTTCTCTCCTACCAGTTCATCTCTTTTTACAGCTGGCAAGAAAAGTCTAAGAGGATGTTGTTCACTGCTCCCTACAGTACACGTAACAAATAATTTATAGCATCTTCTCTTCTAAATCTTTAAGACCTGGTGAGGAAATTTCTCAGGAGCCAGAGCGTTTTTTCACTTGCCCCTCCTTGAAAAGTTGCTTATTGTTCGTACCTCTTTCACCTCATGACAACAAATCTTAACCCAAGTAAATGTAGGGGCTGAGAATCAGAAGATAAGATTAATCCTGATACAAGAGATTAGCAGTATGGATGTTTATTATTTTATAACGTTGAGTTATCTGGTATATTGTAGCTCAAATTTAAGATAACTTGGCATTTTCTGACAAAGCTCTTGTATAGAGGAAAATTATCATAGGAGGAATACCATGTATTTCAAAAGGCTCACATTTATTTATTGAGAACATTTCTTTGGTTTTTTTTTTTAAAAGAGCATTTACCTTTCTAATGCTGCTTATAATGAGAACCAGTAGAATCTCCCAGAAAATTAGGATTGTTTGTCTTGAATTATTTTCTTCCACTTTAGGATTTAAACCGGAAGAGAAGTGAATTGCTGGTGCCCGGGTCACAGCTTGTTTTAGGGCCCCATGAATCCAAGATCCCTATACTTTTGATCCAGCAGCCGGGAAGGGTGACTGGTGATGACCGCCGAGGCTGGGGAAGTGGCTGGGATGTCCTGCTCCCGAAGGGCTGGGGCATGGCTTTCTGGATTCCGTTTGTAAGTTCCTTTTCGGTTCGACTCTACAGTGTGTAACATACATCCCCAGTAAATGCCACGTGCTGGAAGTGTTCGGACGTCACGCACAACTTAGAAACTGAGTTCTGTTTTTCTACCCTTTGAGCTATAATTCAGATACATGATATTTCATAAGGTTCCTGGAACCAGATTTTCATTAATAAGAGTTGGGCTGACATAATGTGAATTTTTGAAATTTTAAAACTGTCCTGATTTTTGAGTAGTAGTGACAACAAAATGTTGAGTTTTTTTTTAAATCAAAGAAATTTGTTACATTTTAAAAGACTTTTTGGGGCACCTGGGTGGCTTAGTCAGTTGAGCATTCAACTTTGGCTCAGGTCATGATCTCACGGCTTGTGGGTTCGAGCCCTGCTTCGGGCTCTGTGCTGACAGCTCAGAGCCTGGAGCCTGCTTCAGATTCTGTGACTCCCTCTCTCTCTGGCCCTGTCCTGCTCACACTCTGTCTCTCTTCATCAAAAATAAACATTTTTAAAAAAGGATTTTTATAATTATCTAATGTTTATAGATGTATAGAATACATTTTTCATTTTTTAAGTGCTGACCATACATTCCTATTAACTGCAGCTAAAATTTTTATGAAAAGCCAGTGTTTGTTTTCTAAATAGTTTAAATATTATTTTAATAGAGTAGAAGAGACATGTAAAGCTGTTAGATTCACACAGGTGATTACTTTTAGCAATTAAGCCTAATATAAGAGTTGCTCAGTTAATCATTTAAGAATAGGAATATTCTTGGGCACCCGGCTGGCTCAGTTGGTCAAGCTAGCAACTCTTGATCTCAGGGTTGTGAGTTCGAGTCCCATGTTGGACATAGAGCTTACTTAATTAAAAAATAAAGGAAATATTTTCAATAATTCTAATTTTTAAGTTATGAAGTGTTTCAAGCATACAAAAAAAGTATAGATCCTGATAATAATGAATACCTGTGTACCCTTCACCCACCATCCAGCTTAAGAAATAAAACATTACAGCTTTATTGGAAGCACTCTCACACACACTCTCTTTCTCCAGTTCCATTTCCCATCCTCCTCTAAAAGAAGCACTATTCCAATTTTCAGTGTTTGTTACTACCTTGCCCATTTTTATAGCTTTATTAAGTATGCTTGTATCCTAAAATACAGTAACTATATTTGACATGTTTTTAAACTTTATATACCTCACCATAGCTACGCTTTTGCAGCTTACCATATTCACTCAACATTGAGGTTTTTCCGTATTGATAGGGGAGGCTCTGTGTCAGTTTTGCTGTCGTATAATCCATTGTAGGATTAGCCCCCGCTCACCCGTTCTCTTTTGATGGGCATTTAGGTTGTTTCCTGTTTCCCCAAACAAACATTAAGCACTAATTTTACTGTAAGTTGGTATATTGTTAAGATCTTTTTGACACTTTTGTAGATCTATCGCGGCGCAAGAGTTGGTGGGTTAAAGGAGGCTGGGGTGCATGCTCAGTATAAAAGATCGCCTGGCATCCCCGGTGATTTCCCAGACTGCCCCGCTGGGGCTCTTTTTGCCGAAGAGCAAGCCAAGAATCTCCTTGAAAAGTATGAGAGGTAAGAAACCGGCTTCTCTAGTTTCCTAGTGTCTTATGAGGAAGGGAAGGGGCTACTCGCTTTGGCCAGTGACATTTGGAATGGCTTTGGTAACTCTTACAGTACGTGGAGTTTTCACAGACTTTTCCTTGAGTTCACATGACCTAGACATAGTTAGGTCAGGATTGTTTTAATCTGGCCCTTCCAGGCCGCAGGCCCTCCCGGTGGTCATTTGCTGACATTGATCATGGTGCGTGTCTAACCATGGGCCTGAGTTTCAGACACATGTTCAAGGTTTCTACTACCAGTCCCTGCCCCATCAAAATAGAACTTGTGTGTTTTTTAAACTGGTTATTGAGGTAATACATATTTATGAAATTAAAAAACATTTTTTTAATGTTTTTCTTTAGTTTTGAGAGAGACAGATTGTGAGCAGAGGAGGGACAGAGAGAGAGGGGGAGACACAGAATCTGAAGCAGGCTCCAGTCTCTGAGCAGTCAGTACAGAGCCTGCCGCGGGGCTTGAACTCATGAACAGTGAGAGCAGGGCCTGAGCCCAGATCATGACCTGAATCAAAGTCAGATGCTAAGTCGACTGAGCGCTCAGGCGCCCCCATGTTTGTGATGTTTTAATGAAACGATGGTAATGCGCAAAAATGCTTTGTAAACTGGTGTAGTCCTTCCCTCCAAAGAGATAAGCACTGTGTTTACATTTTGCTTTCTATCCATCTAGACTTACTTTTCCCCCCTTTTTTCTCATGGGGGAGTGGCCAGTGAGGGTCTTCACCAACCCTTATACAATGAAGTGCATGCTAACTTTGAGAAGCTGTATCCTGCCACTCTGTGGGCTCCGGGAAACACAGAAATTCTCTTGTTTGTTGTGGAATCTGCGACATGAAGCCAGAGCCTGGTGCACGGTGTCCTTAATAACTTTTATTAGCTGATTGATGGAGGAGTAGGAAGTGGGACGTTGTAGTTCCTTGACCGTGAGCTGAGTTTTCATGCTTTCCTGGTCCCCACCGCGGCCACAGAGGCAGGCAGTGTTTTCAGACTGCCGAGTGACAGGTGGATGAGCGAGAGTGAAAGCACAGGGACCCGTTCCTGGGCTGCCGGCTTACAAGGACAGTGATCATGTATTTTGTGCCTCCTATAATATGTAGCTCAGGTCTTCTATGTGTTTGTTAAATTACTGACAATAATACTTGGGTCATTTGGGGTTTTTTTCATGCATACAACTTTTTCTTAAGTACAAATATTTTTTTCTAGAATGTTTAACTTATTTATTAATTTAGAGAGCACGTTCAGGCTTGAACTGGGGAGGGGCACCGAGAGGGAGAGAGAATCGTAAACAGGCTCCATGCTCAGCACAAGGCCCAACTCAGGGCTTGATCTTATGACCTGAGGTCGTGACCCCAGCCAAAATCAGGAGTTGAGTGCTCAACTGACTGAGCCACCAAGGTGCCTTTGAGTACAATTAAAAAAAAATTTTTTTTAAATGTGTATTATTTTTGAGAGACAGAGACAGAGTGTGAGCAGGGGAGGGGCAGAGAGAGGGAGATACGGAATCCGAAGCAGCTCCAAGGTCTGAGCTGTCAGCACAGAGCCCAATGCAGGACTCGAATTGACAAACTGCGAGATCATGACCTGAGCCGAAGTCAGATGCTTAACCAATTGAGCCACCCAGGCGCCCCTAGGATATAATTTTTTTTGAAAAGGGATTATATTATGAATACTATTTCAAAACCTGCTTTTTAAACTTAGTAATGTATTACGTATGGTTGTCCCATATCAATAAATGTGACTCTAAATCAAGTGTTGGCTAACTTTTTTTGCAAAAGGGCAGAGGACAAATATTTTCGGCTTTGTGGGCCCTTTGGTTTCCATGGCTGCTCAGCTCTGCCTTGTGTCAAAAAGGCCACCATACACAATGCATAAATGAATGAGCTTGGCTATGTGCTAGTCTTGCCCTGCTTATGGACAGTCAAGTTTGAGTTTTGTATAATTTCATGTGCCATAAAATATATTTTTTTAACCATTTCAGAATGTAAAAGCTTCTTAGCTCGTGGGTCATTTAAAAGCAGACAGCGGTTTGATGTGTGAGTCATAATCTGTCAACCCTTGCTCAAAATATCTCTGAACAGTTGCCCAGGACTGCAGTGTAGGTGTGCCGTAATTTATCAGGGGCCCTGTAGGTTATTTCTGATTTTGTGCTCTGTGCTTCTATAAACAGCTTTCCATATGCATCTTTACACATTTGTCTGATTTATTCATTCATTTAATGCATGTTTATTTAGAACCTACTATGTGTCAGACACCTTCTAGGCACTGGGCCTACAGCAGGGGAAGGCAGGCAGAGTCTGTTCCTGCCCTCCTGGAGCGTATACTCTTTTTGTTTGTTTTAGAAGAGAACATGCATGTGAAGAGAGTTGGGGAGGGGCAGAGGGCGAAAGAGAAGCAGGCTCCACACTCAGCACAGAGCCTGATGCAGGGCTCAACCCTGGAATCGTGACTGACCTGAGCTGAAATTAAGAGTCAGATACTCAGCCAGACACTCAACCGACTAAGCCACCCGGGCGCCCACGGAGCCTATATTCCTCTTGAAAGCACATGTTTCCCAGCTGGTGGGAGGGACCCAGGAGAGGGGAGGGAGGTTCACATTGCAAGAGCAGAGCCCTTGAGTGGGGAAGAGGGCATGGTATTCCATAGGTCAGGCTCAGATCTCATTTTAGCAGAGACACGAATACAGATTTAGGTAGGGTAGACTCTGGTGCAGAGATTAGGTAGGACTATCCTGATCGTGACCGTCTTCTCAGTGAACAGAGAGGTAAGGTTATCAGCGAGGAATAAGGAGGGACCAGAGGCTGCTGGAGGTCTGAGGAGAGAAGAATCCATGTAGACAGCTTTCCAGGAGCGCGGAGCATAGAATTGACTGGAGACATGGAAGGGAGCCCACTTGAGTTCCGTGTTTGCGGTAGGGCTGTTCAGGACTGCCGCGTCTTCTCCCCCAGCTCTGTTCTGCCCATCAGGGGCTGGCATGGGGTGGGTGGAGGGTTGGATGGAATCGTGATGGGCTTTGCCATTTGGGGCGGGTGGAGGGCACGGGAACAGGAGAGTTTGAGCTTTCTGAGGAGAGAGGTGCAGAGCGGCGGTGTGCGGTGAGAGATGGCAAATGTACAGTAGGCTCCAGGGCTTCACCTGTGGCGGGGAGGGCTGGGTGGGCTGCACGAGGAGTGGGCCAGTGCAGAGCCTGATGGGGATGTGTCAAAGTCACGAACTGCAAGATCATGACCTGAGCCAAAGTCAGACACTTTACCAATGGGAGCCACCCAGGATGAAAAAAGTGACATCTTTTTTGTTTGTTTACTAGTGACGTTGAATATTTTTAAGTGTTTTTCACCATTGTGTGTGTGTGTGTGTGTGTGTGTGTGTGTGTGTGTGTGGTATGAATTGCTCATTTATTTCCACGTAAAGGTCTGCAGGTGAGGCAGTTCCCTGGGGGTGTTTTTCACAGCTGCCCCTCTTGGGAGGCCTGAACACATCTGGCTCAGTCTTCAGAGCATAGGCTCAAACTGAACCACGGTTAAGTCTACAGGTTCAGTTCCGTTTGGGGTCCTGAGGCAGGAAGAAGCATGTGGGCGAAGGAATGTCAGGGCCTGTCCCACAGGAGACTGGCGGTCTGAGGACAGGGTCTGGGCCTCCCTAAGAGTCCTTCAGCCGGAACGGCTTGTGGAATTTCTCAAAGCTTCTTTCTCTCTCATCCATTGCTGGGAAGGTCAGTTGCTCTCGCCCTGTGAGGGGCAGTTTGGAAATGTTGCTCAAAATTGCAAATGCTAACTGTCTTTGCTTTATTGTTCCGTTCCGGGAACTTACCTGTGGATGTACTTGTGCTGGTGCGGCATTTTCAAGGTTATTCATTGCAGCTTTATGGATAGAAGCAAAAGTTTGAAAATACCAAAATGTCCAGCAGTAGGGGACTATCTAAATGAACTAGACTGTACTCTTAACGGAAAAGTGTGTGCAGCCTTATATAAAAGCATGAGGGATTTCTTAATGTGCTAATATAAAATGATCTCCAAGGTCTTTTGTTAAATGAAGAGTTAAGCAAAAAGTACTACCTGACATGTCACCCATGTGTGTGAAATGGCTACAGAAAGGAAAGAAATATGTACATATCTGCACATATGTACAGAAAGTGTTTCTGGAAGGATATGTTTAGAAACTGATAATGACACTATCTCTTGTGGGGCCCCTGAGTCATTAAAGGTCCTTTTAAAGGTCTCCGAGTGAGGCAGGTACCCCGGGGCCAGTTTTCACCAGCCGCAGGTCAAGAGTGAGGGAGGAGCTTGACCACCACCCTCTCTGTTCCCTTTAGAACGCAGAACGTTGTGATGTGCAGGGGCCACATGGGGCCACTTTGTGGATGAGTTAACCTTTTACAATTAAAACCAAAGAGGGCCGCCTGGGTGGCTCAGTTGGATGAGTGTCTGACTCAATTTTGGCTCAGGTCATGACCTCACAGTCATGGGATCGAGCTCCACGTCGGGGGCCGTGCTGAGTATGGAGTCTGCTTAAGATTCTTTCTCTCCCTCTGCTCCCCTTCCCTGCTCATGTGCTCTCTCACCCTAAAATAAAAGAGTAAAGAAAAACAAAATCAAACTAAAACCGAAGAGTTGGTTATTACTCTTTTATCATATTTCTTGGAAAACTTTTTTTTGTATGTTTGTTTTTTAAATAGAGATGGAGTACATGTGGCCATAATTATTTTGATGGTCCAATCCGACACTGTGCAACATTGGTTCTCCTCCTTGATTTTCACCAGGCGCCCTCCTGCAAAACGGCCCAACTACGTTAAGCTTGGCACTCTGGCACCTTTCTGCTATCCGTGGGAGCAGTTAACGCAAGAGTGGGAATCAAGAGTCCAGGACCAAGAGGAATCATCTGTGGCTTCCCCTCCAAGTGGCGAGGAGAGGGGCTTGAGAAGAGAGAAGGAGCCTTGTGCCCCCACACCTCCGAAAACTGATCAGCCATCTGAGGAAGCGGGCACATCTCTGCGGAGCCCCTGTGAGCCCGGAGAAGTTATGGACACAGCATGTCCAGCCCAGACGGGGACTGAGTGGGTAAGGGGCCTGGATGCCACCAGCAGTCTCCTCTGTGTTCTTAGGTAAGTGTGCACGACTGCTGGATGTGGTTTAGATTTTTTTTTTTAATTTTCTTATGCATTTATTTATTTTGAGAGAGACAGAGAGTGAGTGGGGGAGGATCAGAGAGAGAGAGGGAGACACAGAATCAGAAGCAGTCTCCAGGCTCTGAGCTAGCTGTCAGCACAGAGCCCAACACGGGGCTCGAACTCACAGACTATGAAATCATGACCTGAGCCGAAGTTGGCCACTCAACCAACTGAGCCACTCAGGCGCCCCTAGATTGTTTCAATACTGACCAGGCTACAGGATGTAAACGTTATCTTTGTTCCTTTATACAAACCTCGAGGGAAGGATGGACTTTCTGGAGGGGAGAGCCATTCCCCCAGTGTCCATAGAGGGCTCAGGCAAACAGCCGAGTCACAGCTGATTTGGGGCGTGATCCTAACTGACCAAACGATTTCAAGTGTTGTCGCCCATGGACATAAACCAGGGCAGTTCTTCCCTGTGACCTGTTCCATTGGTCTTTCCTACAAAGCAGTACCCTTGTGACTGTGACCTTCAGGAATGAGGAGCCTCTCTAAGCTCTGAGCAAGCCTTCTTCCCTTGAACTGCGGAGTTAGAATTTTTCCAGTTCCTTTTCAGTGATCTGAATTCATGAGCGATTAGGAACCCGTTCATTGGAACGTTGTCACGTTGGAGAGGCGGCCATACCATCGTGTTCCTGCGTAGCCTGTTAGATTGTGCTTCACGGTCACCCTCTGTTCTGAGCGCAGACTTTTAATAAGCGCTTACCTCTCTTGCCTTATGTTGATTTTTTTATACAGTAACCTTATAATTTCATATCCTTTCTTCATTTCCTATAACTGTCTCTCTCAGCCTTAGATTCTGTCTGTCTTATTTTTTCCTGCCATCAACTTCTTAAACCTTTAATCCTTCAGTGTCTAAGAATAGTAGTCACACAAAAAGAAAAATATCATTACCAAAGTGTATTAATGTCTATTTTTAATTTTTCAAAAATTACCGTTTTGATCCTTTCCCACATAGAGTATTAAAAAAGTCAAATTAACTCCAGCAGCGCCCAATCTTCTAATTGCATCTTTTCTCCTCCAACAAAACATCCTCAAACGTGTGTCTCCAATTTCATATAGGAGTAGGAAATCCCTGAAGCAGCTGTCAGCCTGGTGTGGGCCCGGTGCTGGACCCCGCCGGGCAGCCCAGCGAGCTCCCGGCAGCAGGCAGCAGGCGTTGACCAGGGAGGCCTGCCTGGCCATGTTGGACCGCTTCCCCAGGGCCCTGGTGTGGGTCAGCCTGTCCCTGCTGGGGAAGGGCAGCCCCGAGCCGCACACCATGATCTGTGTCCCAGCCAGGGAGGACCTCCTCCGGCTCAGGCAGGATCGGCTCTACTGCGGGCCCCAGGAATCCAAGCACAGCGACCCATTCAAGAGCAAGATCCGGAAACAGAGAGAGCAGAAGAAAATCGACAAGAGGCACAACCGAGGGTGCACGGTGTCTGAGGGTCTGGCAGGGGGGCACCCTGCGGCCGGGCCCCACGCTCTGACCCTGGGCTTGTGGTCAGGCCCTCTCCCGGGTGTGACTTCTCATTGCTCCAGAGTCCTCCTCGGCTTTGTCACGCAGGGAGATTTCTCCATGGCCGTGGGCTGCGGAGAAGCCCTGGGGTTTGTTAGCCTGACGGGCCTGCTGGATATGCTGTCCGGCCAGCCCGCCGCGGAGAGGGGCCTGGTGTTACTGAGGGCCCCTGCCTCCTTGCAGTATCGGTTTGCGAGCATTGCTGTGGAGGTGTGAGTGCTGGTTTACGGCCTCGCAGGCGTAGGTAATAACTGTGTTCGCCGAGTCCCACCACTGGCGGGACTCGGTCTCTTCCGCCACCTCCTGTTTTGACATACCACGTGAAATGCCTTGGAGACAAGAATAAAAGAATTCTGTATTGTGTGTGCGATGAAATACTGACATCATTCCACTATTCCAAGATCCTCCATCTCCATGTTTCCCTGGCCTTGCTGCAACACCTCAAGGTCATTTGGCGTATAGAGCCGGAAGCTTTCACACTTTGATTTCTTGGGCCGCGTAATTCTTGCCAAAAATGGTCAGAAGCTCTGTTTTTTTGTTCCTTTTTTTTAATTAGGAACAAAGAGCTGTCAAGTCTGTTCGAAAAGCCTTGTAGACGTGTGATAAGCAACAGTGGGTTGTTTAATGACTCGATTGCTGCAGAAAAGGCTCTAAGCATCTGGCCTCTGTGCATGAAACAGGGATCCCCTGTCCGGACCATGTTCAGCCCCATACCGGAGCCCACACACCTCATGCTCGGCGCCGTGCGGACGGAAGTTGTAGAAAAGTGTTGCTGCCCGCTTCGGGCAGGCTCGGGCTATGGCAGAGGTGTTGGGGTGGAATCTGAATGGGGCTCTGATCTTTAGGACCCTTTGTCCTCTTTGCTGTTGACCAATGCTTGATTCTAGGAATTTCTTGATTTTTCTGCGCTTTTTGTTTTTGCAAAGGCTTTCTCATAAAACCCATAGAGAATGGTTTCTCAAAATACGTCCTATGAAATGTGTTATCAAAAAAAAAAAATTCCAAGGTCAGATTGATTTGGGAAACTCTGGATTAAACCCAGTTAACATTTCTTTTTAAAGGATTTCTAGAACCTTCCATGTGATAATGCACATTGTGCCTCTCCAGGAAGTTGATAACAGCCTACAGTATTTTCTAAATCTTCTTGATGCCAAACTTCTTTTGCAAGGAGCACTTTGTAGGACCAGTGTTTTTAGGAACACACTTTGGGGAATTTGGCTGTACTCTGCAAGGTGATGACTTTTTTTAAAGTTTGTTTTTGTGAGAGAGAGAGTGTGAGTGGGGGAGGGACAGAGAGACAGGGAAACAATCTGAAGCAGGCTCCAAACTCTGAGCTGTCAGCACAGAGCCTGACACGGGGCTCAACCCACAAACTGTGATCATGAGCTGAGCCCAAGTCAGACGCTTAGGTGACTGAGCCACCCAGGCGCCCCTGCAACGTGGTGATTAAAATGACAGGCTGCTTTGAGACACTCAGGCAGTCCCGATGTCCACCTGATGTTTGAGCAGGGTGCCGGAGGCCTCGTCCTGTCCCACAGGAAGAGTACAGTCGTCGTTGCTCTTGTTCACCTGGGGAGAAACTAGGTGCCATTTGCTTTGAGTTTCCATGTGTGTGTCACACCGTCAGACCCTTGTTTTCCTACCGCACATTTCTGGCAGAGCTTGAGGGGGTTTGTTATTTTAATATAAATGTAGAGTTAGACATTTCATGTAAATGCATTGGGTTTCTGCAGTAGCATTTGGTATAAATGCCTTTGGGGGTGACAAGTTGGGGAGAGAGATGGCAAATATTACAGTAGCTAATGAAATTGTTTTTCCTCTTGCCATGCCTCTGGATGTATTTGTATCCAACCCAAATGAGACTGAAAAAAATAGTGTAACTTAGTGGTGTCTGTAAACAGAATAAATTCAAGTGTCACCTGATGTGCAGTTGTGAACGTTTATTGGACCCTTCCTCATTTGTGTTCTAGGCTCTGAGCCACTTCCTCTGTGGCTTAGCTCACTGGGGGACAGACGTCTGAGCATGCTGTGAGTCTCCTGACCTCATTCCATGCGGTGCCCTGCCTGGGGTCTGCTGCCCACATCGTGGATCAGGGAGGGCACAGCTCCTGTGTTTTGTTGTAGAAGGTCAAAGAACTAGGTGCTGAAAGGATTGACTAGCGTTTCTCAAAATCTGTTTGGGGGAGCCCTGGTCCCTGGAGATGTTTCCTGGAAAAATGTGATGGCTAAATAAATTTGGGAAAAGCTGTATTCTGTATTCTTCTTTTGAAGATTCACAATAAATGAGTGTAGTCAAGGCTTTGCAGATACCTGCAGGAAGGAAAATCTGCCTTTCATGACCCCCCCTTTTTTTCCCTACCTATTGTCCAGAGAAGACCAGTTTCATGGAATATACTTTGCAAAACACTATGATAAAATATGCACATATTCCGTGAAGAATGCGTTTTTCCTATGAAAAAGACACAGGAGTGGCCTTATTCTCCCTGGCAACAGCATGAATAGACATGTTTGTTGTGATCCTACCAGTGCTCCAGGGCTACCAAAGAGGTGCCACGTGGCTCCTGGCATCGTGTTGCGGAGTTTGCAAAGTCAGGAAGCAGGGCTGTGAGCCGAACACCTGAAGACACGCTACCCGCTCCTGAGTTGTGTGAGAGACAGAACTGGTTCTGCCAATCACGCTCAGCTTTTATAGAAGTAACATCTTTACATTAATACATAGTCATCATTGAAAACCTAGAACATGCCGGTTAGCAACAACAACAACACTTAAGATCACCTGGATTTTCACCACCCAGATGTCACCACTGTTACCTTTCTGGTACGTGTCCTTCTAGGCCTTGAGGTGTGTGTCTACTTTCTTTTAGGTAAAATAAAAGAGCTTCATGGGGCTCCTGGAGGCTCAGTCGGCTAAGCGTCTGACTCTTGATTTTAGCTCAGGTCATGATCTCACAGTTCGTGAATTTGACCCTTGCATTGGGCTTTGTGCCGACAGCGTGGAGCCTGCTTGGGATTCTCTCTCTCCCTCTCCCCCTCCCCTGCTCCTGCACACCCGTGCCTGTGCATACTCTCTCTCTCTCTCTCTCTCTCTCTCTCTCAAAAAATAAAAACAAAACTTCGGTAATCGTTCATCCAAAATCCTACATGGTGCCTGTGCAGCTTAAGTGCAGATGGTCAGTCCCTCATGGGGCTTGTTTAGTGTGCACCTGAATGTTCCCACTCTTCCTGGAGGTAACTGACCCATCACATACTGTGGCATTGCTGCCTTGGCTGTCGCAAGCCTGGGGGCGGGGTCCTTTCTTCTGGGCCAGGGGGGAGTGAGGCGGGCACTTGACAGCTGGATGGACTCTGTCGTAGCCCAGCAGGTGATAGAAGCTAACAAAGACCCGCGGCGGAGGGCTCCTCAGAGCGGCACCCCCCGGCCACACAGCGCTTCCGGCCACTCGGTTCTCTCCAGAACTCGGAGGCCCGGGGCTTTCTGGCAACCTGGCTTTCAATCTTGGCTGCACGTTGGGGTCCCCTGACAGTCCAGGCCTCCTCCACCAGAAACCAAGCTTGGGCCCAAGCAGAGGTGTTTCTTAGAAGCCCCAAGGCTGCTCTGATGTGTGACTTGGGCTGAGGCTGTGGTGGTAGGAGGTCTGGCTCTTTGGAGCCACTGCACCTTGGGATGGTGTGAATGAACCTCCCCTCCCCTGTGCCGTTAGCAGGCCCCGCTCACAGGTCTGCCGTCAGCACTGGGAAGCAGCCAGGTGGGAACTTAAGGAGAATGGGGTCTTCCACCCGGGGAGAAGGCCTGGTTTTGAAAGGGAAAACAGCCTGGCTCATTCCTTGTATAACATCACTACTTGGGAGCATAAAATGAGGTCTCTTGTTTCCTCGTGGTGAGTATCCTGCCAGATCATCAGCTCTCAAACGTGGCTGCAGTTTGGAATCGCTTGGGGAGCTTTGCAAGCCCTGGTGCCTGGGGCCCGCCTCCCAGAGATGCTGATTTAACTGGTTAGGGCTGTGACCCAGACACCAGGAATCTTAAGAGCTCCCAGAGGTGACTTGCAGGCAGGGTTGAGAACCAGTTCTAGACTTTTAATAGGAGGTTCCAGCGTAATCAGGCAAGGACACAGAAGCCTGTCAGTAATGCGGGGCCGAGCAGGGTGGGAGCTGACGTAGGCTGTCTCGAGTGGGGTGCCCAGCTGACGCCAATGACCCCGGGCAGGACCCTGCTGGACCTGAGCAAACAGCCAAGTTCACATCATGGGCTTTTCCTTTTCATGCTTCTTCAATTTTTTTAAATGTTTTATTTATTTTTGAGACAGAGAGAGACAGAGCATGAGTAGGGAGGGGCAGAGAGAGAGGGAGACATAGAATCCGAAGCAGGCTCCAGGCTCTGAGCTGTCAGCACAGAGCCCAATGCAGGGCTTGAACCCACGACCATGAGATCATGACCTGAGCCGAAGTTGGAGGCTAAACCAACTGAGCCACCCAAACACCCCAGTTTCCCGCTTCTTCAAAATTAAAGTTTAGCCAGGTACTGTTCTGGGGAAACCTGTGCTGACCACCTGTGTCCTGTCACTAAGGAAATGTTTAGAAACACAGAATGTTTCTTGTTCTTCCCTCCAATGGCTTGTTTTTTGGTTCCTTGAATAACCGAGCTTTTGGTGACTCTAGGACTTGGATGCGCTGTGCTCTGCGTTCATGGAACGTTCCCTCCCCTCTCCCTCCACTTTCTGCATCCCTGTCCCCTTTCATTCCATCCTTCCAAGTTGATTTCATATTTCTCAGAGAGGCCTCCTCCTGCATACATTATTTTCTACTGCAGAAGGTGTTTCTTTTTTCTTTTTTTTTTAATGTTTTAAAATTTATTTTTGAGAGACAGAGAGAGACAGCATGAGCAGGGTAGGGTCAGAGAGAGAGATACAGAATCCGAAGACAGGCTCCAGGCTCTGAGCTACCTGTCAGCGAGAGCCTGACGCAGGGCTCAAACCCACGAACTGTGAAATCATGACCTGAGCAGAAGCCGGACACTTAGCTGACTGAGCCATCTTGATGGTATCACAACGTATAATAATTCTTTGGTTGTTTACTTATTTATTAGGTTGTGAGCCTCACGAAGGGGAGACCATGCATTACTTGATTACTCTTGCACCTCAGGCTCTAGCTGAGCCCCTAAACCAGCCTGGTATTCAGTATGTTTTTGTTGAATCGCTGCGTTAATCAATGCATGTGGATAGTAAATTGTAGGATACTTGTTTTATCCGAGGCACATGTTGCAATGGACTAAAGAGCCAGTAGGTGGTGCCAAGACCTCATGAGAAAACAGCCTGCTCTGCAAAAACAACTAAAATACAATTCGGTTGTGTATGTCATTGTGTAAAGGTGGGGCGGGGGGGGCAGTTATGAAGTTACAGATCAATATTCTTTCTTGTGGGGCAGATCCATACTGTTAAAATCCTAGTTTGGAAAGTCTCTGTGATTTTTAAAGAGGATCCTAGAGAAGAAACAATTTCATGTCTGAAAAATGAATCCCCTCCACTCCGCCCCCCCCCGCCCCATCACAAGCCAACTGCCTGCAGTGACGGGGAGCTCATTACTTCACCCAGAGGTGCCATGTCCCCCTTGGCCCCACACAGTGGTCGAACTGCCCCTTCAGTCCCAGCATAAGCCTGACTTCCCTCCTCCATGCTTAAGTCAGCTAACATTGAGAGCCAGCCCTGCTGGGAAGGGAGTTTTGTTTTCTGCAGGCTAAACAAGCCTCATTTCTTTAGTTTTCCTTCTTGTTTCGAATATCTCACAGAGGATCTTAAATTTATTTTCTGGACACAACGTAATTTGTTCCATGCACAGGCTGCACAGCTGGGTGAGCCTCAGGCAGGGCTGCTGGCTTTAGGGAGTCTCAGAGGTTCTGGGTCACCGCGGGCCCTCTCTGAAGTCTCCAGCTTCCTCTTGCCTCGCTCCGCAGGATTTAGCCGCTACTACTTGAGGCACGCATGAGCTTGGTATTCCCCCAAAACAGAGCCTGGAACGGCTTACCTGGGGGTAGTTTATTTGAGGAAGTGACCTAAGGGGACAGAAATGTGGAGACCGCAGAGTGGAGGAGGAGGGAATGGAAGCTGACCCAGGCGCGCATTGTTCAGCCTGTTGCCGGTGGGCACCCGCGCCTCCAGTTGCCCACCGGAGAGAAGGCAGTCTTCAGCCCCCAGCTCTCAGGTCTGCCGGCCAAGAGTGGCCCCGGGGACTGTTCCTGTTCGGGACCCTTCGGGTTTGCACAGGTGCTAGAAAGCCTGAGTCTGGCCTGGGGGCTGCCCATGGAAGGCCAGCGAGAAGGGTCAAGGGCAGAAACCAGAGGTGCGGCTAAGACAAGGTGCTGTCGGGCCACACCTGTGCCGACAGGCGCGTGCAGCTAGGGCTGGGCCAAGCGTGTGCCGAGGGAGTGTGAGCCCGGAGAAAAGATGTCTAGCCCAGAGCCCTCAGGAGAGGGGGTGATGATTTCCTGTTGTGATGTTGGAGGAGCCAAGAGGTAGGTGTGTGTGTGTGTGTGTGTGTGTGTGTGTGTGTGTGTGTGTGCGTAGGAGGAAGTGTCGGGGTGCTTGACGAGCACCCTGTACCAGCAGTTGGCATGTAGATGTAAAGCTGATTTTGCCACAGCGTGGGGCAGGGTGGCGCAGTTCCAATCCGGCTTCTGGGAGCTGTCGCACTGGATCCGGAGAAGGATCTCGATTCTCTGTGGGCGCTACCTAGTGTGGTTCTGAGATTTCCCACCATGCGCTGCAGCCGTCATTAGGGCACAACCCTGACGCTGTTGTCTGGAGATGCTCTGCGGGCTCCCCCAGGGCTGGCTTTCCCTCCTCCTTGCCCAGGGAGGCCTGCAGCTTCCCTTCTGCTCCCCCCCGCCCCCCCTCGCCGCTCCCCCCGCCCCATGCAAACAGCTCAGTTGATCTGTTTCCTCAGTAACATGGAGGAGGTTGGGGAACAGCCCTGCCTCTTACAGGGTGGTCCTGAGACCCACAGCATTAGAAGGGCAGGGTCTCAGGCTGCACCCCAGACTGGACACAGGTCTGAACTTGAATAAGACCACCAAGGGGATTCGTAGTCACAGAACAGTTGCAGGAGCAGTGGACTGAGTCAGTGGCTTCCGAACCCGGGGATCATCGAAGGCATCTGGGGAGCTTGCTAAAAGACAAATTTCTGAGCCTCTGTGGTGTGGCCCTCAAGTCTGTCGTTTTTATTAAGCACACGACGTGATTCCAACACAGACCACTCATGGGATCAGGTTCAAGAATCACCAAGCTAGGCATCTTTGGGTTTTTTCCCACTCCTGAGATTCTGGTATTTTTGACGTTGACTTTTCACAAATGGAAATGTCACTCTTTCTGGGTGTTTGGTATTCGCAGGGCCTGGATGTTTGCTTGTTTGTTTGTTTTAATAGTGAGGCCTCATTTCTGGTTGCTAACTATTCTGATCGGGAACTTGTGTTTCTTCCAGCATTTAAGTAATGTCCGGGTACTTTGCCAGGCTCTGCGAGCTCCCACGACCTCACACTTTGGGGCGTCTGGGCTGGCGTTTTGCCTCAGCCCCTCAGCCATTAGGCTCTGGATGGATTTGTCTGAGATGCCAGGTCCTGAATCCCTGTTGAGAGACGGAGCCTGCAGCGTCTACAGAGAGAGGTCAGCGCGTCTGTTTGCATTTGGTCTCATCAGGCGTCTTGGATGGCCTGAGTCATTCCTGTCCACCCACATCATGCCCACATCACGCGGGCCTGAGTGGCCTTGAGGAAGCACTCCAAGCCGTCGCTGGGCAGCCGTGGCGTTGGGGCGTCTGTGGCGGTACCCACGCTCACAAGAGGCCAGCCGAGTGGCCTTGGCACTGACTGGCCCTCGAGCACCGAGCACTGGGGGTGAGAGGAGGGGGGTCGAAGCCAGGCTGAGAGGCTACAGGCGACTCCAGACCAAAGAAAGCTTTCCTCAGCAGGTCCTCCTGGAGCTCAGGCCATAAAATTCCTTGATGCATCATCAATTGTTTTCTGCCCCTCAGGAGCCCAGAGGGCTGTCCCTTTGGAAAAGTAGGAACTGCTTCTTCCCAAGGGCAGAGCTTGGCTCCCCACACAGCTGGTCACTCCTTCAGGTGACCATACCTGGGTGGGGTGCTCCCGGTGGGGAAGGAAGTGGCCGCCACAGAGACACAGGCCTTCATGGCGGTTGGGATTGGGGGTTTTGTTTTTCTTGGGCCTCACCATCACAGAGCGCTCTCTCCCTCCCACCCTCACCGAGGCCAGAGACGAGGCTGGCTGGAGGCTGGGCGTCCACCATGTTCCCAGTCTACACCTGTAGGGACTTTCCCCAGTCAGAGGTGGGAGGTGGGGGTGTGGTAGCCGAGAGTCAGGCCCAGGGCAGGGATGGCTAGGAACCCCAGACCCCAGCATGACACCTCGCTCGTCATAGTCACCCACGGCTCCTCAGCCTCTCTCTGAGGTGTGAAAAAAATGAGTTCCACCAGTCTGGCCTGTGGAATGGAGTTTTAGTTCCCAGTTACTTCATTCAGTCATTAGTAACGATAAAGAGGGAACACTGAGAACCCACCATACACTGGCTTTATGTGCAATATTCCATTTCATATTTGCAGCCACACTTTATCATTATCTCCATTTTTGCAGACAAGGAAATTGAGGTTTACTTTATTTTTAATGTTTATTTATTTTTGAGAGAAAGACAGAGTTCGGAGGGGGGAGGAGAGAGAGAGAGAGAGAGAGAGAGAGAGAGAGAGAGAGAACCCGAAACAGACTGCAGGCTCTGAGCTGTCAGCACAGAGCCCAGTGTGGGGCTCGAACTCATGAACTGTGAGGTCATAACCCGTGCTGAAGTCTCACTCAACTGACTGAGCCAACCAGGCGCCCCAGGAAATTGAGGTTTAGAGAGGCTTGATCATTTGCTGGAGAGACACAGAGTCTGGGTTTGGGCACAGATCAGCTGACTTCGAGTCTGAGTTCCCAGCGGCATGCCATGCGGTTCTTGTTCCCATCCCCCATCCGTTTGGGCACAAGGTGTCTGCTGTTCTGTGTGGGGCACCGGAAGGGTTAGATACACACATGAACAGACGTGGACTTGTCCTCAAGCACTTCAAGGTCAATGACGTGCTGCACTGGTGCCATGTGAAGGGTGTTGAGGGTTTTGGCTCTTGGTCTGGCATAGGAATCAAGACTTTCTCATCCTGATGTTTTCCTCAGAAAAGATGGTCCTGAGTCCCAGGAGATTTATTTCATTCGCTTTTCTTGCTCTTTAATTTTGCCCTGATATGCTGCTGTTATTTATGACTCCAGCACCACCCAAACCATTCATCTTGCCATCGTTAGGCAGTTATGAAAGGTCTGTGATTACGTCTCCCAGTTGGCCTGCTCATGTTTAAAACATCAGCCAAAAGCAAAACATGAAAATGCACACACACACACACACACACACACACACACACACACACACCCCTTCCCCCAGAAACGAGTGGGTACACCACAAAGCACTCTCCTTCTGAGCCCAGGGAGGTCATCACCGAGCACTGGCCTCTCCTCCCGCTCTGCCCCGTCTTGGTCTCCAAAGTCTCTGCTCATTTAATTTTTTTGAATGTTACCCATAAATCAGTGGGTCTGGCTCCCCGGCCTGTATCACTCTGAGCCCGCTGCTCCCCCCAGCTGCTCATGTGGGCCTCTTGGGGCTGTTACTCAGTCCCAGCAAGGATTAATGTTAATCTCCCGTTCATGTGATTGAGTCGAGAGTTATTTTTTCCATCTGTCACCCCCTAGGCCAGAGTTCTGCATCCTTGCTTCTTCCTTCCCAGGGGTTTCCGAGGGCAAATTGTGGCACCCTTGCCCATGGACATCACAGGCTGACAGTTGGGCCCCTTTCCCACAGGGCTCCTGGGTGGGTGACGGGGCGAGAGCTGAGGGGCCCTGAGCAGGCAGGCGTCTTCTCCGACCCCTCCGTGATTCTGCTGAGGAGGAAGGTCACCTAGTCACTCAGCTGCCCCATAGCAGAGCTGGGGCCAGAAGCCAGGTCTCCTGACAGGGCCAGGTGCTTTCAAGACCAACTTCTGAATGCAGAATTTTCCCAGAAGAGTCTCAAATCCATGAAGGAAGAGAACAGGTTGCCCTGCTGGATTCAAGTTCCGCATCTCCTCTTTCTTCCTTTTGGTCATGCCAACTTTTCTCTGGTGGTTCTGCCCTGCGTGTTTCTTCTCTCAAGGTGCTGCCTGGAAGGCTTCCTTCAGCTCCTGTCACTTCTTGGCTGAAAGGCAACGGGCGGGTCACTTAAGCAAACTGACCCTCAGTGTTCTCGTCAATAGAAATGGAAATAAAAGTATTATCTACCTTGCTATTTTTTCTTTTAAAATTTATTTATTTATTTTGAGAGAGTGAGAGTCATGTGAGGGGGAGAGAGGGAGAAAGAGAGAGAGTGCCATGCAGGCTCTGCACTGTCACCACAGAGCCTGGCCTGGGGCTCGAACTCAGGAACTGTGAGATCATGATCTGAGCTGAAACCATGAGTCAGATGCTTAACCAATTGAGCCGCTCAGGTGCCCCTCTACCTTGCTATCTAGAAATGAGACTCCGAGAAGTGGTAGAAACACAAGTGTTTTCTATTTGTATTTGTTGAGCACTTGCTGTGTACCTCTTGAGGTGCCTTGGCTTATTTAGATCTTATCTTTAGATCCTTGTGGCAATTCTATGAGTTTTATCATCCTATTTTATAGAGAGGGAAACTGAGGCCCAGTGAGATGAGAGAACTGCGAGGGTCACGCCGCTCGTTGGGATCAAACCCACATCTGTCAGTGTCCTTACCCAGCATGCTCCTTGGTGAGGGGTCGCCACACCCTGTCTTTGCCCCTGTGCCTCTCACATGCCATGTGGGTTCTCACAGTGACCCCCGCTTCTTCAGTGTCTTGGAAAACAAGGCCTTAAGATATCAAGAGCAAAATAATCGTGGTCAAAGCAGTGCCTGTCTAATCTCAGAGACCTCACAGGGGAAGAGAGTGGAGCTGAGGATGGCCCGCCCGGATCCGGGTTTTCTTGAGAACTGTGGCCCGGAGAGGAGGATGCAACGACGGAGACCCGGGCGCTTCTCGGCGCAGTCCCAGGCATGGCCGCGGGGTGGCGCCGTGGACCGACACAGGCGCACCCAGAGGTCCCAGGGAGGGGAGCTTCAGTTCAGTCCCAGGACTGCTCTGGATGGAGGGATTTCGGGGGACCCAGGAAATTACCCGCCGGACAGGCGTTCAGTTTTGTTGCTCAGTGCTGCAGCCTGAGAACTGGCCGAGCTCTACCTTCCGTTGGATTCAACGGGTGTTTGTGGAGTTCTAGCTGCAGACTAGGAGGCCCCGGCCTTGGGGACTCCAGGGACATGTGTGACCAGGTCTGTCTCTGGCCCCTAGGGGCGCGCAGTCTGCCTGGGGAGGCAGAGGCGGACGCTGTCGCTCCCTTCAGAATGAATAGGAAGAAAGCAGGACAGTTTTTCATGACCTTGTTTACCAAGATCAAAAAACTTCATTCTCTCCCTCATCAACCCTGGCTGCTCACGGAGTGTGTGTCATCCCAGATCCAAAGTGGAGTCTGAGGAGCGCCTGGGTGGCTCAGTCGTTAAGCGTCTGACTTCAGCTCAGGTCGTGATCTCATAGTTAGGTTTGAACCCCCTGTGGGATTCTGTGCTGACAGGTCAGAGCCTGGAGCCTGCTTTGGATTTTGTGTCTCCCTCTGTCTCTGGCCCTCCCCTGCTCACCATTCACACCCACCATGCCATCTCACGCGGGGCAGACCCCTGCCTCTATTTCTTTCTCAGAACACTGTTCATTCTAACCCTTTCTGCGTCACTTTTCCTGAATCCTTCAGAATTAACTACTCCCTCCTCTACTGTGTTCCCTCCTGTAGCCGGGTGTCTAACAACATTGTGTAAAATCTGTCTGCACATCTGTCCTAACTAAAATGTCCCCAGGGGCAGAGTTCCTGGGCTTGGGTCCCCAGCACCCAGCACAGTGCCAGACAAGCAGGATGCTCATTAGGTTCTCATTCAGGTTCATTGAGTTACTTGAGAGAGAAGGCACAGGCTTTTTAACACTTATTATCTAAGTCAATTCAAGCAACAGCACTGTTCGCTTGGTATTATCTGCACTCTTTAATTTTTTTTAATTTTTTAACATTTATTTTGAGAGAGAGAGAGACAGAGTGCAGGGAGGGGGGAAGGGCAGAGAGAGAGAGGGACACAGAATCTGCAGCAGACTCCAGGCTCTGAGCTGTCAGCACAGAGCCCGACGCAGGGCTCCAAGTCACAAACTGTGAGATCCTGACCTGAGCTGAAGTTGGATGCTCAACCCCCTGAGCCACCCAGGCGCCCCCATAATTATCTGCACTGTTTTATAGACGAGATGATGCTGGCAGCAGCAAGAGATGAACCTTGAAATCTCAACGGCTAAGCACGCTCAGCAGTTACAGCTCTCTTCACAGTCTGATGTGAACTGGACAGCCTTCTTCCCCTCGAAGCTACGTCAGTTAGGATCCATCTCTCAAGACCTGGTTTGGTCGGCTCCTGCTCCTATAACAAAGAACCACAGGTGGGGGCAGGGGGAGGCTGGGGAGGGGGCTTAAATAATAGACACTTTTTTTTTTCACAGTTCTAGAGGATGGGAAGTCCAGGATCAAGGTGCCAGCATATTTCCTTCCTGGTCAGGGTGCTCTTCCTGGCTTGCAGATCATTGTCTTCTGGCTGCGTTCTCACATGGCAGAGAGCGAGTGAGCAGGACAGCTCTGGTCTCTTTCTTTTCTAATAAATACACGAATCCCATCTTGCCTCCCCACCTCACCCCTCCCCAAGACCTCATCTAACACTTATCACCATCCAAAAGCCCCACCTGCAAATACCATCACTTTGGGGGTTAGAGCTTCAACATAGGAATTTGGAGGTGGGGCAGGGGAGGGGGGGACACAAACGTTCAGTTCATAACAGCTGCCACCACACAGGCACATGGGTTGTCCTGGCCTATAAGTTACCTCTGTTCACGATTCATCGGCCAAAACTAGCCATGTTGGCCCAACATAAAAGCAGGGGCAGCTGAGAAGTTTAACATGCATACTGGGTCAAACCCTGCCTCGAAATCACCCACACTTGTGCTTACATACACACACATCTACACAAATGCACACACATCCACGTAAAGACACACATACAGGAGCGCACACACCGATGAGTCATGCTCCAACACAAGCACTAAATACAAAACCCCACTGTAGACACACAGAGCCTGCACCGCACCACGTGTCCAAAGACTAGAAAGAAAGGACATGTGTACAACAATCTGCATGCTGGGAAATTAAAAGGGCCGTGTTCTTAAAAAAGATCCTCTACGCCCACTCCCCAACCCCCCCCGCACCGTTATTTAGCAAAGTATTATGCTTCGGACTGAAAACAAAATGCTGCTGTGAGGAAAGCTCAAAGAGCTGCAGGCAAAAGCAAGGATGACGCAGAGAGATGCTAATATTCGCTCTGTTTCTGGGGATAATCGTTCTGAAGACAAGCAGGTCTGGGGCGGTTTACAGAGAGAAGCCAGACCTGATCCTTGGATCCTTGCAAGATGAAGCTTGAGCACCAGAGACAGTTGTTTTATTTCTTATAACGAGTTTGCATATTATAGAGGCAGGGGAAGCAGGAGGGGGAATGCACCTCCCCTCCCCTCGAGGCTTCGTGTGGTGCCCTCCTTCTTCTCTTCCTCCTCCTCCTCCTCCTCCTCCTCCTCCCCTCCTCCCCC
>NC_043714.1:41704533-41754625 GCF_006229205.1 Suricata suricatta
CCTCCTCCTCTTCCTCCCCTCCTCCTCCTCCTCCTCCTCCTCCTCCTCCTCGGGGGAGTTGATGGCTGACGTAGTGGTTAAAAGGAACTTTAGGGAGGTTACTCGATGACACTTTGACATTGCTGAGACTGGAGGTGACACATCATTGTGGGAATTAAAATATTTGGGCCAATGATAACAATAAACATGCCTTAAAAGGAAAAAGAGAAAAAAAACCCCAGAGGTTTTAAGCCCTCAGTGTTGAATGACGTCTCCCCCTCCAGCTTGGGGAGACGAGTGTCTGGGACACAAAGATGTTCTTTCAGGTGGGCATTTCTGGCTCGGCTCAGGCGACAATGAGATTCCCTGGGAGCTTTGGATGTCACTCTGACACTGCCGTTGGATGAGGATTCCTGGAGTGCCAGCTGGGGCTGGACACCAGTCCGGGCACTCAGAACACAGTGTCCTCTTGGCTGCTCCCTGCAGGGAGCTTGCAGTTTGGCAAGAAAGAGAACACATGTATTTTAATAACCGTAAGACAAAGTGCAAGGTGGGAGACGCTTCTGAAGGGTGTGTGTGTGTGTGTGTGTGTGTGTGTGTGTGTGTGTACACATACATGGGTGTGCATGTGTGTGGTGGGGGGCGCTGGTGCAGGGTGACTCCGGAAGATACAGACCAGGCTTAGGAGCATGGGCACAACTTAACTCTCTGATGCGGGGAGAACACAGACCCCCGCCCACAGGAGTTCCCCCAAGCATCGTGGGGTGCAAGTCCAGGGGAAGCGTGGGGAGGGGGTGGGGAGGAGCTGGGGCCACGTCGCCTGCGTGCCGGGACATCTGATTTTCGCAGGATAGGAAGCTGCATCTTACAGTCGGGTCACGGCTAACGCGAGTGCGGAAGGATTGGAGACAGCGGTGTGGAGAGGGGGCGTGGCCTCGGGCACAGGTGCTGGTCCCTGCGGGCTGTGCCCTCCACACCCAGGCAGCAGCGGCCAGGGCGGCTGCCTGAGCTAGAAGCAGGTGTTGTGATCGACCTGGCACCAGGAAGCTCATGAAGTACCTTCTGCAGGGAGCCTGGAGTCAAGCAGCCTGGATCTGTGGCCCAGCTCACCGCCTCTGCCAAGTTTCTTGACATCTTTAGGCTCCAGTTCCTTATCTGTAAAGTAGAGCAAGTCATCACAGGCACTGGTTGAGTGCGCACCCTCTGTCCAGCGGCTGCTTTCAAAGTCTGTGCTGTTAGTTAGGCTTAGATGAGGTCATGTGGATGAGGACCCCAATAGGGGCTTAGTGTCCTCAGAAGAAACCCCACTTGCACAGAGAGGTCCCGAGAGCACAGGGTGAGACGGCAGCCACCTACCAGCCAAGACAGGCCTCAGAATGAGCTCCCTCACTGACACCTTGATCTGGGACTTCCTGTCTCCAGAACCATGAGAAATACATTTCTGTCATGTAAGCCACTCTGTCCATGGCGTTTTGTTACGGCAGTCAGAGCAGACTAAGAGAGTTACCTCATTTAATCCTTAAATCCCCAGATCAGTACCATTAGACCCATATTCTAGATGAAAAACAGAAGCAAACAGCATTTCAGTGGCATGGCCTGGGCAGCACAGCTCCCCAAGCCCTGGTTCTAACCCTGGCTCGGAACTGCCCCTCCTTGAGGCAGATGAGAGGTTGGTTGCCAGGGCTCAAGTCTTTGAGTCTCAAGTCCCTACTCTGTTGCCCATGACGAGTTCCCTTTCCTCAGCTCAACTCAGGATTTTCATCTGTGAAATGAGCAGAATTTGGGAAGGTTGATTATGACAGCGAGACTGAGTGCAAGCAAGTGCAGGGTCACTATCGGGATCTGAGCCCAGACCACGAATTACATGAGAAAGGCTTGTAACTGCTGATAGATAGGGCTTTGTGGGGTGGATGCTTTCACTAATTATTCTATTATTATTAGCTGCTATATAATGCCTGCTTCAGAAAATGGTATTGTGCCTTCTCAAAAAAGCAAAAATAGAATCACCATATGAGGGGTGCCTGGAGGGGGCTCAATCTTTTAAGCGTCTGAGTCTTGATTTCAGCTCAGGTCATGATCTTGAAGTTCGTGAGTTTGAGCCCCACATCTTGCTCTGCATTGACAGTGTGGAACCTGCTTAGGATTCTCTCTCTCTGCCCCGGCCCTCTGCTCTCTCTCTCTCTCTCTAAATAAATGTTAAAAAAAAGAGTTACCATATGATTCAGCAATTTTAAACTTCTGATATAAATCCAAAAGAATTGAAAGCAGGTACTTGAATGTGGGAGGTACTGGTAAATTCACGTTTGCAGCAGTGTTATTGACAATAGCCAAGAGGGAGAAGCAATGCATGTATCAATCAACAGATGAGTGGAGAAACAAAATGTGGTATATGCATACAATGAGATACTATTTAGCCTTAAAAAGGAAGGAAATTTTGACACACACCGCAACATGAATGAAACGCAAGGACATTTTGCTAAGTGCAATAAGTCAGCACAAAAAGGCAAACACTGTGTAGTAACTGTTACAATTCTCATGGTAAGAACTAGCGTAAACGTGCAGCCAGAGAGGCTGGCATTGGGCCTTTGGAAGACCGTCCCCTCAGCGAGGGCTGTCTGCCCAGACGGGGTTGGGTGAAGATGCGACCGAGGTTTGTCTCCTCAGTAATGGAGGTGACAGGATGCAAAGCCACCAGCCTGTGGTCCTGCCTGGGCTTCATGTTGGTAAGTGGCAGTGGTGTGACCGCGTGCTCCCAGCCATCTGCCAGCTCTGCTGTTCCAGGCTCACCCCCCCATGGCGGCCAGAGAGCTGTGTCAAACGTGACAGTCTGCCAATGTGCTGTTCAGTTGCTGGAGGTTAGAAAAATTGGCAGTGACACCACTTGCTTTGACAGTGAATGAGATGCTCAGCCTTTTCTGCTTATTTCTCCCACTGTACAAAGACTGGGAAAGCTCACTTCATTGGTGTGTGGAGTGATGTCTCCTCTGTGAAGCCCTCCTGGTCTTCCCCCCACCCCCAGACTCCATGCAGTTCTTCCTCTGTGCCCCCGTTGAACCTTGAACATACCCTACATGGGAACAGAAGTCATCTGTAACTCTAAACTTGGATGGGAGGGTTGGGTCACCGCAGGGCCCCAGGCACACCGTGGTGCAATCACTGTTTGTTCTAGAGAAGAATGAATGAGCAGGAGATCTATGGGCATGCAGGGGATAAGGGGAGAAGACCCTTGTTCAGCTTTCCCTGCTTCCTTTGGATCTCACTTCCCTTTCCACCTCTTCCCCGACCCCATTCATTGTCAAGTTCGTTTAGCCTCCCCTTAGACTTTCCCTCATGCCTGGAGGAAATAAAACCCAGTTAGAAGTCAGTTCCAATAGGGTAAGAATTGGATTGACATGATTTAATTATGGCCTTTCCCAGAGGCCCTTGTGGGCAACGACTTGATGTCACAGAAGACAGGGAGGTGGGGAACCTTGGTGACTCGGTTGGTTAAGCGTCCGACTCTTGTTTTTGTCTCATGTTATGATCTCACAGTTTGTGAGTTTGAGCCCCGCATCTGTCAGCACAGAGCCTGTTTGGGATTCTCTCTCTCCCTCTCTCTCTCTCTCTCTCTGCTCCTTCCCGAATTGTACTCCCTGTCTCTCTCTCTCAAAATAAATAAAGAAACTTAAAAAAAAAAAAAGACAGGCTGGTCGTTGGCCTCCGAGGGAGCTCCCAGTGTACTCACCTCTGGGATCCCTCGCCCACTGACTCAGGGCTGGCCTGTGTGATGAATAGACTATGGTAGAGTGATGGTGGCTGACTTCCAAGATCAGGTCAGAAAGACACCCGCAGCCTGGGTCCTCGGATCACTTGTTTTGGAGAGATCCAGCTGCCATGGCACAGGGAGGCTCAAGCATCAGTCCTGTGGAGAGCTCACGTGGGCAGGGACCCAGGCCCCACACCCACAGCAGCAGCAATTTGCCAGTCATGCGTGAGCTATTTTAGTGCATCCTCCAGGGGCATCTGGGTGGCTCAGTCGGTTAAGTGTTCGACTTCAGCTCAGGTCAAGATCTCATGGTTTGTGAATTTGAGCCCCATGTCGGGCTCTAGGCTGACAGCTCGGAGCCTGGCACCTGCTTCGAATTCTGTGTGTCTCTCTCTCTCTCTCTCTCTGTCTGCGCATCCCCCACTCATGCTCTTTCTCTCTCAAAAATGAATCCACGTTAAAAAAAATTTCAAACAAAACAATAACAAAAGAAGTACATCTTCCAGCCCAGCCATGTCTTCAAATGATGGCAGCCTTCACTGGTGTCCAACTGCAACCTCATGAAGACTCCTGGGCCAGAAATGCCCACTCAAGCTGCTCTTGAATTCCCGACTCACAGAAATGATTAGAGATCATCAATGGGCATTGGTGTTTAAGTCTCTCAAGTTTTGGAGTGACCTGTTATGCAGCATTAGCTAATTAATACACATAGGACTCAAAGGTCAGACATCAAGACCCTTCCCATAATTGAACTCCCCACTCCTGCAGTGCGGTCTGGGACAGTTTTAAAGTCACACGTCCCATGTTGTTGCCCCCTCGTCAGGCTTCCCTTCGACAGCAGGGGGTCTGCAGCATTCCTGGGTGTCTGCCCCAGTGCTCAGCGCTGCCAGCAAACTGGCTCTGCCGCCTTTCCACGTGCTGCCTCAGCCCCCAGGCCGGCTGGTGGGGGCGAGGACCGCAGGGCAGCAAAGGACTTTCCTCCTCACTCCCTTCTGAGTCGCAGTCATGGCTCATGACTGCTTTGGAGAAAAGGACTGACATAGGATTTTCTGCTTGGGATCGGAGGGCACGGCTGCAAATGCTCTAACGCTTTTTTTTTTTTTTTTTGTCTTGGAGTTTATTTATTTTGAGAGTCATCAAGGGAGGGGCAGAGAGCGAGGGCGAGAACGAGAGGATCCCAAGCAGGCTCCGCACTGTCGGAGTGGAGCCCAGTGCAGGGCTCGAACTCAGGAACTGGGAGATCATGTTCAACGCTTAACCAACTGAGCCACCTGGGGGCCCCAGCACCGTAACACCTGTAAACCCCGTATAAGAGAAATAAACTGCCTTGCTCCTAAGTTGTTCTGAGCAAAAGGACCCACTCAACCCGACATCCAGGGCCTTGGGAGCAGGGACTGTGTGGCGTTTCTGCCTTTCTCCTGTTTGGTCGTTTCTCTCTCGCTTCCTCTCGTCCTCCCCACTCCCTGCCTTCAAGGCAGCACAGGGAGGTACTAGCTGCCGGCTGTGGTGCGCCCTGGACCAGGGCTGGAACAGGGCCCTCGGGAAGCTTCGGGTCGGGGAGGTAGACAATAAACAAAATGAATAAAATACACCCAGGTGCATATTCGGTCGCCGGAAGCACTATGAGAGACATGGAAGAGAAGGGGCAGTGTGAGTGTCAGGAGGTGGCTGCATTCGGTGACTGAGTCCCTGGCTGCGCGGTGACACCTGAGTCAAAGGCCTGAGGTGGGCAGGTGCGGCGTCCTGTGATTCCTAGGGCGGAATGCTCCAGGCGGAGGAGCAGCCGAGCCGAGACCCGGAGATGGGAGCATCCGGGAATTTTCAAGAGACGCCAGGAGCCTACGCGGCTGGAGTGAGAATAAGCCCGGGCAGTGGGAGCAGAGGTCGCGGGGCGAGGGGGGCAGATTGAGCATATTGGCTTTTCCTCTGAGTGAGCGGGGCAGCCCGGGAGGCCCCTTAGCACCAGAGCCTCTTACCGCGGTGTGCATTCTGTCTGCGTCCCTTTCCCCGAGGGTCCCCTGATAGATGGAGACAGGAATCGAAAATTCCAGACTCCATCTGCTGACTCCAACCCTTCCCTCCTCGGGGGGCGGGGGGCAGGAGTATTCTATGCTAAGCCGTTGGTTAGGGTTGCAGGGACACAGGGACAGAGGGGTCCCCGCTCCCATCCCGGACGCTCGCTTTCCCGGGAGCCACGAGGAGCCTCACTATTGCTCATCGGCTGGAGCCCCGCACATCAGCACCAAGCTGGATGCACCATGTGCTCCTGGAGCTGGTGAAGGGCAGCCATCTTCCCCTGCCCCTGTCACGTAGGGAACTGCACAGCCACACTCTTGAAGGCCCGGGGACTTAGTCTCTCTGCCAAGCAGCATACATGGCTCACCTCTTCTCAACTCTCTGAAAGCTCACACCCAGAAGCTAGGCCCTTCCACTGCTCAGTCTGGCATTCTTTTGCCCAAAATGAACTCTGTCCTACTTTTTTTGACACCCAATGGCTGGATTCTGGCAGGAACGGGAGGCGATGGAGTGCCGTCAACACCAGCAGTGTCTGAGGGCCCAGGCCAGTCGCCCAAATGCCCGGGGATGCTCACATGTGGCTGCTGGCGTTACTGCCCTGAGATCCTGTCCACTCCCGTCTTCACTGTCACATTCCATGTTCCCATGACCCTTTGCAGCTCCTAGAAGGTGGCTGCGGACTCCTACTCTCCCCCGCAGGCCCACTTCTCCAGCACCTACCAGGTTTCCCGCTGGTGGACTTTCAACATAATACTTAATATCTGACTCACAGAATCGGTGCTTGAGACAAACTTTATTTGATAACCCTGGACACATTCTGTGTGCTTCTGACTCCCACACTTCACATGCTGTGTGTGTGTGCCCACAGCACAGTGTCGGCATCCCCTTCCCAAGCAGCGTTCAAGCCAAGCTGTTATCCTTGCTGCTCGGACAGGGTCTCCTTGCCGTTGTTTTCTTCTTCATTAGACCTTCTTTAGACCTCATTTGAGATAAATCTTCAGCCCTCCCCTCCTCCCTGAGCTGGTCGATGACTCACGAAGCCCCGCACTTCAGAACAAACAGGCCGTCCCCAGTCTCCCGCTCAGTCCTGCCTGACCCAGTGCTCTCTCCAGCGATGATGGACTTTATTGCAGCACCGGGTTAGGCTTTGGTCCTGGATTGGTGATGTTATTAAAAACAGATTTAGTAATGCTCCGAGCAATCAGTCTGCCTGTCCAGTAATGGTTCATTGTTGTCATAGAGCTGAACGGGACTGCAAGGGGTCAGCTAATCTCTGCTTTTAGGCACGACCACACGTAACATACGTCATGCCGGAGAGAAGGGACGATCTTTGATTTGTTTTTAGTTTGTAAAGACCTCAGGAGAGAGCTCGGCCTCCCTCAGAGATCTGCTCGGGTGACACGGTGGTCCCCAGGCCGTGTTCCTATGCTGTGTGGGTGCATGTGTGCACTGTGCACGCTCCAGGGGGCGCTGCAGAGACAGGGGCCCCCACCGCTTGCCCCTTTCTGCGCCGTGGATTGAGCCTTGGATCGACCCACCACTGAACTGCTCTGTAACCTAAGGCCTGCTGTCAGTCTCCCTGTGCCTCAGCGCCTCATCTGTGGGGGGCAGAGCGAGGGGGGGATAATAATGGTTACTTTGCAGTGTTCTGAGGCTTGGAGATGATACACACTAAGTGCCTTGTCCTTAGAAAGTGCATCATAAACGTCTGCTATTAATGGTAATAGAGGAAAGAAAACGATGCCTGGGGGAAGCAATGGGAACTTTTGGACTTGAGAATCTCCCAAGAACAGAATGTGTGGTCTGCGTGGGCAGACGTCAGCCGGGGGCGAATCCTCCTGGGAGCCTCTGCAGCTGCTGCTGCTGCTGCTCGGGGTCCTGGAGGAAGCCCGAGGCCGCCCCAGGGGGGAGAGGGGCCGGCCCCAGGTCATTTGCATTCAGGACACTTCCAGCTGGCTGGCCATGGCATCCTGTCCTTAGGCTGCGGGGGGGCACGGGCACACTGCTGAGTGTTCTGTGGGGGGGGTGTGGGGGACGATACACATTGCCTGACTTGATGAGAAGCAATTTATCCCCGGGCTGTTGGTTTCCATGGCAGCGCCAGGAAGAGCAGCCAAGCAACCAAGCAGTTATGTTTGAAAAAAAAGTAGTATGATTTGGGAACCTAGTGCCTGTCATAGCTCTGTGTATGCAGACTACAGAAATTCATTTATGTAACCAGTATTTGATGAACATCTACCACGTACGAGGCATCAGTGGGCATAACAAAGATCCCTGTTCTCGGGGAGTTCCCATTGTGGCAGCCGAGGGTGGAGAGGCAGACAGTGAGCAATAAACATAATAAATACAGACATTATACAATCTTTTAGGAGGTAAGTGATGCTATGGAGAAAAAGGGGAAGAAGAGGAAAAGGTCATGGGAACCAGGAGTGCTGGGTGAAGGCAGGATAAGTTGCAGTACTGAATAAGGTGGTCAGTGACATTTGAGAAAAGATTTAGAGAACTTTCAGTGATAGCATGGCTGTGAGAACAGCATGTGCAAAGGCCCTGAGGTAGGGGTATGTGTGGTATGTTCAAGGACCAGGGAGGAAGCACTGAGGCTGGATGGGAATTGGAGAAGGAGGTAGGAAGGGGCCTTCAGGGCAGAGAGGTCATGGAAGTCAGATCACATAAGGCCTTTGGACGAGGGCTTTTCTACTGATATAGTCAGAAGACTATATCAATAATCCAGTGGGAGATGATAGGCAGTGGAAGTGGTGACAAGTCCAGGGCAAATCCTGTTCCACAAAGAATTGTAATTGGATACCGGGAATCAGATGAGTGTGCAGATGACTAACTCTAACAGTTGCACCAAAACAACAAAAGAAAGTAGAAGGGATTCTCAGGAGGGAGGGAGCACATCTGGCTGATTAAATCTTTGAGTGTTAGAGACGAGCTTTGAAGGGTGGAGGGCTCCAACTGGGAGCAGCCGTGGGGAGTCTGTTAGGGCAGGAGTTGCAGCCTGGGAAGAGCAGGAAGGTCGGAGAGGCAGGGACAGGCGGAGGCCTTTCTCTCTCTATCTCCACTCTCCTGCCTCAGCCTGAATCTAAGATTGAGGCAGACTCGGGGGAGGGGGGGGAAGCTGGGGAGCTATTTCAGGTGAGAGGTAAGGAGGACCTCAAATGAGGGCAGCAGCTGGGGTTCTCGGAAGAAGGACAAGCATGGGCAGGATGCTTGGGAGAGAGGGCCAATGTGATCTGTGCAGTGATTGGCAGGCAGACAAGCGGGGAGTCAGAGATGGCCCTGAGGCCCAGCCTGGGCCCAGAGAGCACAGGGGTGCCCCTCAAAGAAGTAGTTGGGTGGCAAGGATGCAGAAAAGAGGGGAGGTGGTTGGGTGATGACTTTGCTTTTAAACATACTGACACCAAGGTGTCCAAGGGGCTGTGGTCAAGCAGGGGTTAGGAATGCCGGTCAGAGCGCCATGACCACACTCTGCTCTCTGCTGATCTGCACTGATTTGTTTGTTGAGGAGATCACAGAATCAGCTGGAAGTCTGCAGGATTAGGCTTGGAAAAGGGGCAGGAGCCAGGTGAAACCAAATGGCTGACTTCCGGCAAGCACTGAGTGGTGTGGCATTGGCACCGGCATGACTGCTGAATGTTGGATGACAACCCCTCCTGGTGGCAAATGAACAAAATCTTAACAGCCTCATGCTTCAGACTCCATGTCCGGGGAGGGAGCGGGAACTTCCAGGGACTGGGGACAGGGCGTCTTGCCTTACAGCTTTCACAGTGGGAAGATGGGGTGGGTTTCTGCTTCCCAGCAAGGCTTGTGTCATGGGGGTTCCCCAAACCTGTGGGTCACATGCTGGAAGCCCCAGGAGACGCAAGCCCTATGTTAGCTGTAACACATACCACAGATTGGGGGTGCATAAATATAGAAGTGTATCATCCCGTAGTTCTGGGGTCTAGAAGTCCAAGATCAAGGTGCGAGCAGGATTGTCACTTCTGAGGGCAGAAGGGCAGAAATCTGTCCTACGCCTCCGCCTCGCTCTGGGAGCCTCAGGTGCGCTTTGTGTCCTAGATGGCTGTCCTCTCCCTGCATCTTCACGTTGTCTTCCCTCTGTGTATCTCTGTGTCTAAATTTCCCTTTTTTTTTTTTTTTTTACAAGGACACCGGTCCTATTGGATGAGGTCCTGCCCTAATGGACCTCATTTTTTAAAAATAGTTTATTGTCAAATTGGTTTACATACAGCACCCAGTGCTCTTCCCCGTAAGTGCCCTCCACCATTACCACCACCTCTTTTCTCCCCACCCCCTTCCCCTTCAACCCTCAGTTCATTTTCAGCATTCAATAGTCTCTCAGGTTTTGCGTCCCTCTTTCTCCCCAACTCTCTTTCCCTCTTCCCCTCCCCCTGGTCCTCCATTAGGTTTCTCCTGTTTTCCTATTAGACTTATGAGTGCAAACATATGGTATCTGTCCTTCTCCCCCTGACTTATTTCGCTTAGCATGACACCCTCGAGGTCCATCCACTTTCCTAAAAATTGGACCTCATTTTTAACTTGGTTATCTCTGTAAAGATCCTCTTTCCAAATAAATTCACGTTCAGAGGTAGTGAGGGTTAGGACTTCAGTGCATACTTTGCGGGGGACACAATCCAGCCCATAACTGCCCCCTATAGTAGCGTGTTGGTTCGGCTTTTTTGGTAATGTCATCTCTCTTCCTCTCAAGAACAGGATGGTTTAAAGAGCTATTTATGTAATTGTCAGTTGCTAAATTATGGAAATGAAATAAATCTGCTTTGCTGTTTCAATCATTCATAAAAATCAGTTAATAAGCTTTGGTTTGCTCTCAGCAGCTTCTGTTGATAGAGTGTAGATCCAACACTTTGGTAGTGGAGAGTGTCCCTAGCCACGGGATAAATGTTTTTTTCATTATTAACTTTATTGTTGTGGTGCAAAAGTCAGTCAGGAAAGTGAGGCTGTTCTCATTGCTTTTGGACGGAGAAAGCATGCTCAGCGCGTGGGCCGTGGGCAGGGGCCAAATACCAATTTGCAGCAAGGACCTGTCACCCCCCAGCCCACCCAGGCACTGCTGGTTTGCCACTCAGACCTTTTCCCCAAACCTATTTGATGTCCCCACAGCTGTTAGAAAGGACATAAAGTCACACATGTGTCCCTAGGCCTGATATGTTTGGCACCTCTGCTCAGTCCTTTTGAATAAGTTTTTTCTGTCTCGTCACCTTGGTCCTTTGCTGGGGACCCTGTGCTCTGTGTGCTTTATCCTGAAGGAGAACCTGAGGTCAAGCCCCCTCTTTCTGGCAGCCCCCCAGGCCCCCTGTATCTTCTCTGAGGCCCAACAGGCCAGAAATAATGAGCTCTGCTGTATAAATGGGGAACCAGGGTCACCAGAGGCACACAGGCACCTAGAAATCTGTTTTCTTCTAAACAGGGCTGGAAAAAGGAGATTTGGAGATTCATCCAGCAGACCCCCCAAAATAAACCTACAAGCAACCAAAGAAAAGGGAGTAGGAACATGGAAGAAAATAAATCATCACTTTTATGTTCTTTGGAGGGGGTGTCATCTCCAGATGTCCAGAGGAGCCCCTGGCCCACGGAGAGCAGCGGTGCTGAGTAAACAGGAAACGTCAGGAATCTATTTTTATTTGGTGCTGTCTTTACTTTCCCTTGTTTCAGTGGAAAATGAGTCTGGATTCCACAAAACTCCTTAGTGAACAACAAATATAAGCGGAGGCAGTGCCAAGGCTCTCATTCCTCAGCGGTGGTTTGGACCAGTTTCCTCTTTGCGGAGACCTTGGAGGCTGGGGCCTGGCCGGGCAGGAAGCAGGTGGCTTGCTTCAGAGGAGGCCCTCGGAAAGGCAATCGAGGGGAGCGCTAGCCCCTCCGCCCCGCCCTCCGCAGCAGTGGAGAAGGGGGGCGCTCCTGCTCACGTCCCCATCAGAGTCAGCCGCTGGGGCTGGAGGCTGGAGACCTCTGTGCCACGGGGAAAGCGTGGCCATGGCTCTGTCGTCTGCAGGGATGCACGACAGGTCCCGAAGCAGGGCAAAGTCTGCCGGAAGAACTCCTCTTTTGGCCAGGGGGCTGCATTGCTTGGAGACGCCTTCCTGCACCTCTGCCTTGTTCGTTTCTCAGGTGTCATAGGGCCACCTGCTGGGAGCTGGTGGGTAGCCAAGGAGTGAGGTGCTGATTATAAGCCTCTTTTGCTACTGAGCTCCGGGACTTTTTCCTGTCTGTATGATTAGGTGCGATTGATGTTTCTACATTGAGAGGGTTTCCCATCGTGTCTGCTGCTCCCTTCGGAACGCGTCTTCATCTCCCAGCCCTCCTCCAACGTCCCCACCACCCCCAGCAGATGCTTGGCTGTTCTTAAATTACCATATATCAGGATTACTACGCCTTTAAAAAAAAAGAACAAGGTATGATGTTAAGATGAAGCCTAGGATCCACCAAAAGCTTGTGGTTATTTTCTTGGGCCCACCTTCTCCTGTCTCCTATCTGAAAACTGCCCCCTACTGGTTATGGACTCTCATTGAACAGTGCTGCCCTGTAATTTGAATCCTGGAAAGAGCTTCATTCTGGTTTTCATGAAGGGATTCTTTAGTTTTTATAATTTTTTAAAACATTTATTTAGTTTTGAGAGACAGAGACAGAGCATGAATGGGGGAGGAGCAGAGAGAAAGGGAGATACAGAATCCGAAGCAGGCTCCAGGCTCTGAGCTGGCAGCACAGAGCCTGACATGGGGTTGGAACCCACAGAGTGGGAGATCATGACCTGAGCCGAAGTTGGTCCCTTACCCGACTGAGCCACCCAGGTGCCCCATGAAGCGATTCTTAAATAGGCTCATCCTTTCCCTATATGTGCTAGCAGCCACATCTAACTGTTTTCTATTAACCCCGTGAGTGTTGGGAAAATCAGACCCTTTCGGTGGCCAAGAACGCAGTCTCTCCAGCCAGCTGGAGAAGGGGTTGGTTGTTTTCTTTTTAATGCTTATTTATTTTGAGAGAGCAAGTGAAGGAGGGGCAGAGAAAGAGAGACACAGAGAGAGAATCCCAAGCAGGCCCCATGCTGTCAGCGAAGAACCCAATGTGGAGCTCAATACCACGAATTCTAATATCATGACCTGAGCTGAAATCAAGAGTTGCATGCTTAATCCACCGAGCCACCCGGGTGCCCTGGGGGTTGGGTGTTATTGTAAGCATGCCTGTGAGTGGAGGGAGGTGAGCTTCACACACCTGGACCTTCCCGAGTTGGGCCTGGGCCTTGGCTACCTGTCACCAAAGCTCGCTGGTCAACCCCGCTCTGCATCTACTTCTCTTGTAGTATTGCTTACTGCCTCTTCCTTTGCCAACAGATCCGGTTCTTTTAGCTCACAATTCCTTCTTCCCTATAACTTCAATTTCCTGCTGACTGTGGCTTGCTCTGGCCCTCGCTGCCCCTTCTGCCTCCACATCTCCCTAGGAGGGCTCCTGGCCTCGGCTCCCCCACCTAATCCCTTTACGCTTTCCACATCTGCCAATTCAGGCTCTGAGGAGTGCAGCTCTGACTGGCCCAGCACATCCTGCTCTGGGCCCAGATTTTCTGCCCAAGGCCATTTCAAAGGTCACCATCCAGCCTTATGGCCCGGCTACACTGGTCAGTTCTGATAGGATGTGATGTGCCACCAATGCAAAGCCTGAATTCAGTCCTTGCTTGTTGAATGTTTGTTATCCCGTCTAATATCGATGGTGAGTGACTAAGAAAGGTACAGGGGATGTCGTGAACTTCTGAGAGGTGAGTTTCTTACCATGTCCTCAGGTCCGTCCTGCACCCCCAGAACTGAAGTTCATGCCAGCATTTACTTCCCAAATCAAACCCGAGCTCTTAATTCAGAGCTGGCCACTCAAGGCCTTCTAACCGACCTTTCTCGTCCTATCAGATGCTTTCCTCTTCACGTGACCCCATGTCGCAGACATTTCCAAGCTTACTCTGAGCTATTCAGCTTCTCTTTTGCTCGTGGGCTTCCATCTAGGTCTAAATTCTGTCTGTGCTTTGAAGACCAGCTCAACGCTGGCACTAGTTTCCTAGGGCCACCACAGCAAACTGCACAGACTGGGCAGGTTCAAATAATAATGCATTCTCTGATCAATCAAGATGTTGGCAGGCTGTGCTCCTTCCCAAGGATCTAGGAGAGAATCTTTCCTTGCTTCTTTTCATTTCAGGTGGCTCCTGGTATTCCTTGGTTTATGGTTTCATGACTCCAGTCTCTGGCTCTATCTTCATGTGGCTTTCCCCGCATGTATCTTTCCCTGTTCCACCTCTTATAAGGACCCCTATTATTAAATTGACTAGTCCAGGATGTAATCTAGGATGACATTATCTCAAGATCCTTAATTTAATTACACCTATAACTCTTTGGCCAAAGAGGTCACATTCATAGGTTCTGGGACTTAGGAGATAGACAAATCTTTTGGGGCAGGACACCATTTAACCCACCATAATCCCCAATATTTTTTTGAAGACTGCCTCCTAGCCGAAAATGACCTCTGTCTCCTCTGGGCTCCCATACCCTTTATTCTAGTCTTTTAAGGTACTTTTAAGGTTCCCTTGTGCAGTGTAGACATACTGATTCTAGTGGTGAGAGTGTGGGTTACGGAGTTAGATGCCCTGGGTTCAAACCCCAGCTCTGCCAGTTGCTAGCTGAATGACACTGGTTGAACCACTTCACTCTTCTTGCTCAAGCTAGGCTGCAATGAGGTGCATAGGGCACAACCTTCAAGGAGCTACTCACTCTCAGGGCCCTACAGGGGCTGGGTCAACCCTCTCGCCACACCAAGAGTGAGAGTTCCAGGATCTTTCTTAAATTTCATGCCCCAGGTGCCTCTCTTGCCTTACCCGAGTCCCTGCCCTGCCTCTTTCCCTGGTTTTTTAATCTGTAAGATAGAGATAATGACTTCTCTGGTAGAGAAATGATAAGGATTAAATAAGTAGCAGCAGTGGAAGATTTAACAGAGTGTCTGGCACATCATAAGGGCTCAAGAAATGAAAGTTGTTGTTTACCAGACGTTCCTGAAGCTGGTCTTCATGTCCAATTCATTTTTATACTCCTAATAACCTTAAACACATTACATTGAAAATAGTATGTGATCAATTATGTGTAAGCGAATTAGTGAAACTTTGCTAAGTTTGAGGCATGTGGTGACTGGGTCTATAATCAGGCAAACAACTCAAACTTCAAGTCCTTGGATCAAGAATTCTTGAGCTGGTTCATTTCCTTGTTCGTGTTCAGCATTTAGAAGGTTTAGGTGAGGAGCTTTGGACAGAAGGAGTAGAGCCCAAACCTCAGAAAATTGCTGAGGTTGGTTTTCAAATTAGAACCATGAAGGAAAAGGCTCCAAAAGTGGGATGTGTGCACGCTGGAAGGATTAGCTTGTGTCTGGGTAGCAGCAGCTGAAATGTGCAAAGTGGCTTTGGTTCATGGTGCTGGTCACATCAGGAGTGGAGGGGCCCCTTCACTGGCACTGGCCAGCTCCCTGGGAAGGAGACTCTTTCCTGGAACGTGGGGACTATCTTGCATCTTGCCTGGAACTCTGTGAAACTGTTGGCAACATCCGGCTCAGCTGGGTGCGCCCCGAAACACCACATTTATCTGATATTGGAGTTGATATTCCTCTCTTACATTGTGGTTGGGACTCATTAACTCTCAATAAGGACCAACGCTGAGGGAGGAGTTTCCTCCCTTTCTCGAGCACACACACACAAGATGTTTCCTTGGCGGGTCGTAGCTCCTGTAACTGATTTGCTCTCCTGGCACAGGGCAGCGTGTTGGGTGGTACCCTGAGGCTGGTAAGAAGGGGGACAGACTCACGAATTCCTGGGTGGGAAGGCTTTTACCCTGCACTTACCACAGCTGCTGAAAACACTACATTTAATAGCCCAAGATTGGTCTATATTTGCATGGAAACCGTGTTTGTGTGAATTTTTTTTTAAATTTCAAGACAGTCATAATAAGAGCCAGACTGTTGATGAGTCTAACGATTAGAAGCAGCTCCTAAATTTCCCACACAATCATGTTAGGTTCCATTCTGAGATCTTGTTCTAAAAGTTCAACACGTGTGGTGTTTATCTAGCAACCTCACTAAGGCACTGAGATCCACACGTGAATTAGGTACGCAGTTGCCAGAGCAAGGATCATCTCTGTATCTCTAAAATTAGCTCTGGAATTTAAGTTAAGCAGTCTGGGGCGGGGGTTGGGAAGGTTCATTTTAATAATTGCTACAACGTCCCTAACATCACTGTTAAGTTGGCAAGTATGAAGGAGCCCTTAGTGTGGCTGAGCGCAGACAAGTACCCTGGATGAGCTGTGTGCTTGGAAACAAGGAGCATAGAGAAGGTTCTTGGCTTCCAGGAATTTGGCTCGGTGTTTCAATCCATTTAAGTCATGCCCACCATTACACCTGCTTCTTTTGGAGCTAAACCTGCACATTATCACCGTTACTCTTCACTAGCACTGAAATTGCAATAATCTACGAAATCTGCCTTTTCTGGTTCTTCCTTTGCCACAAATTAGGATTTCCAGGAGCTTGTGAGGGTGGGATGGGGGTGTTGAAAAATACATTCTGAGTCACTGCTTGAGAAGCTTTTTATTGTATTTTTTTCCCAAGTGATTCTGGTAGTGAAAGTATTATGGGTATAGACTAAGCAAACACTTAAAGTGAAAATGATCAGATGGCAAAGCCCTCTGCTTTGATGAGAGGTAGCTAGTACTCATTTTGGAAGCTGTTATCAACTTGGACTGTGGGGCTGGAGAGGCTCTTCCAGTATAGGTAGTGGTGCTCACAAAAGAACCATTGCTTTCAAGAGAAACTTGGGCACCAATAATGAACTCATCACTTCCATCTGTTTCTTATATAAGCAACAAGATCCTCATGTAAATATCAAGACAAGGCTCCACCACGCCATAGTATCCTAGTTTGTCATGAATCACGAAGTGTCACTTTTTCAACTCCTGAATGCCCAAGGAATAAGACACTGCATAGCAAGGGAGTCTAGATCAGGGGTTGGCAAACTACAGCCCTAGGGCTGACCACCTGTTTGGTAAGTGAAGTTTTACTGGAATATGGCCCTGGTCATTCATTTATGTATCATCTATGGCTGCTTTCATGCTACCACGGCTGAGTTGAGTGAGTGGCTGTGACAGGCAATGTTGGCCAACAGACCCAAGAGTATTTACTCTCTGTGTCTTTACAGGAAAAATTTGCAGGCCCCTCGTCTAGACAAACAGTCAAATGAGTCAAGTATTGGCTAAAGGTCCCCGATTCACAATGCCAAGAGGAGGACTGGGTTGGCTTTGATTGTTGTCATGCACTTTGTAATTTAAAAAATCTCATGAGCCAGTACAACTAAAACTCCTATTCACCTGGCTTTGAAAAAGCAAGATGGAAAGTAAAATTAGGTCTCAATATATTTTATATATTGCCTGGACTTCTAAAGCATTGCTGGATTGCTCAAATGTGCATAAGTCAATGTCACTTCTCAAAATTTTTAAAAGATGCAAATGTTGGCAACTACTAAAGTATTGGCATTATGCTTGTGTCTGTGCAGAATTCTGCAGTGCTCTGAACCACGTGCTGTAGCTATAAATGGAGTCCTACTTCAAGTACAACTCTTTAGTCTAAATATTTTCGCAATCTCTGAAACCAGTTTTAAGAGTCATCAGAAATCTGTAGTTTAAGACACCAGACACGTTTCTTAGCTGAGCCTTCCAGTGCCAACATGTTGGACCAATTCGGTAAAACATGCCATAAATTATATGACTGTTTTATTTGAATTAGGGGGATACTTTCCACAATAGCAGGAATTCTTCCCAGGAGTTCAAAAGCCAGACATGGGCTCTAGGTTATTATTCATACGTGGGTGATGGATTCGGATCTTGCCTTTGTGGCCGGGTTTGGTCAGGAGCATAGGCTATGACAGGGAACAAGGCTGAAAGACCCAAAGCAGTTCAGACAAAGTCTCAAGATCTCCGAGTTAAACAACCTTTACAAATGCAAGACAGTCGGCTGGAACAGTTTTGGACTGGCATGTCAGAAGCGACTGGAAGGTTCTGAAATGTCATTAGGGACAGGCTTATGACTTGATGTTGGTTACAGTGAAGGCTAGCCTTTTTCTTCTCATTTAAATATATTAGTAGATCATAAATAACAGATAGGATTAGGGACTACCCCTGCAAATGAATCTTAGGAGATAACGTGACTTGTCAAAGCAGCAGAGCCAGGCGGGGGACAGAAGCACAGGACCTTCCTCTCTAGACTCAGCTTGGGCCACCTGGCTATGTCTACAGACTTAAATGGCTAAAATCCAGTTCTCTGATCATAGCTGTCCTTTTGCCTAGAGGAATTTATAACGCTTGAGATAATAACTTGGGGAAGAAATGGTATGCTAGTGTATGGAACACCAAGAACTTAAATATGAGTTTTGACACTTGCGTCAGGACTTAAAACATAGAATAAACCCCCTAGGTAAGTCATAAGAACTAAACAAATACAGGCATAGGATATGACGTTTTCAATTTCAACTCAAGTATAATAGGATCATACAGCTGAAGAAAATGCTCACCATTCTTTTTTAAAAAAGTGGTCCTAATTCTTAAATTGTTCCTTTCTCAATCTGCAACAGTTCCCCAGCCAAGGTCTACACCATCACAGAATGTGACTTACAGACTCTAATTTTAAAGATAAAAGGACAGTTATAATAGGGCTCATTTTCAGGAAAGATGATTCACCGTTCTAACTTAGGAATAGAAAGGTGAGATCCTTATGGGGGAGGCTCATAAAAGATGTCGTAGGAGAAATGAATGTTCTCAAACCTTGGGTACCGGAGTGAGGTTGTGGGATTAACATGTCTCTTTAAAGCAAAGCAGCTGATGCTCTAAGTCGAGTGGGAAAAGCAGCCTATGTGTTCTGTAGCCAAATCGTGAATGCGCATTTTTGTGTGACAGTCCTGTTTGCGTAGCCAGGCCCTAATTAAGATCTAGCTGGCTAGAGGTTCACTAGGGGCAAGTCCAGGGTGTGGAGAACACTTCAGATTACATTCCATGAAGGCACGAGGCTGTCAAAGCCTAGGAGGGCCCCGGCCGTCCGCACAAAGGGAGACGGAGTAGAGGACCGGGAATGCTTGCACATGTCAGCACAGAAAAGCTGTGGACACAAATGGAACATGTGCAGTTTTTTTCCAAAGGCAGTATCGGATTACAGGCCAGAAGCCATCCCTCTCGGCATTTTAGACCTCTTTCTTCTCTCCACTTTGGCTCTTTGTTGAGTCACTTCCATCAGGCAAAGTTCCATAGGATAAACCGTTTGAATCTGGTTGTATTTTGTCCAGTGTTTGTTTCCCTGTGGAGATAGTAATCACAGAAAATCTTTTGCGCTCTTACAGAAGGATAAGTCTTAATAACTTCTCCTCTCTCCAGGCCACATATTATTCCCCCTTTTTTATACTCTGTGGTCACCCTTGAAACAGAAGAGATAAACATCAGAAAGAAAAGGCCCCAGAACTCCATGTCCTTTGACTGTGACCATGCACTGTCCTCAGGAGAGAGCTGTCTCCCACCACACAGGCCTTCAGTGCTGGGCATGGAAATCAGGGTGGATCAGTCAGGAGGCGGACGTGAAGCACCCACTCACTTCCACCCTTCCTGCCCAGTGTCCTTCCCCCCCTTCCATGTTTGGTCTAATGCACATAACAACAAAGGAAACAGACTTTCACAGCAGATTCTGGAAACTGCTACTGACCCTATGTATGGGGCTTTGTGACATGAAAAATCGAGTTAAACATATGAAAACTTTCTTTTCTACCCAAGAACCTCTAACCATACAAGTCATTTATAATGTACACGCTTGCCGTGAACACCAGTTCTTGGACTGAATGCTCTTAGCTGATGAGGGGACTCAAGAGGGAAAGAACACAGAATTTCTTGGGCCATATTTTCTCAGTCGTAGGGAGACGGCTTTAATGAATTTTGCTTCAAAGGCTTGGACCTAGCAAAATGGTAAAGGAGCACCGTTACTTCTGTATAGAGACCTACAGGTCACCCCAAAATCCCTAGCAAAGCTGGAGATACTGAGTGGGCAGGGGAGGAGGTGAGAACACAGCAAACATTGCTTTGTTCTGAACTTTGCTTCTGCTATTTCCCAGAGTGGAGGGCTGGAAAGACAGAGCCTGTTAAATGGATCCGGATGAAGGCAGGGGGGTGGGGAGGGGAACACCTACTCATGTTCGGGTGACCGTGAAGAACACCCCTGTTGGTTCCACAGTGCAGAGGCCACTGCCGTCCTTCCAGGAACTTTGTTCTTCAGCAGCCCAACCTCCTGTCCTTAGATGTTCCTTCAAAGGCTCCCCAAGCAGCAGGGGGCTGCTGTGGGCGGCCATTCCGCACTCCTACCCCTCACCCTTTTTCAGTTAAAGAAGACCCCAAAAGGAAATTTGCAACGTCACCCAAATTGAGAATTGAGGGCCAGTTCTTTTATATTTCCAGTGTTCTGTGCGAAACTGACATTCAAATAAATGATTACTAACACTTACAGTTAAAACACCACTTCTGGTTTCATTGCTAAATATACCCTTTTTAAAAATAAGAATTATATTTTATATTAATTTTAACACCCCAAATAATACCAGCAAGTACTAATTTATAAGGATAAAGTTTTCCATTAAGAATGGAGTTAAATGAAAGAATATACAGTTTACCAGGAATATTTCCAAAATCAATGTAAGACTCTGACAGATGTTCCTTTTCTCGATTTCTTGTGACCAAAAGCACACCAAGGAATGACAGAAAACACCTGTAAGGATATTAATAAAGAACACAAGAACACTGAAACAACTCATGGTGTTAAATATTCTACATGATGCCATAAATTCCATTGGTTTTGTTTTTCCTATTTTTCATGGTAAGCCTTCTAGAACTTGTCTTAATTGCTGCAGCCAATAATATTTTCCCCCAGAACCAAGACTTGGGCGGCTTCCAATAAATCTCTGCCCCAGGTTTTTACCATCTGGAGGCTAATTTGGGCTCTAAACCCTTTGGGTAGACACTAGGTCTCATTTTCTATCCATGCATGCCCAGACCCATTGCTGGCATGTAACACAAGCAAAAAAAAAATTCTTTAATTTTCTAAGAAATTTAATTGTCCTTGGCCACAAGGTTAGTCATAGTTTCCAGATCCTAGAAGTTTAGGCTCACCCAAGCATCTTATGAAATTGAATTTTCAAGCTAGATGGTTTTCTGCACTGAAAATAGTCTGGGCTCAAGTCTGCGTAACAATGGTCATGCAGAATACCAGATCAAGAGACAGCTAAGTGTGAAGGGAGTGCCAGCTGGAACGGACAGAAGCTCTTATACATTGGGGATGTCCTGTCAGAGTTCTGCTCTCTGTCTGCAAGAATGTCAGCAGTGATGCCCACCAAATCTCCGGGAAGGGTTAAAGATGGGCATCCAGTCACAAGAAAGGGATACTATCAATGTGATGTTACTAGGTCCAAAGCTAATAATCTGTCCTAGACTTGACCTTTTATTCTAGGTGATCCCAGAGGCATCTGTGGTTCCTGAGTAAGATCTAACCTAGAATTTTCCAAGAGTGAGGTAAATCTGATTGAGTATGAAAAGGTCATGGAGTAGATACAACAACCAGTAGATTTATCTGGACTTTGGCTGGGACTGAATGTCCCCAGTTTCAGAACCCTCAGGGAGATACCCAAATCACTAAGTCAAAGACACAGAGTCCTGCGGAGGGTGTTAAACTGAAAAATATGTTTCTTTTAATAGCTCAGGAGACTAATGTTTCTTATATTACCTTCCAATTTTCTATACCTGAAGTAGAATGCCAAAAATCCTACATAAAAGTAATAGGATTTCACATTCCTTACTTCTGAGACACTTACTCACCCAAAAAAATATATAAATATGGTAAGAAAAGCTGCACCAAGGAATTCCTGATAAAATATGATACCTATAACAGGAACAAAAGACAAACTTAATTTAGGGTAAGGATATATATATATAATAGCTACATACTGTTTTTAAAATTATGTTAATGTTATTTTTTTCTAAGTATAGGTTCCCTTAAAATGCACAGTCAGTAGCTTAGCTTAAAAATATTTGCATGCCACGCTCGGATTTTCAGTGATTTCAAAAAGAACATAGATTCGTAGATTTTATATAGTGTATTCTGATCATAAAATCGACACAACTGACATAACTTTTGCAAACAGAAATCTCTTATCTGGTTTAGGATTTATCCCACTGGAACATGCAAGAAAACAAAACTCTAGTGACATTTCCTACCTACAGTTTTAGGCCAGGGGTCGGCAAGCCTGACCTGAGAGCCTAGGGAGACTCTGGGGCCTCTGACACAGCATTCCCTTCAGGGCAGTGGCTGGCGCCCAGGCTGTCACTCTTGGCATCGCCCCATGCCCGCTCAGGCACTGGAGGGCACTGTAGCACCTGCCGTTCTGCCCAGCCCCATTTCTCACTGCCAACCCCCTCTCCCTTCTCCTTCTTCCGGTTGTCCCTTTTGGGGGAAGGAAAGCTTGGATGTGTTGTTTACCATGAGGAACTTTTCTTCTCTCCTTATTGGTCTCAATGATTTCTTCTTGGTCTCAATGATTTCTTCTTGGTCTCAGGTCCCAAAGCCTTCATAGAGTTGATTTTTTTCTTAACGCTATCTTTAAATTATGTATTACGTGGAATTTTTGTGTGTGCGGCGTTAGCCTTGCTGGTCAGCCGCTGAGTATTTACTGAGTCCTTTGTGCAGGCTACTGTTCCCAGGGCTGCGGATACTGTGACGAACAAGACGGAGCCCTAGACGCAAGGAGTGCACTCAGAAGCCCATCTCCTCACCTGGAGAATCAACTTTGTACAGGAAGGAACGACGTTCAGTCCTAACACATATCTGTCCAGTGGATGCGCATTTTGGAAGCATTTTTCCATGCTGTTGTACACTTTTGTGTAACCATTTCAGTGTTTCCATGTTATTCTAAGTAGATGCCCCCTTAACATTCACTGATTTCTCTAAGGGAATTTTCAGCTGTTTTGAAATTCTGTTGCTTAGAAACTGAGCAATAAACTTCTTCAAGCATATTTTTTTCTCAGTGTTTTAGGATTTTTCATTTATCTATCTATCTATCTATCTAAGAGCCTGCACATGCACAAGTGGGCGAGGGACAGAGAGACAGGGAGAGAGAATCCCAAGCAGGCTCTGCGCTGTCAGCGCAAACTGTGAGATCATGACTTGGGCTGAAACCAAGAGTTGGACGCTTAATTGACGGAGCCGCCCAGGCGCCCCAGGGGTTTTCTTGTTATTGCTGCTTAAAGCCGAATTTCTGTTCCAAAGAGTAGGCATGTCTTTTTAAAAATCCATACATAGTAAAATACAAATGACATAAGGTTTACTATCATAACCATTTTTAAGTTTGCAGTTGTGTTAAGTACATTCCCATTATTGTATGACTAACGTCCAGATCTCTCCCATCTTGCAAAGCTGGAAGTCTCTACCCTTTAAGCGACAAGTCCCCATTTCTCTTTCTCCAGCCTCTGGCAGCCACCATGCTACTTTCCATATCTCTAAGTCTGACTACTCTGATACCTCATATAGGCGGATTCTTACAGCATTTGTCTTTTTGTTACTGGCTTATTTCACTTAGCGTAAGGCCTCGAGGTTCTTGTTGTAGCATGTGTCAGAATGTCCTACCTTTTTAAGGCTGAATAATAATATTTCATTGTGTGATACACCACATTTTCTTTTTCCACTCATTTGTTGATAGACATTTGAATTTCTTCCACTTTCTGGCTGTTGTGAATAATGCTGCTCTAACCCGAGTGTACAAGTATCTGTTTGAGTCCCTGCTTTCAATTCTTTTGGATCCAGACCTAGAGGTGGAGTTGCCGGACTGTATGGTAATTCTATGTTTAACTTTTTGAGGAATTGCTATAGTGTTTTCCACAGTGGCCACTCCATTTTATATCCCCATCAATAATGCACAGAGTTCAAACTTTCCCACATCCCAGAACTTGTTAGTTCTGTTGTTTAGGCATTTTTTTCTTTTTTGTTAGTAGTTTTCCTAATGGGTATAAGGTGGTATTTCCTTGTGGTTTTGATTTACACTTCACTAATGATTAGTGACATCGAACATCTTTTCACATATTTATTGGCCATTCATGCATCTGCTTTGGAGAAATGTCTATTCAAGTCTTCTGCCCATTTTTAAGTTGGGTTATTTTTGTTGTCGTTGAGTTATAGGATCAAAGTTAGAAACATTTTTAAGGCTCTTGATGAAGACTACGAAACTTAGTTCTAGGAGCGTGGCACCATGCCCTCAGCTCCACGAGAGTGCCAGTAATACTGCAGCCGTGGTGGCATTAGTTATTGCAATAAAAAGAACACAACAGAAACTTCACGAGTTCATAGACAAAGTATGTTATCACATTTTAACTTCAAGCTAGAATTTTTGATGGGGCAAAAAGGGAAAATCAGTCAAGAAGCTTCATCTGCATTCCATACTTCAGTAATAGCATATAAATTATTATCACTTCCAGGAAGTTCCAGCCTCCCTGACTCATCAATTACTTGGCTTGCTAAATATTGAGATTACAGCCCTGTTGGTCCTCCTACAAAAATGTTCTTTTCAGGGGAAGTACATTTGTTACACATCTTTACAACATTAATATTAACTATTAGGTTGTATGTCATGCCCATAATTCTTTTTTTTGGCCCTATTATTTTTGTTTCTAATAATTCTAGGGCACGCTAATGTACAATCATTTCTTACTTTCTTTTGTCAGCAAGCATAAAATGCTAAAGAAAAAATCAGATGTCTTGGTATATGATCTTTCTCTTTAAAGTAAGGTTCAGTTTGGGGAGATAAAAAAATGCATCAATTACTTTTAAAAACTGCCCACTGTCGGTCACATTGCCATGAAATAAGAAAGATGTGCCAATTAGGAAACACAATCCCTAACTGCTTCCAAAATACATAAACTTTGCTTTGGGAAATGAACTTCCAATATAAGAAAGTAGTAAACATATACAAAAAGCCAATAAAGTAGGGCATACTAGTCCTAAACTTAGGAGTGATATACTGACATCTACTATGTTTGGGTTTGGACCAAGTTTCGAATTTATGCTTTAAAAAAAAAAAACACGACTGCATCTCACATATATGTTTTTGAACTGTCAATAAATACAAAAGGACTGTAATAGAAGAACAATAGAGGCCAGAGCAGTGAAGATGGTAGTTTCTGTTCTCATCTGCCTGGCTCTCCCTGGAACGCCGGATTCAGTTTTGGACTCCAGTCTCTGCCTAGGTGGTGAGGGGCAGGGAAGGAGGAGTTAATAGGAAGGGATGTTTGGCCCAGAGACCAGACACGGGAGGACCCTTCAGCTGCTTTGATTATCAGAAGGGCTGACATGGAGAAGACTCCAGAAAGCAGAACTAAGGTGAGAATCTTGAATTTACAGGGAGGCTAGTTTCACCCCAACTATACAGAAACACTTCCTAATAATTCGAGCTCTCCAAATAATTAGGGGGATCCCAAACAGGACTGAGCTGTCTCGGGGGACAGAGAGCACTGGGGAGCCTTCACACAAAGCAGAATAACCTGTCTGCGAGGATGCTATGGAGGAAATTCAGACCTGGCTGGAGGCGAGGAGGGTATGACATGGGCCACACAGTTCCTTTTAAGATTTCCTGACTGTCTCCTTTACTCCGAGAGAGAACTTATTTATGCTTTGGTGGGGGTCGAATAGCCTGAGCAGAGAAGAGCCACGCTCACCTGCGAGAATGGCACTGGCCGTAAAGAAAACGTGGTTAACGGGCACCACCGTCGCTGTGTCGTCGAGCTCCGTGGCTTGACTCAGGAACCTAGAGCAGAAGGCACTGACTGAGGCTCTGGCTTTAGGAGACGCTCAGCGGCAAGTTAACGCAAACATCGAGAAATGCGTGTCCGTGAGCTACAACTACAAAGGGAAAGGAAGTGCAGTAAAAGGGCATCTCCAATCAGCAGTCATAGCTTATATGCATCTGATGTATGAGATCAGATGTCAGGCTTTATGGTCTGTTTAAGCCAGCAACAGTAACAATGAAAAGCAATTAATCATATTCTGGGGCCACAGAAGTTTGAGTTGGGAGCGAGCCAAGCTGCTGGACCAGTATCACACTGGAGCGGATTCATTAGGAGAGACCCCAGAATCTGTTAAATCTCGTATCTGGGGAATAGTGCAGCTATCCATTGACATGCCACGTGCCAAGAAGGAAGATGGAGAAGGAAAGGAATGTTTAATGTTTCAAAAACAATGCTCAGCGCTCCAGCTGCAGAGCACATGTGGGGAGCTCGGTGGCCCACCCTGGCCACCAACGCGACTCAGGTTCCCACAGGGAAGCTGTGCTGCCCTGTCACTGATGTCAGCAGGGCAATCCTGAAAAGCCTTGAGTGTTTCAGTGCTGTCCTAGCACAATTAAAAAGAAATGCTTTGTGGGTGTGCTTGGGCACACGTGTGTATGTATACATGCATGCGTGTGTGTGTGTATACGTATCTGTGAACAAACAGACCACTCCTTGGGTGGTTTTGATGGGTGGCCAGTTCTACGGTTCTAGTGCATTCACGGGGTGCCAGTGTGGAAGAGGCAGGGACTGGGACAGGGATGGTGGAATGTAGGGTGCCTTCAGTTGTGCCTCCTCTTAAATTCATAAGGCTGAGTTTAAAGATAATGATGCTAATCATCAGAGTATCCAAAAAGATGTTATAGCTGTGCTGATGAGTTTAGAAGAAGAAAAGGAGAGGAAACAAAGTGCATTAGAAAGCATTAGAAACACACTCATTCTCATCAGGACATGACAAATGAAACAGTGACAAAACCCTGGGGTTCTCCAGTCACTCTCCACCTTCCTTGCAGCGGGCCCATGTCCACCCTGGTGTGATGAGACTTCGCTGCTAGCATCTGTGCAGGGAAGGGTGCTCTTCCCAAGGTTAGGCCCTGCTTTCCCAGCTGGCTCTGGGACGAAGCTTGTGCATAGCATTTTGGGGTAAACAGAAAGCTTCCTGACTGGCTAAAGACAGCTTCGCAGGCAAAGGCAGAATCATGATGTGAAATGGAGGGGAAGTGACTGGAGCAGATGGGGGGGTGGGGGGGAAGAAGAACAGAAATTTAAAATGTTCCACTATTAGGCCCCAAGAGAAACATAAAACAATCATTCTGCAATCCCATGGGTACAAAGAAAATTCTGGCCAAGGATGCAAAGTTATGGGGAAAGGATTTCCCTCCCGGCCAAACGTCTGGTTCTGTCCATCCCTGGGCAATTAGTGAGCATGAGCTAAGAATGAAGGTGAAGGGTTCATGTATTTCCTATATTTAGAATGAAATCCTGGATGGGGACCTGCCCCTCTGATTTATTGCTAATGACAACCTGCGTACAATGGATATTAATTACAAGCAGAAGAGCATCAGGAAAGTATCAAAGTGCACTTAGCTAGATTATGGCCATACTTTAGAACTCACAAGACATGAATGCAATGTTTAGTAACAACTTACTATTGGACGTGAAGGAGGAAGCAAGGCATGCTGGCTGAGGATAAGCTGAAGGCCCCTCACCCTTAGAGATCAGTTACACCTCATTTTAATTATCCACGGACGCCTATAAAGATTAATGCTCAGAGAAGCACAGGAATGTTGAAAGATTAGCGAGTAGGCAGGAGCTAACTTACTTGACTTGGAAAACACAAGACGCTATCATGATGATAAACATGATGTAGAAGATGGGATAAGTTAGTTGCATTTTATCCGTCACAGAAAAAGTGATCATGCCCGAGACTGCTTTTACTGAAATAACAGTCAACGAGGCTGAAAAAGAAAACAGGAGACACAAATAAAATAAAAACGATTTGAGATAGAATTACAAACAAATATCCGAAGCTTACACAGTAGAGTGGTCAATACCCCAGACATGCTTTCAGGGCACAGGCTTGTGAGGGGCAGGGGTGGGACGTGGCTCCGGGCAAGCGACAGCTCAATGGTTCAAGCCGTGTGGCACTTGGAATTTGCCTAAATCAGCTAAAGATGTGCTACGTGACTGGGTGCTTTTTATCTTGGGAGCAAGCTGCTCATTTCCCAGCCCTCGCAGCTGAAAGGATGCCGCAGAGATTATAATTATTAGGAGATGGGAGAGGAGAAAACAGTGAAGCGGGGGGAGAAGCAAAGTCAGACAGTCCATGTGATGCGAATGGGAAAATAACTATTAAACGATATTGAAAAAATTTAAAGCCGAATAGATGAGAAAACTGGAGAGTGGAAAGCAACTCTCTATTTGAGTTTACTAAGAATTGTACTGAGTCTATGTATGAGCCATTTCGTTCATAAAGGTCTAGAAGTCTCATGAAAAAAAATTTTTTTAATGACAGGAATAGGAAGCGGGACCAGAGCTGAGTATTCATCTTTCAGAGTCAACCATAAACCTATGGTTTACATAAGCACTGGCTATTTATTCTCTGTGCTAAAGAGGAACTTCGCCTTAGGAGAACAAATTTTTCATAGGTTCCAAATAGCAATGAAGAAGTGACTTGATAAGGTTATAATATGAAAGCAGGGAGGCCTTTTCTAGAAACATCATGTCTCTGTAGGAAGAAAATAGTGTTTTCTTTTGGTTTTAGGTCACTTAAATTTAATGTCACATCTAATTCCGTAACCTAGCTGAAACCTACAGAAAGTGAAAAAAACTTTTTTACATGAAATCAAATAGCTCTAAGTCAAAGGCAATGTGAACGAGAAACATTCCCTTTGTTGCTGTTCGTCTACCTGGTCATGCTTAAAGCTCAGCTTCACCCCTTTTCGCTTCTGAAAAGCTATTATATATATAGAATGTTTAAAATAGCAGCTGATGGCTAACCAGGAAAAGCCTCCCCTAATCTCCTTTTCCAAAAACTGAAAATATACTTTAACTTGAAGAGTACCAGGGCACACTTCCAAATTGGGCATTTTTCTTTCCACTAAAAAATATAACAGAGAACAGGTGATAAATTCTAAAAGCAAACCCCCAACCTAAACAAAGAGGCCCTTGCAACTGGGTCCCTCTTCATCTTAAAATGTCTTCTGACTTGATCATTTGACATGTTTTCTACAGATTATGACAATAGTCCTATCGTACCTAATCTAGGAATTTTATCTCAGTGATGTGCGTCACTTGATGGTTTAAGTTTGTAAGGTTACCTCTTGAGGGACCTTGATTTCCTCTCCAGAATTTTGCTTGAAATTAGAGCAGAATGTGGTTATGGTGTTGCGGTCCGAACAGTCAGGTTTCCCAAAGGGATCATTAGTGGGGAAGGAGTTGAACACGCTAGTCCATTAGCCTCAGAACCTCAGGATTGCAAAGGCCCTTCAAGGTCATCTAATGCAACTACCATCTGATGTTAAATTACACTTAACTGCAAAAGAAAAACAAAACTAGACCTTTTATTAAATAGCTAAACCAACTATTGGTTTGCTATAGTTAATCACTGTATTTTCAAAGCCTGTATAATCACCAACCAATTAATCACTCTTTATTGTAACTCTACAAGTTATTTCCAGGCTGGCGATAAGTACTTCTGTTTTATTTCTGGGTGGGAATGTGGCTGATGAGGACAGGTGAAAATGTAAAATTTAATATGCTGTCATTCTAATGTATATATAAAAATAAAAAGTGCTCATGAATATTATATTTTTATATACAGAAAAAAAAGCTAGAGAAAAATGCCAGAAGAAACTACATCAAGATACTATCAGTGGTTATCTCTAGGCACTGGGATTACGAAGAACCTTTAAGCTCATTTTTTTTAAACTATAAAAGTTTATATGTTCCTTTACGAAATATTTGGGAAAATACAGAAAAGCCTGGAAAAAAAATGAAAATCACCTGTAATATCAACACTCATCCCCACATCATTTTTAACATTTGGGAATATTTCTTTGTAGCTATTTTTCTGTCTCTGGATATGTAAACATTGTAACATATGTATATACATATGTTATATGTATATATAACAAATAGTCTATACTATTTAGGAACCTAGTTTCAATTGCCATTAAGTATTTTCTATGCCATTAATATTCTTCTAAAGCATGGTTTTCATCAGCTGAGAAGTATGCCTTTGCATGAATTATACTTCGTCTTGGCAATGCCCTATTTTTTTTTTCATATTTAGGTTACATCCTTTTTTTTTGGTATTAAAAATGAGGTTGTGATGAATATCCCTGAATATACATCTTTGCATACCACTCTGCCAGTTACTCTAGGAAAATGAGCTAACGGGGGCTCCGGTGACAGCTGCTGCTCCTCTGAAATATACTGGCAAGCCGCCTTCTGCGGAGTACGGTCACCTTCCCCTAGCACTGTGAGGCAGGGCTCAGTTACGTGGATTTTCCTCTTTTTCTTGATGGCCCTCTCTGTTTTCTTAATTCTCAACAATAGACATGTTTTACCTTTGTCATCACAGCAGTACTGTTTTTGCCTGACATAGCTGACCTGTGTTTGAAATCTGGCCTTCAGTGTCCTCCGACTTCATCAACTGTTCCTTCCAGAGACTTGCCCAAATTGCTATCAATGTCTCTTTATTAGAGCCACAAATATTTCACTTATTAATTTGGCTAAGCATGGAGAAGGACCTCCCAGCCTCTGGATCAGTTGAAAGCATCCTTTTTAAAATTTTTATTTACTTATTTTGAGAGAGAGAGAGAGAAAGAGAGAAGAGAGATTGAAAGAGAGAGCGAGAGCGAGAGAGAGAATGAATTCCAAGCAGGCTCTGTGCTCTCAGTGTGGATCCTGACACTCAAATCCACAAACCATGAGATCATGACCTGAACCGAAACCAAGACTCGGATGCTTAGCCGACTGAGCCCCCAGGCGCCCCTGGTTGAAAGTATTCTGCTGGGAATTTTAAGACTTAAGAAAGAAGACTGCAGCCACAGGCACAGGGAGCCCCTTACCAGAAGCCAGCTTTCTTTCTTCCTGGTTACCCTCATTTTCTATTTCTTTTTAATGTTTTATTTATTTTTGAGGGAGAGAGAGACAGCATGAGCAGGGGAGGGTCAGAGAGAGAGGGAGACAGAATCGGAAGCAGGCTCCAGGCTCTGAGCTAGCTGTCAGCACAGAGCCCGATGTGGGGCTCGAACCCACAAACTGTGAGATCACGACCCAAGCTGAAGCCGGACGCTCAACCGACTGAGCCAGCCAGGTGCCCCTTCTATTTTCTTTCTTAGTTCATTTTTTTAATCTATCACACAAACAGTATTATGTTAACAATAAAGTAAAAAAAGAAACAAAATCCACCTGCATACTACCACTGCCTCTCACTCATTTCCGGTGCACGCCTCATGTATGCTTTTAATCACAATGAAGGCAGGTGCCGCATTGTGTGCTGCGTTTTCCATTTAACCTGACACTATAAATATTTTTCAAAGCTGCTTCCAGTTTTCATAATGGTTTTTTCCTTGTAGAAGTCATTAGTGACCGCTGTACAACACCCGGCCAGCACAGGTGGGCATAAAGGGGAGGGTGGGCAAACTTTTTCTTATTTCTTAATGTAACGACAGCACTTGTGCTATTTCCCCATCATGTATGCTTCTTCAGCTTTTGGTTTAAGAGAAATATGTTTTTCCAACTTCACAGAAACAGAGACTGGAACAGTGGTTGTCAGGGGCAGGGGGTAGAGGGGAAGGGAGTGATGTAGGTCAGAGTCCAAATGTTTAGTTTAAGAAGAGTAAATTCTGAGGATCTAATACACAGCATGGTGACTGTAGTTAATAAATGGGTATTGTATACTTCAGAGTTGCTGAGAGATCTTAGGCGTTCTCACCAACCACACACACACACACACACACACACACACGCACACACGCACACACACCAGTTTCACTATGTTAGCTCTATGAGGTGATAAATGCATTCACTATCATGAGCTCAGTAATCATTCTACAATGTATGTGCATATCAAGTTATCATGTTGTGTACTTAAATATATAAATGTGTCAATTATTTCCCAATAAAGTGAAAATTATTAAAGAGAGAAATACATTTTGACACAGATATCTATTCCAATTACATTTTAAATTCTTTATTAGGAATGAATGTTCATGTTTAGCATGTCTTTTCAGCATCTAGTTATTTACATGATATTTCCCTTTTGAGTCATTAACATGATGAACCATATTAATGGATTTCTTAAAGAGCCATTCTTCCATTCCCATAATTAATTTAGTTAATTCAAATGCTTTCTTTGCACTCACTGTCCTCAGAACAGACATGGCTGTGTCCTCACAGAACTAATCTGGTGGAGAAGATGAGCTAATACCAGAATATAAATATGTAAGCAGAATACATATGTACAAATTATTCTAAGTATTACAGAGAAAAAGAACCGGTTTCATTAAGACCATTTGGTCATGCAGTATTTTTTTCCCTGGATTCTACTTGATAATTTTTTATTTGAGATTTTACATCAATATTGAGTAGGGAAATTAGTACATGGTATTCTTATGGTGTGCTACTTGGGATCAGTATTCATATTGATCATGTGAACAAAACTGAAAAGCTTTCTTATGTCTTCAAGTAGTCTGAACAATGTCAGAATAATCTGTTTCTTAAAGATTTAAACCTTCTAGGTTGAAAGTACGTAGGCCTGGTTGTTTTCAGGATGTAGTTTTTTAAAACAGCTCTTCCATGTCCTCTGTATCTATTTTCCTTTAAAAAATAAGCAGTTTAATCAAGTTTTCATCTTTGTTGCCACTTTTATTTCTAATTTTGGACATCTGAGATTTTTCCTTTCTCTTGTCTTATGAAGGATCTATTTTAATGTCTTTTAAGAATAGATTCTTGGGTTTATTTATCAATCCACCATTTTTCTGTGTTCTATTTCATTAATTTTTACCTTTATTAATTTCTCCTTTCTGCTTGCCTCAGCTTTATTTCAGTATTTTTTTCCCTCCCTAACAATTAAGTTGAGTGCCTGACTTACATTTAATGCAATGAATTTCCTTTTGAATACAGCATTAGTCATAAGCTATAGGTTTAATATTAAGTGTTTTTGTAATAACTTAAAAAATATATGCTGCAATGAAATCTTGGTTTCTACTTGGGCCCAGCTGCAGTTTAAGAGTAGTGTCAACATTTCCAGATGTCATGGTCTTACTGGTTTCTGTTATTTTTGTTATTATTTTCTGTTTTTATTTCACTGGGATCTGAGAATGTGGTCTGTACTATTTCAACTTCCTGGAACTTATCAAGGATTTCTTTGTGGCCAATTACACAATTAACTTCTGTAAATGTTACACAGGCACTTGAAAGCAGGTGTATGGTCGTTTTTCAGGATTTAAAGTTCAACATTAATGCTGAGGTCTCATTCCTCCATCCTTATAGATCTTTCTGTCTGCCTACCTTCCTGAGCTAAGAGAAGTCTTCTGCTCCTCTTGTATTCCTATTAACATAGTTTTCAGAAGAGCTGCCTCCTGACCTTGGTGTCCCCCCCCCCCACCACTCCCCACCTCTGTCCCCAGCCCTCAGCCCTGCTTTGATGAGCAGCTAAATACTAATGTGGGGCCTCCAGGAGCCTTTGCTGCATTTAGTGCTTCTGCCTCGACTTAACTTAGGTAGTAAGAGTATGGCCTTCTGTTTTCTTTTACTTTCAATCTGCATTACCTTGTTTTACATGCCATTTACGTATGAAGTCAGAGTATTTCACATCCAGCAGGGGCCGGTTAGAAAGGGCACCATTTCTACAACTCTAGTGGAATTGAACTGGAAAACACTGGCTGAATCCAAATTTCAGAATCTTTTTCAAAATCAGTCTGGGAATTTTTCTGAAGCCCAATATGGGAATCTTTATTACTAGGTGAATTTACCGTATTTACATTTATGTTATGACTGCTATGGATGATCTTAATTCTGTTATCTTATTTTCCTATTTAAAATTTCTTTTATTTTCAATATTTTCCTATATAATGTGCATTTTATCTCTTAGTGGTTTGTTTGTTCTCCCTACCTGGTAACTTGGAAAGAAACAACAATAAAGTTCTTCTGTTCTTTTCATCAACAGCATAATTGACTGTAGTATAAATTCATTTCTATAAGTACCTACCAAAAATACAAATTTTCTAGTTCAAAGGAGAGAACTAGTTCATGAAACAAAGAATAAAAAATGAAATCTCATGGGGCGCCTGGGCGGCTCAGTCAGTTGAGCATCTGACTTTGTCTCAGGTCATGATCTCACAGTTAGTTACTGGGTTCGAGTCCTGCATCAGGCTCTGCGCTGACAGCGCAGAGCCTGGAGCCTGCTTCAGATTCTGTGTTTTCCTCTCTCTCTATTCCTCCCCTGCTCATGCTCTTTCTCTCTCTCTCAAAAATAAACAAACATTAAAAAAAAAAGAAATCTCAGCCCTTCCTTAATATGAAGACTGCTGTCTGTCCCAATGGTGTAGGTATAATCTATAGGGTCATAGAAACAACACACTATGGCTCATTTTATTGGCAAAGAGGAAAAAAAGGATTATAATTTTTTAAAGGCAATTTTCCAAAGGATTAGTGAGAGCTCCTAGTGTTGATTTATATGAAGACTTGTGTGTGTATGTGTGTGTGTGTGTGAGGGGGGGGGGAGGAGGGGAAAGGGTAGATTTAAAAATACATAGTGGGCTTTATAGAAGCATCAGTTTCCAAACCCTGGGGAAAAAAGGAAATGGGTAGATAAACAATGAATAAAAGAAATGTTGTATTTAAGAAAATCATACTGCTTACATTTACGTTTCATATTGGCCATATCTTAGTAAGTAATTCCAGAAACAAAAATTTCAGTTGGGTTCATTCATTTGTTCCTCCTTTAATATTTTTCAATTATATCCTAAGAAATAAAATCTTCCAATTGTCGGAGAGCAAATAAAATTACTCAGAAGTAAAAACCCTTCCATGTTTTTAAAGGAATTAAACAGATACCGATTGTAGCCATGAGGTGCAAAATACAGTTTGCATGATTGAGCCTGGGATTCTTTCTACAGATCAGAGTTGAAAAGTAGAAACAATGAGAAAGGACCAGAATGCTCAAGTGTTCTCCTTCTAATCTCTTTTTGACTTAGCACGGCTAGACTAGAGAACGAGAAAACAGTACGTTCTTACCTAGAAGCGCCACCAGGCTTAGCAGAATCACCATGTGCTTCATTGCTCTTCTTTTATGGAAATAGAGGAGGGTGCAGAAAATTAATATTTCTAAAATCTAGAAGTGAAAAAGATGAAAAGGAGTATTTTACACGGAGTCTTCTGAATGCCACTCTTTGGTTTTGCAACAGTTCTCCTATGAGAATGGAGGGTGGCTCGTGTTCCTAAAGACAACTACAAACATATGAGAACAGACGGAGCCTCAGCCACAGACCCATCTGCCAATGATGCCGAGATGGGCCACTCTGCTCTCATTTATCCAACTGTCTTCTAGACATCTCCACATGCTCATTTAATAGCCGTAGAGCACGAATGCAGGCGGTAAGCTCCTGACGGCCTTCCTTCCCCACCTGTCCCTCCAGGGGCCTTCACCCTGTGAAGAGTGGCATCACCACACGCTTCTTTGCCCCAGCCAGCCACTCCTTCCTCTCCCTCACTCCCTGCTGCCCTCTCTGACCGCTGTAATAGCTTCCAGTTTATCTCTGACTCTACTCTTGCCTCTACAATCCAACCACTCAACAGCCAGAGGAATCATTTAAAAGCACAATTTGCACAAAGAACTAGGTCATTCACAGAGAATGTATATGATACACATAGAAGGTGCTTCCATGATATGACAAGTAATCATGTGCCCTGCACCCAGCCAGAGAAAGAGGACCCACCAATACTTTGTTTGAGGTCTTCTGTGCCCCATACCCCGATTGCAGTCCTCTCCTCCTAGGCTCTCCCACCAACCACTACACTGAATTCTGTGTTTACTATTCACTTTCTTTATAATTTACCACCTTTCATGTATCCCCCAACAGCATCTTGTTTATTTTTGCACGTTTGGACTTTATACTTGCAGAATCGTAGTTGCTTTCGATTACTTGCCTTACCCCCTCCCCCCACTGTGCCTTGTTTATGAGATTTACCCAGGATGATATATGGAGTAGAAATACATATTACATCCAGTCATTCCTTTGCTTAAACCTCCTATGGTTTTCTATCATGTTAGGAATAAAACCTTGGATGATCCGTCTCTGGCGGCCACAGGCCCCCCCACCAGTTCTCTGCAACTCAGACTGCTCCTGCCTCTGTGCCTCTGCACTGACTGCTGGGAGCTGCCGGCCTCCTTCCCTGATGTCCCTTCAATGGTTCCTTCTAATCACTCAAATTTCAGCTTAAACATCACCTCCTCCATGAAGTCTTCTCTGACTGCTCTAACAGAGCCACCTCTCGTCTACTGTAAAGCATTTTATCATCAACTGGAATATTTCCCGTTTGTTCATTTATGTGTTTCTTGTCTGTCTCTCCAACTAGCACATGAGAACAGGACTTCATCTGCCCTGTTGGCTATAGTCTTTAGTGCCTGGGCATAATTGGTTACTCAATACGTATCTATGGAATTAATGAATAACTTACATTTTAAATTTATTATGAATAACTTGCCAAAAAACAGACCTATGTCTAATAAACTGTGTTTAATAAATATTAATTGACTGAATGTCTAAAATTTCCTACCTTTAAGAAAACCCTTATGTAATTTTGGGTTCTCAGTTTTACTTTTGTTTTAACTTTTTTTTTCTTTTTTGAGGTCCTTAAGATAGCTTGATGCAAAGGTTTTTTTTTTTTCGAAGAGGTAGTATCCTTGGCCTGAAATTTTAACTATGAATATTTACTCTTCTGATGTAAAAACACCACCACTAAATTTTTTTTTTAAAAATTACTAGAATTAGGGACTTCACTACAGTCAGGGTGATATTTTACTTATGGAGCCCTCTCTAAATCAACATGAATCTCTACTGTTTCAGTTCAAGGTTTGCTTGTTCTTTTTTTTCCCCCTTGAATCCTCTGTGGACACAGAAAACAGCAAGACCATATCTTCCTCATTTAAAAACCTTTCATCTCATATGGAAGATTAAGTCATCCTTCAGTCTTTTCCTGGTAAATTAAACCAATTACTTTAACTTTTTCTTACAGAACTTCTTTGCCAGGTCTTTAATTGAATCAAGCCATGCTACAAAAGCTGTTGAATTCCTATCACTTTGTCTTCCCCAAAACTATCATCACAGCGTGGGTCGGGTGTCCCCACCTCTGTGCAGCTCATCGATCCTTAGCAGAAATACCCTCGTCAGTTCCGTTCCCCTCTCAGCCACGGCTTCCATTCCTCACACCGACACAATTACAAACAACAGCTCACAGCCACATTTGAGACAACTGCATTTGTCACTGGAGGGCAGGCGGCTTGGCCTGCATTGACGTACAGAGTGTGTTAGCCAAATCTATTAGCAGAGGGATTATTAAATTGGGGAGAAGAGGGAAATGAGGGTAGTTATCAGCCCTAAATATCAAATATGACTTTTTTTTTTTCAAATTCCATCTTTGTGGTTAACATGAGCATCAAAAACTCACAGAACGGCTGTCATTGTCCTGGATTCTGCCTCGTGGCAAGAGGTCACGGAGTTCCCAGGAATAAAATATTCAAGCAGCATGAATTAATGTTAATTTTTTCCTAGCAACATTTTTTCCGCCTCTCTGAAAATATCACTATTAAAGCAGCTGTGGTTTCTACGGGTTGCTGAGACCCAGGGAGAGGCTGCTTTGCTGATTGCTGCCTCAGAGGTTAGAAATAATGACAGCACTCAACTGCAGGCTCACTGCCCACTCTACTTGCACCAATTCATCGAATCCTCACAACCTCAGGAAGCAGGTGCTTTTTTACACGTAAAAAAACCAAGGCTCAGAGTAGGCAGAATAACCCCCCAAAGATGTGCATGTCCTAATCTCTGTAACTTGTGTGTCTGTTACTTGATATGGCAAAGGGACTTTGGAGATTTGATTAAAGCTACAGACCTTGAGATGGGGAGATTATCCTGGATTATCCAAGAGGGCTTGACATAATCGAAATAATCGTACGAGTCCTAAAAAGCAGAGAACCGTCCCGGGCATGGTCAGAGAGAGATGGAGCATGAGAAAGAACAGTGTCAGGGAAGATTGGTGGCCTCTAGGAGCTGGAAAAGGCAAGAAGCCGATTCTCCTGCAGAGGCATGAGGACGAATATAACCCTGCCAAGAAATTGATTTTAGCCTAGTGAGACCCATGTTGGACTTCTGACTTTCGAAACTGTAAGATAATAAATTTGTACTGTTTTAAGCCACTGAGTTTGTGGTAATTCGTTATGGAAGCATTAGGAAACGAACTGAGGCTTTGGTACCTGAAGTCCTTCCAGAAGAACAGAATCTTCAGGATGAGTTTTCCAAACTGACTCTGGGTTTTCTGGACGGGTTCTCCAATCTAATTAGATTTAAAGGCACTCATCACCCTGGTTTTGGTGGCAAGAAGAGCACGGGCAGACCACGGGATGACATGACAAAAGGGATACACAAAATTTCACCACTGGATGCTCACCTTCCAGTACAAAACTCTGAGCCCATGTTTATCTCATCTTCTTTCACCAAGTCGTTCCTTGAAAGTGTAGACTTTGAGAGGGCTTCCTTGCCCTAAAGAAATGAGCTCTGCAAACGCCCTCTCCAGGGCCGTCTGGGCACATATTTGATCCTCAGGAGTCGTCTTTTATTAATTTTGCACAGAGAGTTGTTTCATGAAATGGACTGGAGCATGCACCCTGGAGGTGTGCTGCTTGGTCTGAATTCTGCCACTGAGTACTTATGTAGCTTTGGGCAGGTTACTGAACTTCCCTTCCTCAGTTTCGCCGTCTGCCAGTACGTGGGGCTGCCACACAGGTAAAGGACAGAACACTGTCAGAGCTTCATGCAGGGCTCAGCCCGCCCCTGAGTGCGGGCCGCTGCGACTGCAGAAGTGTGCCCAGGGCAGACACGCAAACGCTACATGCTTCCAGCAGCAAAGCAAATGAACCTCATGCAGTAGATATTGAGGTTGTATGAAAACAGTTTTTCTTTCCCCTTCAGGTTTTTAACACCTGGTGCTGGAGTTTGAAGCAGCTTTGCCACAAAGGCGGACTTAATAATCAGGTTTGGTGTACAGAATGACACCAAACACTAGGGCTCGTCCCCTGCTTCTGCTGATTTAATTGTTTGCCTGGGGGAGAGAAAATGAGCACCATGCGGATTATTTTGTGAAGGATACTATGTGCGCAACAGAAGTTTCCATTTGAATACTCTGTTGGAAAATGTGGGTGGGCAAAATGGCCACAACTAAGCCTGCCGAAGAACATGACGGGATTGAGGCTCAGGGCTGAAATTTCCTCATTCGGGTTCTGCAGACTGCAGTAAAAGGTGTTATTCAACAAAAGGTCCTTTAGAGGGGCGCCTGGGTGGCTCAGTTGGTTGAGTGTCCGACTTCAGCTCAGGTCATGATCTCACGGTTCGTGGGTTTGAGCCCCGTGTCGGGCTCTGTGCTGACAGTTCAGAGCCTGGAGCCTGCTTCAGATTCTGTATCTCCCTCTCTCTCTGCCCCTCCCCTGCTCATGATCTGTCTCTCTTTGTCTCTCAAAAATAAATAAAAATGTTAAAAAAAAAAGGTCCTTTAGGAAAAGGACCTCGTGGTCAACAACTCTGTCCCTTTGTTTCCTAAAGGACTTCTGGCTTTGAACATGTGAACAGAGATGAATTCTCAGAGACGGCCATGTTAAGCAGCATCTTTCTAAGAAAGTTTAACCTTGAAAATGCACTTGCTTTTCGGCGAGCCCCAGGTGGGACTAGCCATCTGCGAACGCAGGCCGGGAAAGGCTGTTTCAGCGGGTGAGCAAAGGACACTCCATGCTTCACCAGCCAGTACTAAATCCTCTTCCTGCTGAAAAGGGAACCAGTTCAGAGGACAGGCTCCTGGGCCTTGTTTCCGAGGCTTACACTTCACATAAGCCTTCCAGGTAACACGGACCTGGATGTGACATGGGCATCTGGCTGGTGCAGGCAAACACACGAGACAAGGAGGTGCTGTTAGCCAGTCTCGGATACAATTTTACAATCTTCTTCTGAGAAATGTAAAACTTATTCAGACTCTAAAAATATTTTTTAATCCATTTTATTAGTTATTTAATCAGTCCTTTAAAGCAATTCAGGTACTGCATTTACACTCGGTGTAACACAAGAGCAGCAAGATGAATGATCCTTCAAAGAATAGCCTTAATTGCTGTAATTATGATCTCTGCAGTCATGGTGTGCAGAAAAAGCACAGAAACTTCCATTTCCAAGGATTAAATATTAATTACTTTGATGTTTTAACAGATTTAAGCCAAACTACAGCTCAAGAGCTTAGCATGTAATTGGTAACTTCGGAGTCTTTAGAGAGGTAACATATAATGGATTAAATTCCAAGCTAAGATAATGTAGATATGTTCCCATTAGAGTCTAAAGCCAATAGTGTCATTAAAATTTTTTTAAGATTTTGTCATTTTTCAGACACAGAGAAAAACAGAGCATGAGAGGGGAAGGGGAAGAGACAGAGAAAGACACAGAATCCGAAGTAGCCTCCAGGCTCTGAGCTGTCAGCACAGAGCCCGACACAGGTCTCGAACTCACAGACTGTGAGATCATGACCTGAGCTGAAGGTGGACGCTTAACCGACTGAGCCACTCAGGCACTCCTCCATAGTGTTATTCAAATGTGACTTTATTAAAGATTTACTTTATGCTATATTATAAGTATCTGGAATTAGTTACATTTTTGGGTGACATTTACTTTCAAATATACTTTCATTATTCTTTGGGAATATGGGTCTCTCCCAGGGCTGTATAGCTCCTGTTACAGGACCTCTTCTACATACCCCAGGTGTCCAGTCTATTGAATGATCTAGTGAATGAATGAATGAATGAATTTAAGAGCTGACTTTGGAAAATGGCAAAATGCAAGTAATATCAGAGGTTTTTTCGTGTGTGTGGAAATAGAAGGTTTAGTAAAAAGTAGTTTTGTTCTTTTTAATGTTTTCTCTGGTGTTAAAATAATATAGGACATGTCATTATCAAACAATGCTACTTATTGCAGGAAATTAAGTATTGCTGCATCTTTAATCTCCAAAGGATTCAATTTGGGCTAGTCATTTTCTTGTCACAAACTATGCGACTTTTTTCTTACTGGATGAAGAATTTGTTTTGCCTGTAGGCAAATAATAATAATAATATGTTGGTAGGACTTCAAGTGTAGGCTACCATAAAAACGTATTTGATTGATGAAATCTGATTGTTAAAGGGCTGAGTCTGCTGGACAAGCAGGAAGATGCAATGGGGCTAAGGGGAGACACAAAGTATGACAGACCTGAGGATGGCTAACAGGAAGGAGGCGGTCCAATCCTAAAGGTTGATATACAGGGGAAGGGGAGCCTTCCAATATGAAAAAGAAGAGAGTTCACGGGAGAAGACACTGAGTTCAGTGTTTGAGATGTTACATCTGAGCATCCTAGGAGACATCCAGGCAGGGATGAGTAGTAAGTGGACAGATGAGAACACAGATCTGCAGCTCAGAAGAGACCCGAGAGACATGTAGATCTGGATTCGGAAGTCTTTCTAAAGGATGATGGCGGTGGTCAACGAGATCACACTAGAAAACCCTGGAAGAATATGCAGCATGACTAGATTAAGAGCGGTTGGTACGAGAGAAGGAGGTGCCCACCAAGAGCATGGGATGGCCTAGTCACAGAGGAAGAGGAGAAATGGAAAATAAACTGAGGAAGCCATGGAAGAGAAGGGTTCAAGGAGAAGATTATGGGTTATGAATAAATGCTGCACAAGGTTCAAGAAGCAGCAGGACCGAAAAAGCAATTCCATCTGGCAGTTTGTGGGTGTGTGTGTGTGGGGAGCTACCAGATGATAGAGAGTGAGGAGTGAATAGGGGCCGGGAGAGCAGAGGGGAGAGGAGAGGGGAAGGAAAATAGGACAGTGTATTAACGAGTATGTACGAAGGAGGAGTTAAAAAAGATCCCAGAGAAACCCATTATCTCTGAGTAAAAGGAACCACTATAGAGGGAGACTACAGAGAGAAAACGCCTGTAAGCATCTGTGTTCCCGTGGTCATAATTATCTATCAGAGATGACATGATATATAGAATTCCTGTTACAAAGATTAAGGACTGCAAGGTAATAATGTAATATCGTGTAGTTCCCACTGTGATATTCTGGGTTACACTTAGAGCAATGTTCACCAATAAACATGTCCCTACAAATGCCAATGTCACACTTTTGAATAACAAGTGCATAAAGTAGGGTCATACTCTTTTATCTGTTTTAATGACAGAGGACTAGACCAGATAGCTTTTCAAAGTCATTCCTAATCCTAAACATGTAATGATTCTCTGTGCTTTGATTCTTCTTGTTGAATTCACAATTCCTTTACTAATACAGTTCTTTGTTAAAAGCTCATATAGTCTCTCCCAGTTTTCTTCATACCACCTGCTCTTCCTGGAATATGTTTATTCTTCAACGTAAACTGACTTCTGAAACAGGTTACATACCAACTGCCGCAAGCACGTCCTGTCTATACTGACTGGATACAGCCGTTGTGTCAAATAAACTACCCCAGTTAGCAGCTTCAAATTTCTGTGTCAGCTCATTCCATTCTCTCTTTTACGCATCTCTTGGTATTATCCTTCTGCTGTCTACTTCTCCCCAATCTGTTACATTGTTCTCAATGAACATTTTTTTGAAGAAATTATCTATTTTGAATAAAGTCAATGAAGTAAAATATGTCTTCAGGTATTTCCCTTTTGACCTGGGAAGAGAGGTTTTTGGGTTTTTGTTTTTTTTTTTTTACTCTGAGTTGTTCTAAAACATGTTGATCTGGAATTTGCTGATTTAAATATTGTGAAAATTGTTCCAGTGACAGGTCACCCCTGAGAATAGGATACTTGGACACTGGGGGTGCTCTATTGCCGATTTAGTGTTTGAATACTTTGGTAGTAGTCAAATATATTTACGGTTTAATGAGATATGAATGCTAAGAAGAAAAGGTTATATTCATTCTCTAACATCTACAGGTACTGGTGGCCTAGACAGTATAGCTTCTGGGATAGTAAAAAAATTTCTTAAAAAATTCTTACCACATAGATCAGGAACTGCCAGCCAACAAGGTAATACTGTACTGTTCTTGCAGAGATAGACTGAGTTCTATTTGGAGCAAAGTTCACCAATAAATATGTTCCTGCAAATACCAATGTCATACCTTTAAAGAAAATTGAAAAGACAAACCAAGTTGAAAAGAAATATTTAAGCCTTTCTTCAATGCAAACATTACCTATAGACTATTACTTGTAAAAATGCCTACAGTCCCTTCCTGTTAAAACACAGTTCACCAAGCCATCCCTAGATAGCATCATGCATTCACATGATGGCATTATCTTTATAAGGGGAATAAGGGCCAGGGAAAGGATCAGGTAGGACATGACTTCTGACTTTTCTTGTTGTTTCAGATGAATCCTTGCCTCTTCAGAAAGCCTTTCCCCAAAGATGGGCAAGATCAGAACACGTGCATTTGGAGGCATGGGAACACATTCAACCTGGCTGTTTGTTTCCACATGGACCAGTAAGAAAATGACAGATTTAGATCCATCAGAGCCCAGAGAGTGGGGAAGTTCATCACCTGATGATCCACTCTGTACTTATTCATCTGTGAAGCTTGTATACACACACACACACACACACACACACACACACGCACACACACACACACACACACACACACACTCTCTCTCTCGTGATTTTACATTTTTCATTGCCATTTATTGGAGACCTTTTAATAAAAATAACAAAGGTGAATGCTGACTTTGCTATAAGATTTATTAATCCAATTTAGAATCTAGAATTCTAGGGGTAACAGTAAAATATCACATTATAAACCTATGTAAGCAATGTGTCACTGTCATTCCTTTAACATTACTTAAAATAATGGAGGAAAGAAATGTGTATGGGAAGAGGGGCCACTTAAGGCGGAGTAGAGGGAGGTCTTGACCTTGCAAATAACACTGAAAACTGCTTATTTATTAATAATCAGCAGAGAAAAACTGATATATGTAGCATTTTTCAGATCGCACCCTTGAAAATACAGATCAACTTGTTTCATCACTGAGGTTAGCATTGTTGTGTATATAATTTACAACCAGCACTGATTCTAACCTGAAGCAATTGGGTTTGTCTATAAAATCTCACAGTTCAAAGATACCAATTTCCTGTTCCTCTTAATCAAATGATTTAGGGTTTTGAACTCTAGTTTCTGAGAACAAACAGCATTTGACTTTTCACACAAGCTAGACAATAGTTATTCAAGGTATTGTAGAAGCTATGAAATACGCCTTTCTAATGTAAGAACTTACTCTGTAATGCTTTGTGAAGGCAGAAATTATATACAAAATTTTAAAAGCTATTTCTAAGGAGAATTTTAAAAATGAAAAAACATTGTTTCATGTGCCTGTAGGCCATCTGGATGTCCTCTTTGGAGAAGTGTCTGTTTATGTCTTCTGCCCATTTCTTCACTGGGTTATTCATTTTCTGGGTGTGGAGTTTGATGAGTTCCTTGTAGGTTAGGGGGAGGGGGAAAGAGGTGGTGGTGATGGAGGAGGGCACTTGTGGGGAGAAGCCCTGGGTGTTATATGGAAACCAATTTGACAATAAACTATTTTTAAAAAATGAAAAAACAATATACATTATTAAGCATTGCAATAAAAAGAAAATAATAAAAACCGTACATAAGAACTTGGGAAAAATTATTGTTCAGCCCTGTCCTTTCTTGAAAAAAGAAGAAAAGATCTTGTAAGAAAATTGTTCAATATTAGATTCCTAGGAGGATGGGATTTAAAAAAATGGTTTTCTAAACTTGGTATACTGAAATAGAATACATTCTTTGGATACAACTTAAAAATCTCAGAGACTTCCAACTTTCTTTTGTGAAGTCCAAATTTCTTATTTTTATTGAGTTCCTCTGCCAGTAATTTTTAAAATCTCCTATTACTATCTAATGTCAATTAAATTTTTTTAAGTTAGTTTTGAATGGGTAACATACGGTAAAAATTTTTTTTGAAAGACACAGAAGGGTGCTGAGTGAAAAGTTAAATCTCTGTCACACCCTTATGGCCCACTAGTTCCCCTCTTGGAAGTTAATACTGCCACCAAGTCTTCGATTTCCTTTTCCACGGCTGTTTTACACAGGTGTGTGAGAAAGTGCATAAGTTTTGGTTTTCTACACAAACAAGAGCATATTACACACACTTGCTTTTGTTCTACTTAACAGATAATCTTGGAGAACATTTCACATCAGTGTATATAGGGCAGCCTCTTTCTTTTAAAGTCTGCATAATATCTCATGCTTTAGAGGTAGTGTTATTTCACTTAACTTTCCAAAAGGGTCCCTGGTTCACATCCTGACATCTCTCTTCCAGCCTCACATCTGCTTCCTCATTTGCATACTGTGCCCATTTCCACCAAGGTGGATCTTTCAAAACTCCTTGGAAACAAAATGATGGATGACTCTGTGATTGTACTTTCAAAGCTCTTTTGCACATATATTATTTCATTTGAGCCCCATATCACTGGGAATCTAGTAGAAAGCTCTATGGCAGCTCAGTAGGTCACACATTCTTTCTTCTTAATAATTTTAATTTCAGCTTCCTGCAACAATGACCAAGAGTTATAGATAGTTGCTACCTGTTACATGCTTGTTTACTTGGTGTCATTTGTATTTGTCTGTGGAATTCACTGCCTCCTGTGTGGATAATGTGCATATTTTCCCTAAATGCATAGAAGTGTTGAAGAAAGTCATTAGCAGCTCCTTAAATAAATTTCCTTAAAATGTATTTATAGCCCATCTTTTTCTAAAAGTGGCACGAGATGTCATTTCCTGATTTTTTTTCAGTGAAGCCACAAAATTTCTTTCATTTGAAAGACACAGATTTCTAAATTAGAAAACTTGCTAGTTCACTTTCTGCTGGCCCATTTGTCCAAGGGAGTAACCGGGAAGCATAAGATACTCCAGGAAGGGAAGTAGCCCTTGGCACGCTCTTTGCCTGTGGAAATGATTAAATTCCAGGTCAAAACCTGGATCATGAAAGGCTGATCCATGCTGAAACTGCCTCCACAGATTCAAATTTCGCTCTGCTTGCTGGATGGAAGAGCTCGGGCATGCTATTTATCCCTCTGTGACTCCGTCTTCATCTCTAGGTACAATGAACTTGTCACACCTCCTAGGCTCCCGAGTTTGGCCGGGCAAGAGGCCAATCTGGGAGCTGAATAGATCTGAAAGCTCGCCTGGTGTCCTGATGTGACAGAGGACCTGGAACAGATCCACCTCGGGACACTGGCCCTCGGGGGTCAGAGGCTATCTCGGGTAAGCTTAAAAATTAATCCCAAACTGGCAGCTCTTTCTGCCCAGGGGTCCTGTCCCTATAAGAAGAAAAGTGCTATAATAAAAGCACTTTTTTTTGCAGCAAAAAGATCTTAAGAATTCTTTCTGGACTGTTTGCTCAGCAGCCCCACAACACTTTTGGTGCCCAACCTGGGGCCCTTCTTTTGTCTAGACTTCGAGCCTTGGTACAGACTTGATAAGTTACTCCCTCTTTTCTTCTTTTACTTTCACTCCAGGGGCTTTTCGAGGAATATGGTCTTATTGGAACACTCATGTCAATTGCTCAGGCGGCAGCCCTCTAGCCTGTGACTACTCTCCAGGGAGGAATAAAGGCCTGCCTTTTGACTGGAAGCTAGTACCCTGGCCAGAACGGTAACAAGACCCAGAAACTTGATGCCCTCTCTTTATCCTTATTCTTTTTTTTTTCTTTCCCAGAGGAGCAGAGGGAGAGAGAGAGAGGGAGAGGGAGAGGGAGAGGGAGAGAGAGAGAGGGAGAATCTTAAGTAGGCTGTACACTCAGCATGGAGCCTGACACAGGATTTGATCCCAAAACCCTGGGGTCATGAACTGAGCCAAAATTGAGAGCAGATGCTCAAACAACTAAGCCACCCAAGCACCGTCATCCCTGTTCTTATAAAAAACTATCTTTCTTGAGCATGGGACAGCCATCTGTCACTAGGATAGCTGCCAACCTTAAGACTCCCATGTGAGGTTTCCTCCTCATTGTTCCAATGTGATCCCTTCCACATCCCTGGTCTAGCCACTTCTGGCCATGAGACCTCCACTGGGAACTGGCCAAAGCCAATAACAATACCAACTGAATTAAAATCCAACTGGGGACCATTTCCTAGGGAAGTTGTCTATAAAGACTACATATATTAGAATGTCACTTAGACCATGATGGATTTCTATCTTTACTATTCTTCATCAATGTCCCTTACTAACTACTTGAATTACAATATCGGGTAATTTCATCTTGTAAAACTTTTTTAGTGTCCTCCATGGGTTAAAAATGGCAGGTTCTCCATGGCATTTCAGTCTGTTCACTGGCACCAATTTGTAATCTGGAATGCAATGGGGGAAGTGCAGGGATACGACATCCCTTCAGTAGGACAGGCCGGTATTCATTAATGACTTTTTGAGGGAAGGTCTGGTTGCTCTGAATACTAGGAACCATAGATATTATCCTGAGTGGGATGCCACCCAGCACTCAGGGGGATTATGGTAATGGCCTTTTCTTCTTCACTCCCCCAAAACTCTTCCTTGAGATGTCTCTTAACCCACTGGAGACAATTTGGATTGCAAGATTTAATGAGGAAAGGACTCATCTTCTGCAATAATGCATACCCTCAGTACTCTGTAGGAAACAAAGAAAAATGGCCCATTACCAGGTCCTTAAACTTCAATCCTATTTATCAATTAGAACTTTTTTTTGTAAATGTCAGGGAAAATGGACTGAAATCCCATATGGTCAGGCCTTTACGGCACAGTACCCAAACTCTGATCTGTCCATATTCTTTTGCAGGGCTTAAGGGCACCCCTCTCCTTACCCCTGACCCTCAACACACCAGCTCAGCTGTCACCTTACCTGGGTTTTATCCTGTTCTCTGTGTGCCCTCTCCTTTGTCTCCCTTGTAAACAAGTTGCTGCCAGGATCCTGTACATGGCTCTCTCTTTCCCCCAAATTACTCATCTTTGTTTGCTTCTTCTCAAGATCTGAAATATATCTTACGAGGACTAAACAATGTGGTCTGACTCTTATTGCATGTGAGGGCTTCTCCCTGAATTATTAATGGCTATGATAATTAGAGCCAATTGTCTGTGGTTAGTCGCTAAACCTCAGGACAGTGACTTAAAAGAATATTCCTAAGCAGCTGCCAGAACTCCTTTTGTTTCAGGGAGATTCTCTGTCTTCTCTGGCCAATATGGACTGGCTGTTTTCACTTTTTGTTGGTGGAAAGAAAATATATGTCTAATCATCTGTCTGAGCTTTGTCTTTAGGACCGAGAGTCCTCTTTCTTTGTCCTCTGAGCTGTTATCTGCCTCCAGCCTTGCTGGCAGCACCTCACCTCTTCTGCTTCCCATGCCCCTCCTGATTCTGCACCACCTCAGGCATAGCCCACATAGCCTGCTCCTATACCATCCTCTGTGCCTCTGGTGCCACTGGCTCCTGCTCCTCTACCGTCATTATCAAGGAGCAAAGAGTGCCCCTTGGACTTAAACCACCTACCTCAGATTTCCCTACCAGAGCCCCAGGGAAAAAACTGACAGTGGGGGCGCCCAGGTGGCTCAGTCGGTTGAGCATCTGACTTTGGCTCAGGTCATGATCTCACAGTTAGTGGGTTTGAGCCCCGCGTTGGGCTCTGTGCTGACAGCTAGCTCAGAGCCTGTTGTTGGATTCTGTGTCTCCTTCTCTCTCTGGTTTCCCCTGCTCTCTCTCTCTCTCTCTCTCTCTCTCTCTCTCTCTCTCACACACACACACACACACACACACACACACAGACTCTCTCTCTCTCTCAAAAATAAAAAACACACAAAACATGAAAAAAAAAACTGACAGTGGGGAACAAATTGATTGACTTTTAAGTGGACTTAGGTGCAACATATTTGGTATTTAAACTAATTTATGTTTGTTGGACTAATTAAGATAGACATGTCTTTAGAGTTATCAGAATGAAATATAAAACTTTTATTCTATCAAGGATTACTGAAGGTTAAATAAGTTTGTGTTACTATTTGCTGCAATTTGTCAGCAAAAAGATAACTTAAAATGATGGTTAATTTTGTCTTAATGTTCTCATGGGCAATTGTTAAGAAAACAACTAGGCTGAATAAATGCTTTTTATAGCTTTCAAAGTCTTTGATAATCTGAAACTTTAAAGTTTTGCTTGTATGATACATTGGATTGAATTCATTGGATATTGAAGTCTTTTACAACTAAGATAAAATACTAACACATTAATTACTAAACATAGGTTTGTGCTTTTGGCTTCTTACAGCAGAGAAACTGGAGATACTTGGGTCTGTTGGTAAACACGCTTTACGCTTTGTTGGAATAGTGGACGGCTCCACTTTCCTCCTGATCTCATTAAAAAATTGATTCAAAATTGCATCTTTAATATTATAATTTGGAGATGATTATAGATAGACTGTCAGTGGGGCTGTTTCTAAAAGGATAACAATTCAATTTGAGAATGGAAGGGCTGGACAGGAAGGAACTGGTTGGTGTTTTCTGACTGCCTAGTGAAGACTTCTCCCCACTGGTCTTAAGAAGACAGGAGAAAGGAAATAGCACACCCAGCAGAACGCAGTGGATACTAGTGGCACCGTGTTTGCTCCCCTTGCTGATGTTAGCACACTCATGCACAGAGCGCCAAGATCTGAGGGTCAGAGGGAACCAGAGATGGGGCGGTCAGGCAGCTGTGGGTGAGTGGCAGGTGGCGTCAACGGGTGGCTGATGGCCACGACCCATCTGCCACCCTGATGCCCAGATCTGCAGAAAATACACTTTCTCATCAAACACAAACTTGAGTCACTTAAAATTCTACAGTGACCTTGTGGGAGTTTCAGATTTAGCTTGATACAATATACAAATAATAATAAAATTTCTTCCTATAAACTTGTCATATGTGCAAAACAGGGAAACAAGTTCATCCCTACCCTTTATAGTAAGTGGACTAGGTATAGTGGGAGAATACACGCCAAGTGATGGTAATCTTTTGTTTTTTTGAAAGTGATGTTCTCAAAACTATTAATTTCATTGGCAAGTATGGCTGATGTGGGAGTTACATTATATTACCATCATACTAAAATGTAATGATAATAATAGTAGTAATAGCTAATACTTATAAGCACAATTTTTT
>NC_043714.1:41754725-41769584 GCF_006229205.1 Suricata suricatta
TTTTTTTTTTTTTTGAGAAAGAGAGAGCATGCACATGCCTGTGAGTGAGTGAGAGGGAGAGGGAGAGAGAATCCCTAAGCAGGCTCCTTGCCCAGTGTGGAGCCCGGTGGGGTTCTCGATCTCATGACCTTGAGATCGTGACTGAGCCAGAATCTGGAGTTCGATGCTTAACCAACTGAGCCACCCAGGTGTGCTCCATAATAGCAAAATCTTAAAAAAGCCCTGGACTGGGAAGTCTCAATAATGTAGTAAATCCAAATAGTCCTGAACCTACCATCAAGAAGCCTCCCATTCTTGAGGCAACCCGGAAACCAAAAGAGCCAGTCTGTTCCCTCAACCAGAAATGATGGTTTGTTTGTTTAGATTAGTATTCTAGATTCTAGCGCTAAACCAAGCTGACCACTTGGTGTGGAAGAAGGAAGAGAAGAGATGGTCTTCATGTCATTTTTAATTTCTTGACATTCTATCCAAGGAAACCATTTATAGGTGACTTAAAATAACCAAGTTACTGGTCTCTGAAGCATACTGATGGATTGACTGTAATTTTTTTTTTTAAGATGATTTTATCTGGACTTAAGTCAACTGGGTTCTCACACCCTATTAGATTTAGTACTTTTGATGACTAAGGGAGGAGAGATGGGACTATAGGTTTTGGCTGAATGAAGGAGAGAGAAATCTGGTGCTTTTTAAAGGAAAAATAATCATTAAAATAATTTAAAGTTATTAATCCACTAAGAATCAGAGCACAGTCCAAACTCTGTCATTGAGTTAATAATAGTTGGCGATTCCTTTCAGACATAGCTTTTGTGAGGTCATTTTTTGAGGCTAGTGGTGAAAAGCTTCATAGCCACAGAGCAACATTTGGCAATAAATTAGTTCAGCTTGTTTCCACATGGCCCCAAAATCTTCATTTGTTCCATCATGAAAAACAAACCTTCATTTGCTTGAAGCAGGGAAAAATAAATGATTTTCTTTTGCACATTTTGACAATTTAATTATTAGCATGCTTATATGCTAATCTTTTTTTTTTTTTTTTTTTTTTTTGAGGCCACTAACTACTCTTTTTCCTGTTTGGTTTTAGTCCCCGTAAAGAAATATAATGCATTTTTAGCTTTTAACAGAAAGAGCTAAATTTTCTAACGCAACAACAATACAGACCTGAAGAAAATACATGTGATGTAACACATTACTGACTGAGGTTGGGGAAAAATCCTTCTCCCTAAGTATGAAATGGGTGATTACATTTCACATCAAGATAATTTTATGACATTGCTCCTGGAGGCATGGGTATGGGATAGGTGGCTACTTTTTTCTTATTCCTATGATGACAGATTAAAGTTAAGAACTGATCACTTTTAACTACAGTACAAAACAAATATGGAATCAGTTACATACCCTGACTCAAAAAGCATTAAATTAGGAAGGCAAAAATACCCAATCAGAGTTGTGGAAAATGTTAGCTGGAGTACTAAAGTTTGCAGAAATGTCCTGATCAATGTTTCCTCTGATGAACCATTAGAGTGTAGGGGCATGTGGCTGGGGTAGCAGCAGGAATGATCATAGCTAACATGGAACATTTATTACATAACAGGCCCTGTTCTAAGAATTCTACCTCTGTGAACTCACTTAATCCTACAAGGTAGGTAATATTATCTTCATTTGAAAAGTGAGGAAAATGAGGCTTAAGGAGATTAAGTAACTTTGAAAGGTCACACATTTGTCTGTCACTAGAGACTCACCCTCTGCCTTTACCCTATGGTTCTATCAGGCTGCCATTATTAGAATACTGGTCCACCATTTACTAGTTACATGACCTTGGGCAAGTTACTTAACCTAAGTATCAGTCCTGGAAATAGGCTGTTCCTACATTTAAATGAGATAGTTCATGTAAAACACTAATAGTACCTGGAAAGAGGAAACATTTAATAAGTGTTAGCTACTATTAAAATAAGAGAAATTAGCAAAGAATCAAAGAATTAACAGAGGTTTAATTTACTATTATTATTTCTTGGTTTGTGTGTATGTGTGTGTTTCTTATTCCCTATGTTACATTTTTAATATTACCTCTCAGGAATGAAGTTGACCACAGAAATGACATTTACATCAACAGGATTTCACATTTCTCACAGTGCTTATATGAGTTATCCAATTTGATCCTTCCAAAAGTCTTCTATGTTTGTGAATAAGCTGAGGCTTAGAGAAGTTGGGTAATATTATGTCAGCCACATAGCTGACATCAAAAGTTGAATCCAGATTTGAACCTATGAAAGTGAGTTTAATTTATATCTTTTGACATTGAGCTAATTTATTGCTTTTAGTAATGTTTTGTTGACCTTGGGTTTTCCAAGTATATAATCAAATCATTTGCACACACTGATATTTCTATATCTTCCCTTTCCATAGTTGTGACTTTGGTTAATTTTTCTGGATCCGAATTGGTGCAGTTGAGTGCCATATTAAATAGAAAACCTACCCTGACTTTTTGCACCTTTGTTAATATTTCTTGTGTTACCTCCTCTGTATACCCTCCTCCAAATGCTCGTATGGCCTGTGCTTGTCCAATCCAGCCACCAGAACTGATCCACATCTTCTCTGCTATCAGAAAGAATTCTCTCTGAGCTTCTCAACTAGAGTAAAGATCTCTTTATTCTAAACCAGTGGTTCTCAACAGGGGGTGATTTTGTCTCTCAGGGAACACGTGGCAATATTTGAAGTGTTTCTGGTTGTCATAACTAGGGCTGAGGGTGCTACTATCATCTAATGGGTAAAAGGCAGGAGGGACGCTGGTAAGCAGCCTATGATACACAGGACAGCCCCTGCAGTGAGGAATTCAGCCTAAAATGTGGGCAGTGCTGGGGGGGAGAAATCCTGTTCTAAGTTAAGCCTCAAGGCATTGGGATATATATTGTTTTCTGCTTTTAAAACATTTATATATATATATATATTTTTTTATCACCAACTGTATTATTTGAGGGCAGAGATTCCGTCTTTACCATCTTTTTATCACCAACATTCACAATAATTAGCAAGTCTCCCTATATATCCATCTGTATTACTTCATTAAATACTTCTGATTCATTTAAACATTAATCAGCCATTAACTATAAAACACGACATATCTTCGATAAAATGATTTAGAGTTCCCTTAAGGCATCTGACAAATGAAAAAAATAATGTAAGACATCATTTTTTTAAAATTTATAAAACCCAGGCCTTGCTCATTCTTCTTTCTAATTCTGTACATCTTCCCTAAATAATTCCATAAACCATGATATATTTAAAAAAAAAGAGTGCAGAAAAATAATATATTTGAAAAGATACAATGCATATATGAGTGCATTTGGAAAAACATTTTAACCATTACAAATCTGATGATGTTGACTAAAAACTCTACTAGCAGAATCAAGCCACGGAGGGGAAAAAAAAGGTGAAAACACTTTCAAGACAATAGGCTCCAGGGAAACACAATCAGGGAAAACAAATGCTCAGCATACCAACATTGGTGTCACATTTAAAGCTCAAGTTTTTTAAAAAATGTGATCTCCTTGGAAGTGAGCAGACACTCCTGTATTTAAAGTGCCTAAAGTATCGTATTTGTTATCATATGTCAGTAGCAATTCAGAGAGGATTTTGTCAAGGAAGAAAATATGAACCTCCAGAATCTTCTCACAAGTGATATTTCTAATAAGAGGTAGAAGATACAATCAATAACATGACGGTTCTACTATATAATAACAGCAAGCTTTCATATAGCCAGGAAGTCTATTATTATTTTCTACTAATAGCTGTATTTCCAAATAAAAATTTGAAGGAGAATGTCCTATGTCGCTTTTGGAAAGAGTGAAATACAAACTAGGTAGTTAATTGGTGCATCTAATTTTTGTGTGGTTTTCATTTTTATGCACAACTTTCATGTAACAGTGTCACAAATACATCCTTTGAAGCGGAATACTTTATCAGGTAATACAGACGTTTTCTTGGATTTTATTATGCTCATGAAAATTTCATAATGCTCCTAATAACAATGCTATAAAATAATAATTCACTCTGGTCAATGGTATGGGCAGTGGGCACAATGAAAATGAAAATATTTCATACAAAAGAGCATATTCTCCAAGAGAGAATACTGGTCACCTCTAAATGAGATTTACTCACTTCAGCAATTTGTTCCCTGCTTTTAATGCACATATTTTTCATGAATATTATTTATTTCAAGCAGTGTTATAATTACATGAATTAAATAATTACTTACCTAATAAATCTGAAGCTCTTAAATTTTCTTTCAGAAACATAACAGAAATAATGGCACTACCTAGAAAGAAATGGCCATCAGTGGTGTTTCCAACATAAAACACATACATTACACGGAGCAATCTGAAAGCAGTGAAGTGCTTTGTGTCTTATACCTGACCAGCTACGTCCTAGTCAGACACCCCGCAGCTGTGGCTGTGAAAACAATGCCCCCACCCCGCCCCCTCATGGTGGAGGATACATTCAAACCGGCCTGGTTTACAATGGACCTAGGACAGTGGCTGGGATAGCACCCTGTGGACAGCAAGGGCATAATAAAAGCTTACGAAATAACTAAATGAAATGATAGGTAGATAGATAGATAGATAGATAGATAGATAGAGAGAGCAGGACGGGATGGAAAGGCAGAAAGAGACAGAAGGGAAGGAAAGAAAGAATGGAAAGAAGGAAGCTTTAACCTACAATATATGCCGAACTGAAACTCATTATTTCCCTTTATCTCCTCCTATAATTCCTATCCCAAGGGACACCTGGATGGCTCAGTTGGTAAAGTCTACTCCAATGGCACCTCTAAGGAGCCCCAGAACCCTAGGACTCCTGCCAGTCTCCACTACCCTTCATACGACACGGCCCACAGCATCCTCGGTCAGTTCTGGATGTCACCCTCTGTCCCGTACACCCTCCTCTTCAGTCCACTGTCACTGTGCTGCTCAGGCCACCTTCACTCAGGCTTAGACCTCAAGCTCCTGCCACTTTCCTTACCACATTTGTCCCTGATCTCTTTTATATTCTACTCCCATTCTTACTAAAATCATAATTCCAGGAACCATCATTTCATTTTATTCTAAAGGACTTTTATTCATGCTATCCCCTTTCAAATGTGCCTCCATTTTTTTTAGACCAACTCTGGACTCAGGTATCACCTCTGGATTCCCCTAGATCCACCCAATCAATCCATCCTTTGGTGTGATTGATTACCCCTCGTCATATAGCTTTCATGTTACACTGAAGATTTATTTGCCTATCCTCCCCACGCCCAACAAAGACTCTCAGTTCCTTTTCTCTGAGATATGTTTTATTTTTCTAAGCTCTCCCAGGTGTGGCTAGCACGTAGGTAAGAGAGTTGGTGGAATCTCTGCCCTGCGTTTGCTGGCCCTCATGGACCCTCTTCCCCATTACTGATGCTACTGAACACTTAGCCTCTAACTGAGCCTTGACCGATTGCTATGGCCTTGGGTCGTGTAGGCAAAGTTGAATCTCTCTGAGCTGTTCCTGTTATGGAGCCATTCCTCTGTGAGCAGAGGCATGAGAAAACCTAAACTTGCTACAAAACAGGACACAGCATAAGTTAAGTTTCAAATTTTTAACAGAAATTATTAGCAAGCTTGTTTTTTTAAAGTAAAAATATAAGGAAGAAAATAGGGAAGAAGAGTCATCATAAAAATAACTCATTATCTAGTATGTTGGCACATTTATCTTACCTTAGCTGAGATGGAACTATAATACAATTTTTTTCAGTTTCCTTAGTTACCATATTAAAAACAATTTGCCATGTCATGAGAATTTTTTCACAGATAAAAATTTTAATAAGCCTGTATAATAACCCATTAAATCAATTAAATTTTGAATATAACTATAATCTGTTATTCTGGCAACTGATTAAAACCAAAATAAAGCCACACCAGAATCCCTCATTCAAGATAAGCTGGGATTCTCATATGTTTTCTCCATCTTTTTTTTTTTTCTCAACCTGGCTCTCTCTTATTCAAGTTGAATTATTGTTCAAGTCCTTGCAAACTTCTCCTGGGCAGGTTACTTACCGGAATGGACATTTTACACAGGATAAACAGAGCATGAAAAATGTCCACCAAGCATGAATTTAATTGGGTGATGTGGCCTTAAAACATTAAAGCAATGTTTTCTGTACAGATACATAGCCCATTATGTTAAGAATTGAGTTCAGGATAGTGTAAAAATATATGAAAATTTTCCATTTCATATTTGGACCAAAACAATTCAGGGAAACTAATTTCACAGTTTAGAGAATTAGGAAAGGTATAAAAAACAAGACCCCATTCCCATCCATCACTGACCTATGTAATTACATAAGAAATGTTTTCAAGTGGAGGGAGATAGATCAATAAAAAATAGGTGAAGTATCACTACTAACATGTACCAAATCCAAATGCATTCCATTATAACAATCCTTAAGAAGACTCTTTCACAGCAAGAGTCTAGTAAGAAGGCAGACACTGCTTACATGGAATGAGGAAATCTTAGAGCTGATAGGAGATACAGAAACAAGGTACTTCAGGTTCTAAACCTTATATTTGGGAGGCAGGTCCACAGAGATTGTTCGTTCATTCATTGGTTCATTCATTTAACAAACACTTATATTACAGCAGAATCCGAACCAAAGCCCACATTCCTTATCCCCAGTCCAGAGCTCTTTCTTGTATATTACACCCCACTGCCTCCCTTGAAGGTAAAAAGGCATCATTTTCCTTCTTTTCTTGTTGTTCAACAAGTTTCATAAATAATTTCATTTTTAGAATGGACGGGGGCGGGCACCTGGGTGACTCAGTCCATTAAGCATCCAACTTTGGCTCAGGTCATGATCTTGTGGTTCGTGGATTCAAGCCCCACATCGAGCTCTGTGCTGACAGCTCAGGGCCTGAAGCCTGCCTTAGATTCTGTGTCTCTCCCCTCCCCCCCACTCTCTCTAAAATACACAAATGTTTAAAAAAAAGAACAGGTAGGGGAAAATATTAGGTAGGTGACAATTTCATTGCTAAAAGAAAAAAGGACCTGGTTGGTAACAATAAACTTGAAATACAATGTATGCATCAAACTGTATCAATTGGCTACAAAATAGTTATCAGAGTTTTATGAACATTAATATGCTACTGTTTCTGCAAGAACTTGTCTAATGCACTTCCATACTCATTTTTTTCTGTTTTAAGAGAATAGTGAGGTTTTCTACAAAAGTGTTAGATAAGAGAATAAGATTTTTTAGTTTTATTTATCTAGCAAAGAAAGCAATAAAAAAGAACATTCTGTTAAGGAACATTTACTTGTAATTCATTTATCTTTCAAAACACGGTTAAAACGAGAGCTGTGCTGAGCAAAAAGGACAGTATCTGAGCAACAGCTAATAACATAACTTCAGTAAATTTTTAAAATGAGAAAAAATAAATAAGCTGAAGTGCCTCATATAGAGTTGCAAACAGAGATTTGTCAAACTCAACCCGTCTGGTTGTTGCTGCAACCATCACCGCTGCCTGATGAACACCGAGGAAGAGGAAAGAACCACTATGCTTTTACTCCTGTTGTAATACTTCATATTGAAAAACAGAGCATTTCAAGATGAATAGTTTTTTTGTTTTTGCTTTTTTCCTTTTAATTTGAGAGAGAGCAAGTAAGTGGGGGAGGGATAGAGGGAGAAGGAGAGCGAATCTTAAGCGGGCTCCACGCTCAACACAGAGCTCGATGTGGGGCTCGATCCCCCTGGGATCATGACCTGAGCCCAAATCAAGAATAAGACACTCAACTCACTGAGCCACCCAGGCACCCCAAGATCAATAGTTTAAAAAGCACTTAAACAGAACACAGTCATAAATTAAACAGATTTGGGTGAGGCATGATCAAACCGATAGTTTTTTGTACATTTTTGACCTGAGGCTTATTTGGGCAAGAGGTTCAAGAACGCTTTTCCATTCTAGCCTCCACACAGACACAGATGGACACAGAGTGCTCACAGACATGAGTCTACACAGTACTTGTGTACACTGGGGATCGAATTCACTACACAGTGTCACACGGTGACTCCAGAGCCAGACACTGAATGTACAGTGCTGACCATAATGCATTAAAAAAAGAAAAGGTAAAAGGTAGCATACGAAAGATAACATACCAAAATGTAAACAGTGGTTATGTAGAAGTTGGGGTGTGGGGTGGGATGGGGAGATAGCAGGAATATTTTCTGTTAGGAGAAAAAACAAAAAAAAAGCTTCTAGTAATTTCTCTGGGGCAAAACAGTGCTCCTATGGAGCCATTCATTAATATATTCACTTGGCCTTAAAGTTCTAATGCTTCATTGTCAGAAGACTCTCAACAACAATTATTATGGGTGAGTCAACTATTCTTTTTTTGGCCAGTAAGAGTCACTCAGATTAGCAATCAGAATGGAGTGTCCTGTCCAGTCAAGGTTGACATAAAGAAACTTACATGTGGGAATTTGGATTTCCAGAAGAAAGGAGATAGGGCCAACCAAGATTCTGGTGGCTTCAGCTGAACCAAGTCTAGATGCTGGGGAGGGTGCCAGCTCCAGGGGTCAATTGTGACCTGGTGCTGAGCTTTCTAATGCTCTCTGAAATGAACCCCACATTTGTCCCTGATTTGCCTCCTCTCTGACATCACTCATTAAGATATACATGCACTTTACTAAACTCTTTACCTCCCAAATAATGATTTTTTACTAAAGGTTTAATGACACAAAAGAGTGAAATAACTATTTAATGTGTTATACATGGCCATTTAAAAATATTTTTTCACATTTATTTACCACTTCTCATTTTTTACATTAAGTATTCTATGCATTTTGGATATTAACCCTTTATGACAATTTAATTTTTTAATTTTATTAAAAAAATTTTAATGTTTATTTTTAGGAGAGGGAAAGACAGAGCACGAATGGGGGAGGGACAGAGAGGGCAGAGAGCGAGGGAGACACAGAATCTGAAGCAGGCTCCAGGCTCCGAGCTGTCAGCACACAGAGCCTGATGCAGGGCTGGAACTCACGGACAGCGCGATCATGACCTGAGTGAAGTTGGACACTTAACCAACTGAGCCACCCAGGTGCCTGACAACTTAATTTTTTAAATCCATTTTAAAACGAGGTATAATTGGCATACAACATTATATTAGTTTCAGGTATACAACATAATGACTTTGTATTTCTATTTTGTTTTTTTTAAGATTCTTTTATTTAATATTTTATTGAAGTATAATTATATATGGTGTTGTATTAGTTTCAGATGTACAATATTCAACAATTCTAACACATTTCTCAGTGCTCCTCAAGATTAGTGTACTCTTCTTAAATTTAATGTTTTATTTTAGTATAGTTGATACGAATCTTGTATTAGTTTTAGGTGTACAACTTCGTGATTTGAGAGGTTTATACATTATGCTGTGTTCACCACAAGTGTAGCTACCATCTGCCCCGTTACATCACTATTATAATACCACTGACTGTATTCCTTATGTTGTGCCTTTTACTCTCACGACTTATTCATTTCATAACTGGAAGCCTGAATCTCCCTCCTTCACCCATGTTGCCCAAACCCCCGCCCCTTCCCCTCTTCCTTAAGAATTCTGAGCATTCCCTAAGAATACTGAGCATCTTTTCATCTATTTGTTGTCCATTTATATGTCTTCTTTGGAAAAATGCCTATTCAAGTCCTCTGCCCATTTTTTAATTGGATTGTTTGGAGGTTTTTGTTTTGTGTTTTGGTGTTGAGTAGAATAAGTTTTCTATGCATTTTGGATATTGACCCTTTATTGAATATATCATTTAAAAAGATCTTCTCCCATTCAGTACTATGCTGCTTTGTTTTGCTGATGGTTTCTTTCACCGCACAAAAGCTTTTTATTTTGATGTAGTCCCAACAGTTTATTTTTGCTTTTATTTCCCTTGCCTCAGGAGACATAACCAGAAAGATTTTTCTATAGCTGATGTCAGAGAAATTATTGCCTATGTTTTCTTCTAGGAGTTCTATGGTCTCAGGTTTCACACTTAGGTCTTTAATCCATTTTGAGTTTATTTCGGTGTATGGCATAAGAAAGGGATCCCGTTTCATTCTGTTGCATGATGCTGCCCAGTTTTCTAAGCACCATTTGTTGAAGAGACTGTCTTTTCTCCATTGGATATTCTTGCTTCCTTTGTCATAGATTAATTGACCATATAAGTGTGGATTTATTTCTGGACCCTCTATTCTGTTCCATTGATCTAGGTGTCTATTTTTGTGCCAGTAATGTATTGTTTCGATTACTGCAGCTTTGTAATAGGTCTTGAAATCTGGGGTTGTGACACCTCCAGCTTCGTTTTTCTTTCTCAAGACTGCTTTGGTTATTCAAGTCTTTTGTGGTTCCGTAGGAATTTTAGGGTTATTTGTTCTAGTTCTGCGAAAAACATTATTGGTATTTTGATAGGCATTGAGTTAAATCTGTCAATATTTATATGTATTGCAAAATGATCATCATTTTAAGTCTTGTTAACACTGTTCACCATATATAATTACAGAATTTTTTTTTATAATGTGAACTTTTAAAATGTACTCTCAGCACGTTTTAAATGTGCACCACAGCACTACTAGCTATGGCTGTCATGCAGTGTATCACATCCCATGACTTATTTATTTTATAACTGGAAGTTTGTACCTTTTGCCTGTCTTCACCCATTTCACCCACCCCGCATTCTCTGCCTCTGGCAACCACCAATCTGTTCTCTGTATCTATAAGCTTGATTTTTTGTTTGTTTGTTTTTCAGATTTCACATAGAAGTGAGATAATATGGTATTAGTCTTCTCTGACTTACTTCACTTAGCAGAATGTCCTCGTGGTCCATCCATGTCACAAGTGATAAGATTTCATTCTTTTTTTTATGGCTGAATAATATTCCATGATGAATATATACCATTTAAAATTTTATTTGTTTTTATTTTTATTAAAAATTTTTTAATGTTTATTTTCTTTTGAGAGAGAGAGAGAGAGAGAGAGAGAGAGAGAGACAGAATGTGAGCAGGGGAGGAGCACAGAGGGAAGGGGACACAGATTCAGAAGCAGGCTCCAGGCTCTGAGCTGTCAGCACACAGCCTTACACGGGGCTCAAACTCATGAACCGCACAAGATCATGACCTGAGCCGAGGTCAGACACTTAACCGACTGAGTGACCTATGTTTCCCCCCCCTTTTTTTTTTTTTATTAATCCATTGATGGACTACCTTGGCTACTATGAATAATGCTGCAATGAGCATGGGGATACATATTATCTTTTCAAGTTACTGTTTTTGAAATCTCACCTAGTCTGCAATGACAATGTCATCAATTTTTATTTAGTGTACACTCAATTAATTGTTTAGCCTCTGTGATCTGAAGAGAAACCGGGGCATATCTTTATAACATAGTCAAGTAGAAGACAAAGCAGTAAAGGAAACCATTTCATGAAAAACAACCCATGACATGAAAGGAGCATATTTACACAATAATGCTACAAACAGATCCTCACATGTAAATATCGGGCTTGTGGTTTCTGACCACTTGTAATGGCAACTTTATTGTACCGCTAAAAAGCAAACCACGAAAGCACTTTCCCGTCACTCACAATCAAGCTTCAAACATGTGGACGCGTTGAGCGTGCTCCCAGGCTCAATCAGCTCTAACTGTGTGGAGGAACGGAGTGCTCCAAAATTAGCATTCCCTGTTGTGGAGCTGCAGGGGAAAGTGTCTCAGTTACAACATACTCCATGGAGTTAGGATTTGAAAATCTGAAAATGTGAGAGTTTGAAAAATATTTCTTTATAGAGAAAGAGTTGTTCTACCCCCCATACTGGCAGGAATGAAAGGGTCAAGTCATTCGTGTTCAAATGAAATTTGCTGTGTTGTTTACTGAAGATGCTGAAGAAACTGTTCATAGGTAATTTGTACAATTTCAAGCAAGGAAATGTACCTGGATTAAGAACAATCGTCCTTTCTTTCTACATTTGTCTTGACACACATTAGTGACTAAACTTGAAAAGACTCTGAAAAAGTAAAAACTCTTTTGCTGAGAAGATTAACTCTGTATTATAAATTGAATAGCACAGTACTTCGTCAGTAGCAACTTCTCTAGAAATACTTTGTGGCATTCTCAGAAAGTCAGGATGGGTAGGAAAGACCTTTCAAATGGAGTTTTTCAGGTTTTAGGAATGCTCTCCGCTCAGTGCATTAGCAGACATAAAAATGAGAACTTTCGAGTTTAATTCTGCACATTTTCTGTAGGCTGGTTTGGGGACAAATCTGCTAAAGCAGACAACCCAAAGCCACTGAGAAAAGGGATATTTTCTGCATATTTCCAACATTAAAATAAATGTCTGTGTGAAGTGCCCACGGGCAGCTCACACGGTTTAGAGCCCCGGTGATTTCATCCAGGCTGGCACTAAGCACGGGCTCCGAAGGAGAGAGAACTTGGCGCATCTAGTTTTGTGGAATGCTACAGGTCACTTGCTTATTGGTCTGTTTATGTTTCCTTTCATTTGTTTCTAATAAAAATCTTGGAGACCAAAGTTTCTGCTTGAGATGACTTCTTTAGAGTTCCAGAAGGGCTCACCAGGGCCTTCTGGCTGCCCTGTGACCATGGCCTAATGGATTATAGACACGCTTCAGCTCACGGCTCCAACACAGCTCAACAGAAATACATGAAACAACATATATGCCACATCATGAGTTGCCATTTGAGCCACAGCCAGCATGTTAGGGAAAACTGGAGATGGAAAAGACTTATCAGTTGTATGTCTCATTCTCTCCTCGTTTTCTCAGTGCATTTGCCTCTTGAAACTTCATCAAAATTAGCCCATCACACAGTGACCGCTTCTCGTAGGAAACTATTCAAGGGCCGAGGAGATCTCGCCACTTTTGATGTTATCATTCCGTGTAAAATTCCAGGTGTTTGATCTCATATAATTCATCTCAAATGTCATCTACTCATTACCTACTTGTATTCATCTGGGCATTAATGAAGCACAATAACAAGTTTATGTGTCCCACACATTACCTGACATAGTGGATGCTCATTCAATACTTGTTTCTTACCTGTATTTCTAAACTATTGCACCAATTGAACTTGGAAAAGGCTGATCCGTTCTGTGAGCTCTCTTCAAATTACTTTAAATCAATATACTCAGAGGTACGGAACTGAAAACTGTCCTTGGTGCGTCTACGATGTCCTGTTTCTCCCTCCCGCCCAGGCTCTACAGCAGTCCCCTTCATAGTCCACCCCCACACAAGTTAATTGTTTTTACTGTTTTCGGTTTTTTTGTTTAAATTTTTTAAAATGTTTATTTTTGAGAGAGAGAAAGAGACAGAGCATGAGTGGGAGAGGGAGAGAGAGAGAGAGAGGGAGACACAGAATCTGAAGCAGGCTCCAGGCTCTGAGCAGTCAGCACAGAGCCCGACATAAGGCTCAAATTCATGAACTGCAAGATCAAGACCTGAGCCAAAGTCAGACGCTTAACCAACTGAGTCACCCAGGCGCCCCAACAAATTAATTTTATATCAAGTAAGGTCTACTATGAATCTCCTTAATTCCATGTGACTTTGACTATTTTGGTTGTTGATGGCTTCATGATTTTTAACCATCTTTCAATGCTACTGCACAGCGTAGATCAGTCAGGAGGATGAACCCAAAAAAGGAAAATGTGAAATGAAAGCCTGTACTTTGTAGATGCACAAATAATCTACCTTAACCCCCAAAGGACAGGCTTATAAACTTTTAAGTATTCATTAAAGTGAATATCCATGAGTTCCTCGCAATGAAATGCTTAGCCATTATGCTTTTAAGCAAATGTTTTTCTCTTCCAATGTCCTAGAACAGAACATCCTATCCTCATTTTATCAAAATCCAAATTCAAACCAGCTTTACAGAGCTGTATTGTGTGATTTCCCTGCACTACGCTTTCCTGGAAAAAGCAGATGGAAAGCAACTGGACACACAGCCTCAGTTAAATGGTTAAGGACTGGTATTAAACAGGTCACTGGGAGCATGATGAGAGTTGCTGGAGGGGAGGTGTGGGGCCAGGGCCACTGTGTGCGGTTAGTAGGCTGTGTAGTGCACAAAGACACAACGTATGAGGACGCACCCCCCACATCTCATATCTTGTCAGTTTGTATATTTCTTGGGACAATTTTATGACAGATGGTGCCAAAGTATGCTGTGCTAATTAAATCGCTGTATTATAATAATTTGCAGACAAACAGAATTAACGTATCACAAGAAAGGCTGTCTTTTTCTAATTCACAAAAAGGCGCCATGTAGACAAGAAGGGGGCCCTACAGGGTGCTAAGGGAACAGAGAATAAGCCTGTTTAATTTAGTCTAGAAGCCAAGAAAGGCCTTCTGAGGCTTAGTAGTCATTTAAAATTGTATTACAAACTCTACAGTATATCCAACTTATTTCTTTTTACTAGATTTCTGGTATAATAGTTTCTCCAAAGATGCATTCTTTTTTTAAAATAGTTTATTGTCAAATTGGTTTCCATACAACACCCAGTGCTCTTCCCCACAAGTGCCCTCCTCCATCACCACCACCTCTTTCCCCTCTCCCCCTCCCCCTTCAACCCTCAGTTCGTTTTCAGTATTCAATAGTCTCTCAGGTTTTGCATCCCTCTCTCTCCCCTATTCTCTTTCTCTCTTCCCTTCCCCATGGTCCTCCATTAGGTTTCTCCTGTTCTCCTGTTAGACCTATGAGTGCAAACATATGGTATCTGTCCTTCTCCCCCTGACTTATTTCACTTAGCATGACACCCTCGAGGTCCATCCACTTCCCTACAAATGGCCAGATTTCATTCTTCC
>NC_043714.1:41769684-41799576 GCF_006229205.1 Suricata suricatta
ACATATCAGATAAAGGGCTAGTATCCAAAATCTACAAGGAACTCACCAAACTCCACACCCAAAAATGAATAGTCCAGTGAAGAAATGGGCAGAAGACATGAACAGACACTTCTCCAAAGAGGACATCCAGATGGCCAACAGACACATGAAATAATGCTCAGCATCACTCATCATCAGGGAAACACAAATCAAAACCACAATGAGATACCACCTCACACCAGTCAGAGTGGCTAAAATGAACAAAGATGCATTCTCTAATTGTAGTTAGACCTGAAAGAAATCTGCCCTTCAGCCTCTCCGAAGTTAGTTAGCAAGTAAACAAAAGTGATAGGAAGCCAGAGCAAGAAGACAGAAAGTTACACACACATCTTTGGCTGCCGTGCTTTTCCTCTGACAAATTCCTGTGTCTGTTTTACTTTTTTAACGTTTATTCATTTTTAAGAGACAGAGACGGAGTGTGAGTGGAGGAGGGGCAGAGAGAGAGGGAGACACAGAATCTGAAGCAGCTCCAGGCTCTGGGCTGTCAGCACGAAGCCTGATGTTCCATGATGAACCCATGGACTGCGAGATCATGACCTGAGCTGAAGTTGGACACTTAACCGACTGAGCCACCCAGGCGCCCCTGTTGGTTTTTTAAAAAATGTATTTTGTTTTGGTAGGTTGTTTGGAAATTCTGGTATTTTCCAACATGTTTTGGTAGGAAATATACAGGAGAGTCAGGGGTAATTGCTGCTCAATGGCTGAACTAATGAGCTGTGAGGATCCTACTTTTCTGCTCTCCGAAAATGAACCATTATTGGGGCACCTGGGTGGCTCAGTCAGTTAAGTGTCCGGCTTTGGCTCAGGTTATGATCTCACAGTTCATGAGTTCGAGCCCCACATCAGGTTTTGTGCTGACAGCTCAGAGCCTAGATCCTGCTTCAGATTCTGTGTTTCCCTCTCTCTCTCTCTCTGTCCCTCTCCCACTCATGCTCTGTCTCTTTTTCTCTCAAAAATAAATAAAAATTAAAAAAAATTAAAAAAACGAACCATTGCATGGATGAGAACAATGAAAAGCATTTCTTAAACTGGTTCTTCAATTTTAGAAAATGTAATCATCAGCCATCTTTTGGGGGCATGGCGTAAGATGCCCTTCTAAAGAATGTGCTTTGTTCCTATGTTATACTAATAATTATACATCACAGTGACAGTTGCTAGTGTTGTCACCATGTCAAACACCACAGTATGTATCCAACACTGTTCTTAGATGTTTGTGTTTACACTGCTTTTCCTCAGGACAACTTCTGAGGTAAGAACTCCTTATTTTTTATTTTTAGGTAATCTTGATACATGGCATGGGGCTGACACTGCAACCCTGAGCTCGAGAGTCACATGCTCCCTGGACTGAGCGCACCAGGCACCCCTAAGGTAAGAACTCTCTTTATTTCAACTTCACAGGGTAGGGATCTGAGGTGTGAACCTGTTTACACAACTTGTGTGAGGTCACAGAGCTTTCCAGTGGCAGAGCTCAGATTTGAACCCTGGCAGTGTAGCCCCAGAGCTCATGTTCTAGACCATTCAACTGCTCTGTCTTGTTGGAACAAATATCCAGCCTAGGCTGGAGATGAAACTGAGAAATTACCATTAGGCTTTTTAAATTAATGGAAACACAAACACAAGTCAACATCTCAAACCAACCACACTGCTGGTGTGACTAGCATATTAGTCAGAATGAGCATTTGGACCTATTCTCCAGGGAGAAAGACCTTCAGGGAGAAAGTGTAAGGTGATGCAAGAATACTAGGGCTCTGACATTCTCAGAAAGCTAGACCCAGTTCTGGGCATTTAGATGTGCCAGGATCATTCCCCATTATTCAATCCTTAAGACTCAGGCAGGCTAGATAACTCACCAGTGCTAGGCAGTGGAGACTAGAGAATTATTAATATGAGCACTGCCTTAAAAATTCCCTAAAGGGTTTTTGCAGAACTGCTCTCCTTTTTCTTGAGTCAGAGAGAGAGAGAGAGAGAGAGAGAGAGAGAGAAGCGAGGGGCGGGGGGGGGGGGGGAAAGGAGAGAATCCTAAGCATTATTATTATTCTTATTTTTAATTTCTCTGAGTATGGAAATGGGCTGGCGCTGAGCAAGCCTGACGTGGGGCTCAATCCCACAGCCCTGAAATCATGACCTGAGCCAAAATCAAGAGTCAGATGCTCAACTGACTGAGCCACCCAGGTACCCCAGAACTACTGTCCTTTGGGAATGCTTCACCTAAAAATATTTTGTGGTCAGTAGGTTCCAGAAACCTGGCCTACTGCATCTGCCTCTGAGAGGCTGACAGTGTGCCCAGAGACCCTACACTGGTGAAACCTGGCTGACACCGAAAACCCAGTATTGCAGAAATCTGTTCGATTATGGAGCTCTTTGTTTCCTAGAACGCCTTTGGAACCGAGGGTAAAACTAATGCCTGCAGAGCACTGCTTCAAGGTGAGCCGGTCAGCGAGGGGCGGCAGAAGGCAGGGGAAGGGGGAGCAAGGGGACACCCCAGAGGCTCTGGGCCAGGCCTGCGGGAAGAGCACCAGCTGAAGCAGCCATGATGCTTCCCGTGGTGTTCCTTATATACTAGTCCTGAGAGCAATCTGTTCAGCTGAACTCCCAAAGGCGAAAGGAATTTTGGTTAGGTAACTCAGAACAGCAGGTCTGACTATTAGCAGGCCTGCCATATTGTGCGTAGTGAGATTCCAACACGTGATTATCCACAGGCGTCTCCCCTCACTTCCGGGAAGGAAGTGTTGGTGTGAACCAGGTCACCTCAGCAGAGGGAGGAAGATGGAAGAAAGTCCCGACCCTTCATCTGGACTCAGAATTCAAGTTTTTTTTGTTTTTTTGTTTTTAGTTGTTCTGGATTTTAATTTTCTTTCATTCTTTTTTTTTTAATTTTAAAAGTAACAAAAGATAGAAGACAGACCAGAAAAGAATATGCAATCTTGCATCCCATGCAGCATTGCAACATACAATTTCTTGTTATTGTTTTTTTTTTTTTAACTCAGAAGGAAATTTTTATTTATTTCACGAATCTCCCAAGAAATAATAGAGGAGGGGGGAATGTTCCAGCACAGAAAAGTGTGGACACTCTTCTGCCTCATCTGTAGACAGAGCCATATGATATGGCTATTTTAAAATATTCTCCTTTTTGTTTCAGGTCCTTTACTGCTTCTAGAATCTTTATCAGGAATCTCTGGATGGTAGGGGTTTGTTCTGGGGGCATATTCCCAATCACCAGAGGTCCACAACCCACCCACGACCCTTCTCAATAACCTAAATGCAGCACAGGAATGCTGTGGAAATATTACTCATGAGCATATATTAGTTTGCAAAGATTGTAACGTCAGAAATGGTTTGTATTTGAGGCTATAAGTTTACTTCTTTGAACCATTTTATGGGCAGAGAGGGAGGTTGCTAAAGAGACTGTAACATTGAAATATTAACTGGGGCTAAAAGCACAAAAAGAATGTAGCCTTAAGAAAGATCCCTCTGGTAAGCCAGTGGGCTCAGAGTTTGAAGGTGAGTGGACTGGCCCCACAGGAGACTTGGGGAGAACAGGACACTAAAGTGAGTGGGAAAACTTAAGCTTCCTATTATTAATGAGAGCTTTGAGCAAGTCAGGCTAAGATGAGCAGCCTCACAGGCAGATTCGCTGAAGGGCTGGGAAGGGTATCAAGGTGACCTTAATCTCTGGCAACTTCCAAATTCTCACTTTAGGTCCCACAGAGCTCGGCTACACTTCATTTCTGGGACATCTCCTGCCATTACAACAAATCCAGCCACACTCCCCTTTCCTTGAGCTAGCTGGACCAGCTCTCGTTTTCTTGTTCCCAGAAAAAAGGAGTCCCAGGACTAAGTGACTCGAGATAACTGCAGAATTTCAACTGAGTGTACCAAGCCTCCTCAGGTGTCTGTTTATGTTCCTGGATGCTTTTTTGTCTACTTCATGGAAACCAAGCATAAAGCAAAACAAGAAACAAAGATAAAAACCAGCTCTAAATGTACAGTCATTATGAAGAATAACACAACGTTTTCAGAATAACTGGGATCTGTGGAGGTCCCAAAGGTGACAATATAACTAGATCTTTTATCTATTATTTCTCAGATTTTGAGAAGAAAAAAAAGAAATCCACAATGTCCATGTACATGGTATGTGTAGCAAAAATGAAGATATACTAAAATTGTTCATTTTATCGGGATGTTAAAAATGGTAAATGATTACATAAATTGTGTGCCTATTCGGAGTAGTAACAGTATGGCAATTTTAACTGAACAATTTCTAGAAAGCTAAAAAAGTATTCTTTGCTAAATTTTCTACTATAGTACACCACAAAAGTATTTTAAGTAAGACATTTTGAATGATTAAGAAGGAGAAACTACTTTCAAAACAAAATAAAGTTCTCTTTGGATGTACATTATTTGGGTTTAAACTATGCTTTCATTAGAACATCATATTTTTAGAAGAAATATTAAAATTGGGACACATGAGCACATCTTATGCTTTTGATCTAGATGTTACCGGACAAAAACCATCAACTTGTTTCTATTTCAGTGAAGGTTTCAAATTCACGGATATTTAGAAACATGTCGTTTCCATAGCAGCAAATAAAGAGTAAAACTATAAAGATTTTTATTGATTTTAACAAGGCTTAGAAAATTTATCCATCTTTTTATCAGTGATTTTTGCTCTTTTTTTTACTCTATAGCAACATCTCACATTCTCTTTTCTAGATATATTTAGTAAATCATATAAATTTTGAAAAATAGGTTAATTGTGACATGACTGTACAATTACACATTCTTTTGGTAATGTAGAATAACCAGTATTTAATTCTTAGTGTAAAAGAGATATTAAACTATGGAGTCAAGATGAGGCATCAAATGCTCTAACAACATGCTACGTCAATTTAACACATGAATAAAATACAACATAGTACAAATGCTTTTAGATAACTCATTAATGATTTAAAAAGCATGGTATAATGTTTGCTGTTACTGTTAATTTATTAAGAAGCAGACACTGGGGCGCCTGGGTGGCTCAGTCGGTTAAGCCTCCGGCTTCGGCTCAGGTCAGATCTCACGTTCGTGGGTTCGAGCCCCGCATCAGGCTCTGTGCTGACAACTAGCTCAGAGCCTGGAGCCTGCTTCCGGTTCTGTGTCTCCCTCTCTCTCTGACCCTCCCCCTCTCATACTCTGTCTCTCTCTGTATCAAAAATAAATAAAACATTAAAAAAAATTAAAAAAAAAGAAGCAGACACTGGAAACGAGGCTTTCAAACATCAGTGTTTTTCAGGGTTAATGGAGCAGCATGACAGTGAAATCAGATAAGCGAAATCAGCAGTATAACTGTTCCAAATTAGCCTCCTAAGAAAATAGGACTTTGTTCTTTCATTCGCGTGTTGTTTAAGTTGTATGTTTTTCTGCCAACTATTCTGATATCGAAAGCTTTCTATTTGTCAAAACACAAAGAAATGACTCACCTGTAACAGACATACAGCCTAACGGAGCAATGAGGGTAATGGGGGCAAATCCGTAGGCTGCAAAGTTGCCCATCTCCCCCAAGGCCATGAGCACGGCCCCGGCCCACCACAACACACTCTTGAAGTATGGCCTTGGGTGTTCCTGGTGTGCCAACTGGACATGAGAATATTTCTGGAAGTAGATCAGAATGCAAATAAGAAGATATCTCTACCCAATTAAAACTTGCCCTAAAATTTTTTGGTCCTCTGCATTTGCATCATGGCGTTTTCGTTTATCTGCAGATTATTACAGAGGAATTACTATGGCTTTCTGCTTGTTCCACACATATTAACTGCAGAAGTAACTCCCATTGATGGAGAATTTGGGGGAGGAAAGGGCCTTCTTGTATAGTAATGTTGCTTAATTCTCATAACTGTAAAATCGGTATCAGTCTTGCTCTCTCAAGAGGAGAAGTATGTTTAGGAGTTAAGTGTCTTAACATTACTTTCAGAACATCAAAAAAGTTCAGATGTCAAAACAAACATTCAGGAAATAAAAATAATAAGTTACTAAAGAAAAGTCCTTTGAAAATGGATTCAAATGTATGAGTCAAAGTAGCTACCACAATAAGCATCGCAAGGCGGAATGCTTTGATAGCAGGGGGTTGGGGTGGTAGATGCTTACTTATATCTGGTTTGAGTATTTCTTTGTATTTGAAACATATACATTCATGGCCATTATATATAGCCCAATTTCCTTACTGATTTTATGACAACTGAACTTGCTTTCTTATAATAAGTTTATACAGTTCTAGATTATGTTTGCTTTCTTATAATAAGTTTATACAGTTCTAGATTATGTTTAAAAACTTAAAAAATAACAAAAGTACTAGAAGAAAACACAGAACATTAAAAATAAATTTTGATTGATGCCAAGACTATGAACACCTTTGGTATAAATTTGTAGTAAACATTTGCAAGCTACTAAGGCACCTTGCCTAGGATATGCAATACTACTAAGATGCCCACAATAGCATTCAATTTCTTTTACAATCAAAAGAAGAAAAAAAAAAGAACGCAATCCAACCTAAGATATATGTGTCTTTATGTCAATGAGATCATAAAATATAATGGTTTAGATTTTTTGTGGAGGAAGGATTCTGAGAGGGCAAAAGTGCCTGCGACACCCTCAGGTCATAATGTGTCCCTGGATTAAACTACAGTTAGAAAAACAAGCTATTTCTTACCTGAATGTTTAGGGAAATACTGATTACCAAGTTTCCTAAAATGGCCAGCAAAACTCCCAAAAGGTGAATCTGTGAAAGAAAATGTTTTCTTTTTTCAATAACACTTGTAAGATATTTATTAAAACTATCCCCTCCCCACAAAACAGCAAAATTTAAATTAAGTTGATACATTCATTCATTGGTTCATTCACTCAGCAAATATTTACTTAGCACCCATTCGCCAGGGTCATTTGGGTTATGAATAGTGGTTTTGTCAGGATTTGTTTTTTTTCACTTTAGTCAAATATTATTCTTTAGAAGTAGCTCAATCCTTTATGGAATTCTCTACATATTTGTTTAATTCACTAAAATAAAGAAAATAGCAGGTTCTGACTTTTTCTGAGGTGCTTCTTATGTATCTTTCTGTCAATTTTCCTTAGCATCCCTCTGACTGGGGTGTTCACTGCTTCAAGTATGGACGGTATAATGGTTTCCTATTTGGTCTCCCTCTCTCCTTTCTCTTAATATATTCTGGAGGACTGTGGTATGAAAGAAAGATCACTGGCCTTGGAGTAAAGGATGAGTCTGAGATTCAGATCTGCTACTTTCTTTTTTTTAATGTATATTTTTTGAGAGAGAGCGAGCGAGCACAAGCAGAGGAGAGAGGCAGAGGGAGGAAGGGGGGGAGAGAGAGAGGGAGGGAGGGAGAGGGAGAGAGAGAGAGCGAGTGAGCGAGCGAGCGAGCGAGAGAGAGAGAGAGAGAGAGAGAGAGAGAGAATCTTAAACAGGCTCCACGCCCAGCACAGAGCCTGATGTGGAGTTTGATCTCATGACCCTGAGATCATCACCTGAACTGAAATCAAGAGTCGACCACTCAACCAACTGAGCCACCCAGCTGCTCCAGATCTGCTATTTTCTAACAGGTAACTTTGAGCAAATTATTTCAGCTCCCTCGCCTCAGTAAACAAGAAGATATTGAATAAGATGTTTCCAAAATCCCTTTCCCTCTAAAGTTCTATGATCTCCATTGGAGACAGACTGCATTTTCCCATTACTTCTCTGATCAAGAACCCACAGTGTTTCTCTACAGTCAACCACATTGAATATAAAACTACTTTACCAGCTTCGCATAAGCTGTCCTCATTCTGACCATACAACTGTGCACAGAATACTTAATATATTCTCTACCTCAAGTACCTGGTCCATGACACTCCCAGTCAGTCCTGATTTTGCTCCTGTCTCTCCTCTATCCTAGAGAAAGGAGCACCCTTCCTCAGCCCATTCCAGTCTTACTTCCCCCTCCTGGCTTGCTGAGGTCCGCCTCCTTGAGACCCACTCAGACCACCACAGCCCAATCTTGCTTTCTCACACTCTACATGGTAAGTGCCTTTATTTCTTCTCTTATATTGTCATGTGCATCGTTAGGTTCTATGAAGAGAGGGCAAATTGTCTGAGGGAAGAGAATCATGTCTTAGGCTTCTCTTGGATCTCTTCCATTATCTATTTTATAAAATTAAGGGCTCTTAAAAAATACTTGCTGGAAAAAGTATATAATGGTTTAAAACAAGAACTAAAAAGAGATTAAAAAATGAGTGCTTAGGGCTCCTGGTGGCTCAGTTGGTTAAATATCCAACTTTGGCTCAGCTCGTGAGTTCGATCCCCACATTGGGTTCTCTGCTGTCAGCAGAGAGCTTGCTTTGGATCTTCTATCCCCTTCTCTCTCTGCTCTTCCCCCACTGGTTCTCTCTCCCTTTCTCTCTCTCTCAAAATAAATAAATAAACTTTAAAAAACATAAGTTTTTACACAATGTTGAAAATGTTTACTTCAAAAGATGCACTTCCTGCTCCTATCAAGGTAGTGTCATACCTTCTAGCAGTGTGAATTAGCAACGGTATCAGGGATCTTCTCCCTTCTTTTTCTACAGTACACAGCTCCTAGCTGGCTTCAAATTCCAAGGAGTTATTTGAATTTCAAATGAGCATTAAACCACAAGGAACTCTTTTCAGAATGCAAAATGCCTTTGAAGTTTTACAACTTTATTATATGCGCTGAAGTGAAATTCAGTGTTCTTAAATATGAAGCAGAAAAGTTGAAAACCCATTTAATAGTTGATATATAATATCCATAGCCTTTAATCAGTTAAGAATGTTCTTTTCCTAATAAAGGCATTTGGCCATAATTTTGATCACTACTCCTCATGGGGAAAAATCGTATCATAATTGTGCTATTCCCATGCTTTCAATGTATAATCGAATGCACTTGGCAGTAATCAGGAAAATAAAGTTTCATAAGAACTTTGGGATTGAATGGATAATTGTGAAATCTTCCATAATTATAACAGTAAATTATAGAATAGAAATAACTTACTTCAGTACTTTAAATCATTCGCTGAATAGTTTGAACACCACCAGGCTGAGTGTTTAAAAACTGGTAGCAAGATTTGGCAATGATTTCTTGGATATGAGAACAAAAGCACACACACCAAAAAAAAAGAATAGATAAGCTGGGCTTCATCAAGATTAAAATCTTGTGTGCAACAAAGGACGCTATTAACAGTGAAAAGGCAACCTACACAATGGGAGAAAATATTTGCAACTCATGTATCTGATAAAGATTGATATTTTCACAGATATACAATTCAATGAAAAATTCAACTCTTAAAATTCAACAACAAAATTAACAACCCAAATAAAGATGGGCAAAGGACTTGAATAAACATTATCCAATGAAGATATAAAAATGGCCAAGAAGCACATGAAAAGATGTTCAATAGCACTAATTACTAGGGAAATGCAAATCAAAATCACAAATGAGTACCATCTCACACTCATTAGGAGAGCTATAATAAAAAACAAAAACAAAAAACAGGGGTGTCTGGGTGACTCCGTCTGTTGAGCACCCAACTCTTGTTTTGGCTCAGGTCACAATCACAGGGTTGTGGGATGGAACCCTGTGTTGAGCTCCGCACTGAGCGTGGGGCCTGCTTAAGAGTCTCTCTCTCTCCCTCTGCCCCTCTCCCTCACTCATCCTAACAAACAAACCAGAAAATAACAAGTGTTGGAAAGGGTGTGGAGAAACTGGAACCCTTGTGCACTGCTGACAAGGGTATAAAATGGTGCAGCTGCTGATCATACACCACATACAAGAATTAACTCAAAACCAAAGCCTTAAGAGCCCAAACTCTGAAATTCTCAGAAGAAAGCATGAATAAGTATTTATAATCTTGATTCGGCCATGGATTCTTACAGATATCAAAGTCATAAGCAATGAAAGAAAAATAATTGGGCCTTATTAATATTAAAAAGTTTTGTGTTTCAAAGGACACTAGCAAGAAAGTGAAAAGACAACTCATAAAGTGGGAGAAAATATTTGGAAATCATATATCTGATAAGAGACTTGTCTCTAGAATTTATAAAGAACTCTTACAACTCAATAACAAAAAGAAAAAGAACCTAATTAAAGAAGGGCAAAGGATCTGAATAGCCATGTCTCCAAAGAAGACAAATGGCTAACAAGCACATGAAAGGATGGCAACATCATCAGTCATCAGATAATGCAAATGAAAAACACAGTGATATATCACTCGACACCGAGTAAGATGGCTGTGATCGAGAAGTCAGATGATAACAAGTGTTGGCGAGGATGCAGGTCAACCAGAAGCCTCACACACTGCTGATGGAAATATTAAATGCTGCGGCCACTTTGGAAAGACAGTCTGGCAGGTCCTCAAAAATTTAAGCATGGAACTTCCATTTGACTCAGCAATTACACTCCTAGGTATATATCCAAGAGAAATGAAAACATATCTACACAAATACTTGTATACAAATGTCCATAACAGTATTATTCATAATACAGCCAAAAGTGAAAATGACTTAAATGTCTATCAACTAATGAATAAACAAAATGTAGTATATTCACACAATGGAATATTATTATCCATAAAAAGGAACGAAGCGCAGATATGTACTACAACCTGGATGAACCTTGAAAATTTTCTGCTATGTAAAAGAATCTAGTCATAGAAGACCACATGTTAAAGGATTCCTTTTATATGAAAGGTCCAGAGTAGGCAAATCTATAAATAGAGAAAGCAGATTAGTGGTTGCTTCGGGCTTGGGGAGGATGCAAGGCTTGGGGATGACAGCCAAAGTGTGGAAGGTTTATTTTCTTTTCTTCTTAATTTATTGTCAACTTAGCTAACATACAGTGTAGTCTTGACTTCAGGAGTAGATTCCCATGATTCATCACTTACATACAACATCCAGTGCTCATCAGAAGTGCCCTCTTCAGTGCCCATCACCCATTTTCCCTGCACCCCCACCCCCACCTCATCAACCCTCAGTTTGTTCTCTGTATTTAAGAGTCTCCCATGGTTTGCAACTTAGTTTTCCTTCCCTTCTCCTATGGTCTGATGTTAAATTTCTCAAAATTCCACCTATGAGTGAAAACCTATGATATCTGTCTGTCTCTGACTGACTTCACTTAGCATAATACCCTCCAGTTCCACCTACATTGTTGCAAATGGCAAGATTTCATTCTTTTTCATTGCTGAGTAGTACTTCATTGTATATATACCACATCTTCTTTATCCATGCATCAGTTGATGGACATTTGGGCTATTGTTGATAGCACTGCTATTAACATTGGGGTACATGTGCCCCTATGAATCCGCACTCCTGTATCCTTTGGATAAATTATTAGTAGTGCTATTGCTGTGTCACAGGGTGATTCTACTTTTAATTTTTTGAGGAATTTCCACACTGTTTTCCAGAGTGGCTGCACCAGTTTGCTTTCAATGGTGGAAGGTTTCTTTTCAGGATGGTGAAATTATTCTAAAGTTGATTGTGGCGATGGACCCACAACTCTGTAAATGTACTAAAATCCAGCATTTTTACAGCATTCAGAGCTATATGCTACATTAATTACATTTCAATGAAGTTGTTACAAACAACTTTTACTTTTTTTTTTTTTTTTGGCCCAGAGAAAGAAAATGCTCCCAATGTAGCTAGCTCTCTTACAGTCTCTTTTCCGTTCCAGAGAAGTTAACTTTTTTCTGAAGTTGGTTTAGATCAATTTCTTTCCTTCCTGGATTTGCTTTTATTATCTTTCTTTGCTGAATTTTTTCCATCTTCATTTAGACTCTTACCACATTAGCTTTTCCTCTCTTCCTATGTAATAGTACATGCGGGTGCAGCTGTCCATGTCCCTTTAATATGCCCTCGGTTTTAGCGCCATGCATACTTTGGGCATGCACAGTTTCCATTGGCATTTAGTTCTAAATATTTCATAATTGTTTTATCTGAGCCTTATATGATTCAGAGGTATGTACTTTAATACTTCTAAATGAATGAAGATGTTAGTCATTGCTTTCTTACCAATTTCTAATGTTATTGAGTTGTGGGCAGAAAATATGCTGTGTGTAGATTAACATTTGCTTTCTCACCTAGTATATGGTGTAAAGTGAAATTTGTTTTGTGATCTAATAGTGTATGGTCAAGTTTTATAAGTATTCCATGCATGCTTGAAAATAAAGTAATCTTAAAAATGTTTATTTATTTTGAGAGAGAGAGAGACAGACAGAGCATGGGAGGGGCAGAGAGAGAGGGAGAGAGAGAGAATCCCAAGCAGGCTCTGTGCTATCAGTACACAGCCTGATGCGGGGCTTGAATCCATGAACTGTGAGACCATGACCTGAGCAGAAATCAAGAGTTGGATGCTTAACTGACTGAACTACCCAGGAATCCCTGAAAAGAAAGTATTTTTAATTGTTCGGTTAACATATTTTATATAGTTTTTCTGAATCCATCCATCCATCTACCAATCTCCATTAATTCATTGCTCAAATCTTTGATAATAATTTCAGACTGCTTTGTCCATCCATTGCCAATATAGGTATATTAAAAATCTAACTAAACATGGATGTATCTACTTTCCTTTTAAATATATTGAATTTTGCTTTATATATTTTAAGGCTATGGTGTTAGGTATATAAAAGTTCAGGATTGTTTTATCTTTCCAGCTACTTATTGCTTCTATAATTATATATTGACACTTTTAATTTCAATAATGTTTTCACTTTAAAGTTTATTTTATCTGATATGAATATAATGTAGCTGCTTTCTTTGGATATTTGCCATGTTCTGTATCACTCTACTTTCAACATTTCTGTGTCATTATATTTAGTCAGGTCTCTTATACACTAAAATAACTGAATTAAAAAATAACCTGAGATTTTCTCTTAAATGGGAAGTTTAGTCCATTTTACTTATTATGACTACAAATATATTTTCACTTGTTTCTACCATCTTTTTTTTGGTCTTTGCAGTTATTTTACTTTTTCTTTGCTTTCTAATTTCTCCTTTCCGGAATCTTATTGGATTGATTGAGCATTGTTTACTTTTTTCTCTCCCCTACTCTTTTGGCTAGGAAGTTAAACATCTTATTTATATATTTTTTAGTAATTAGTATGTCTTTAAAACTTTTTATTTTGAAGTAATTATTGACTCACAGTAGGCTTCAAACAAATGTGAAGCTAGATCCTGAGCCTTTCCCCCCAGCCTCCCCTCGCAGATCATATTTTACATGATTATACTAAAACATTGAAATCAAGAAACCACAATTGGTAAAGATCTTGTTCAGATTTTACCAGCTATACTAGCACTTGTGTGTGTGTGTGTGTGTGTGTGTGTGTGTGTGTGAGAGAGAGAGAGAGAGAGAGAGAGAGAGAGAGAGAAAGATTCTCCTCTGTACCACCATCATAAGATTCTCTTGTTACCCCTTTATTGATACACCCATCTTCTTCCCTCCCCAACCCTAACCTGTAGCAACCATTAATATGTTCTTTATCTCTAGAATTATGTTAATTCACAAATGCTACATACATGGAAACATGCAGTTTATAAATTTTTTGAAATCAGCATCAGCCTGGAGGTTCATCCAGGTTATTGGATCAATAGTCTGTTCCTTTTTATTTCTGAGGAGTATCCCATGGTTTGGATATACCACAACATATTTAACCATTCACCCACTGAATGACATTTGCGGAGTTCCCAGTTTTGGGCTGTAAGAATAAAGCTGCTATGAACACTGTGTACAAATTCTGCATGAAAGTAAATTCATTTCTCGGGGATAAATGCCAGAAGTGTAATTGGTGGATCAAGTGGTAAGCCCATTTTAAGTTTGAAAAGAACTGCCAAACTACTTTCCAGAGTGGCTGTACCATGTTACGTTCCCAACAGCAATATGTATGAGTCATACAGTTTCTCTAGCATTAAATCTATCATGCATTCTTGACATAAATTCCAGTGTTAATCAACATCCCATCCTTCTGAACATTATCAAAACTTCGTTTTAGCTACAGTCCCTTCACTCCTCTCTCACCTCACATGTTCCTGATGGGCCAGTACTTCCCCCTGTCTCTATATCCCCAAATGAGTCACTGTTATAATTACTTCATACGACCACTATATGCTCACTTGTCCATGTCTGTCTACTTCTTTGCTCATCACTGTTCTTTTAAAAAACAGAGCTTTATTGAGATATAATTCACATACTTTCATGTTCACCCTTCTAAAGTGTACAATTGGACAGTTTTTTAGAACATCCAGACTTCTCCAACTATCACCACCATCTTGATTTCAGAACATTTCCCTCACTCCCCAAAACAAACTCCACACCCATGAGCAGTCACTTTCCATTCTCTCCTCCCCTCAGTCCCTGGCAGCCACTAATTTACTTTCTGTCTATGTGGATTTGCCTGCTGTGGACATTGTATATACATGGACTCATACAACATGTGACTTTTTGTGGCGGGTTTCACTTTAGCGTGCTGTTGGCAAGGCTTACTATGCTGTAGCATGTATCAGCATGTACCGGGTATGTAGAATGCATCATTCCTTTGTATGGCTAGGAAATATTCCCGTGTAAGGATATACCACATCTTACTGATGTATTCACCAGATGGCAGACAGCTGGGTTGTTTATACTTTTTGCATATTACATTCTTGTATCTTTTCTTTTGGGTTCAATGTCCTTCCTGAATAAAACTTTAGTAGATCTTGAGAGAGAGAGAGAGAGAGAGAGAGAGAGAGAGAGAGAGAGAGAGAAGGAGAGGAGAGGAGAGAGGAGGGGAGGGGGAGAGAAGAGAGAGAAGAGGAAGGGGGGGAAGAGAGGAGAGACGAGAGGAGAGGAGAGGAGAGGAGAGGAGAAAGAGACAGACAGACAGACAGTACATGCTGCAGGGCCAGAGAGAGAATCTTAAGCAGGCCCCATGCCCAGCACAGAGCCCAACATGAGACTCGATCTATAACTGTGAGATCATGACCTGAGTCAAAATCAAGAGTTAGATGCTTAACCAGCTGAGCCATCCAGGTGCCCCAAGCAGCTCTTTCAGTGAAAGCTTTGAATTCCAGTTCTCTCTTATTCTGCAAAAATCTTTCTGTCATCTTTCCCTTTGAGTACAGGAATACAGACTGGCAGTCACTTCCTTCAGTGCTCTGGTGACATCATCCCGTTGTCTCCTGGCCCTTGTTGTTGAGGAGCAGGTTGTCAACCTAATTGTTGCTCCTTTGCAGGCAGTCTGTTATTTTTCTCAGGATGCTTTTAGACTTGTCTTTGTCATTGGTTTTCAGCAGCTTCACTACCATTCTTCTTCTTAGGACTCCTGCTTCCTCAATTTGAGGACTCCTGTCTTTCATCTATTGAGTTAAGTTCTTAACAATCATCTCTTTGAATGTCATCTTCCTTTTGTTCTATTTCCTCCACATGGAAACTCCTGTTACCAGCATGTGAGACTCTTAAATGCTATTCTCCTTGTTTCCTAAAATATCATATTTTCCAACTCTTTTTCTGTATACTGAATTCTGAATAATTTCCTCAGATCTGTTTTCTAGGTCCCTCCTCTGATTTAAGTCTTTATATACTTCTATGTCTACATATATTAGACTGTACTGTGATGATTTTGAGTCTGGCGCCTTAGCCCGCTCGGCCATCCTGACACCTGTACTGTGATGATTTTGTACAAATTCATTTCCTCTCTAGCTCTAAGCTCCTTGAGGGTAGAGCTGTGACTTAGCAACTCATTTTGGTAACCCTAATGACTAGTATAGGAACTGGCACAAAGAAGCCTTTAATAAACAAATGCCATTTGAACTGATTATAAACTGTCTAGAGATAGTATATTTTGGCCTTTGGTCCTAGGAAGATCTCAAAGAAAATATTTTGTAATCAACTAGTTTGAATATACCAAGCTCTCAGTTTTTGTGAGAACACAAGCTGGCCCTAGAACTCAGATTTCAACAATTAAGAGTTTCTACTACTGTACACTAAAAAGCTGCTTGCTAACTTTAAAAATCTAGTTAATTCCTATTATACAAAGAACAAGATGTAGGTACAAAGCAGATGTCAGAAACAGTTTTCTGATAACACTCAATACAAAGTGGTATATCTTATTCTTCATTTTTCTGAAACCTTACCTAATTATTCAAGGTTAATTGCATACTCATTAAATTCATTTCACACATAATTGTAAATAATAGTAATGCAGTAAATCCTCATTAATGTCCCTAATTGAAAGAGAGGGAAACTTCAAATCTGCAGTGTTCTTTTTTTTTAAAAGATTTTTTTAAAATGTTTTATTTATTTTTGATACAGAGAGAGACAAAGCATGAGAGGGGGAGGGTCAGAGAGAGAAGGAGACATAGAACTGGAAGCAGGCTCCAGGCTCTGAGCTAGCGGTCAGCACAGAGCCCGACGCGGGGCTCGAACCCACGACCATGAGATCTGACCTGAGCCAAAGCCGGAGGCTTACCCGACTGAGCCACCCAGGCGCCCCAAATCTGCAGTGTTCTTAAAAGAAGATGATTAAATTACCTTCAAGACCAAACAGTAACTTGAAGTAACCAGTATTAAGTGCTGTTTCTAATTAGAGGCTCTGGTAAATGTGCCCTAATGGCTATAAAATCCTCATCTGTGGGGCGCCCGGGTGGCTCAGTCAGTTAAGTGTCAGAGGTTGGCTCTGGTCATGATCACATGGTTTGTGGGTTCGAGCCCCGCGTCAGGCTCTGTGCTGACAGCTCAGACAGAGCCCAGAGCCTGCTTCGGATTCTGTGTCTCCCTCTTTCTCTGCCCCTTCCCTGCTCACTCACTCTAAAAAATGAATTAAAATGTTTAAAGAATTTTAAAAAAAAACCTCATCTGCAATCAGGAGTATCATTTGCATATAGTGAGCAGGCCCTTATAAACTTGCCTCATAAATTACAGGTGTCTAGTTTGCATCATTATTTTATTCAGAGTGTCATGTTTTCTAGCATTTTAGAATTACTGGAAGTTTAGATCTCTTCTCCTTTCTCTACCCCCTTTCTCCCCTCACTGATCCGGAGACTGGTCAGGAAAGAGGACAGAGGGCCCGAGAACGAAAGTGACTCGTGCAAAGTCACACAGCTAGAAGCTTGCAAATTTTGGCAGCAAGGCACCCAGCCCATGTCTGAATCACTATTTCGGTTGCGCTAGGCTAGACAATGTCAATTTACTACAGTTTCAAAATTAGCAGAGTCTGCTTCTTTTCCTCAGTGCAAGTAAAGCAAAGCAAAGATAATAGTCCAAAGGAAAGGTTGCTCCACACTTAGAAATGCAGTTAGAAGTGCAGGCCGGACGCTCAGAAAGATGCCCTTAATGCGTTCAGTGCTCACTCTTGTCACCACTGTAGCTAAACTCCTGACTTTTCTAGGATGTCTTGGCAAACAGATGGTGGGAGCTACAGCGAGCAATTTATCTGGAATGAGATTCAAAATACCAGCGCTGATAAGTATCAAGGATGTTTTTGTTTTATCTGGAAGAACAATCTTCTATCCTACCTTTTGTGCCAGAGGGTTCTTCAGAGATTTTGCATAAAGTTATTGACCTCTAATCCATGGATGGGGGTGGTTTGGCCGGATGGACGTAGGATGTAACAGGGGTATGTGGAATTGGTAATGGTCTGTCTCAGTTCTGGCTTTGAACTCAAACATATTCCTGGCTTTGCTTCAAAACATAAATTTAGAATCAGAACCCAGTGGAGCTAGTGCACGGTTCAAAGGAACCACGGATTGAGGGCTAGTTTTGAACACTTAATAGTTGTATTCACCTTGCAGCTGGAATAAGGCTTTCTCTCCTGTTCCAAGCAGTAAAATATGCCTGAACATGCAAACACGACAGATTGAGTTTTTAGTACTGGAAATATCACAGATTGAGTGATTTACATCAACTAATCCCTGTATGAATGACCGTGAAGAGCCCAAATCTACAAGGGGATGACATGTGTCAAAAATGGGTGTTCAGTTCACCGTGTTGCATGGGAAACTCTTAGGAATGAGCTGGAGCTGTTCTGCATTTGCAGTTTGTAAACAGGTAGACAACGACCTCATCTCTAGAACAGTTAGAAAGGGACAGGACAATACCCAAATTCTTAGTAATACTTCGTAATACTTAAGTATTAGGGGTGAAGACTCATAATGTATACAACTTACTTTCAAATGGCATATTATAATATAAAGTTACACATACACACACACACACACACAGAACAAATAAATGTTTCACAATGTTAACAATTGGTGAATCCCCAGGTTAAGGACATGTGGTGTTTATTGTTCTACTCTTCCTAATTTTCTAGAAGTTGGAAAATTTTCAAACTTCTTAAGAAGTTTAAAAAAACACTGCTTTACAGACTCAATGAAATGAAAGGGAATGTGGACTCATTTAAAAAGAGTTAAAAGAAGAGATGATAGCAAGAAATACAAAGCAAGCTGGCTGAACCAAGGAAAGATATTAAGGAAAAAAATAAAAGCACTGCATAACTTAAAACCACATGCAGACACTGCCTGGGAAAAACAAACAACGTACAGGGCAAGGGCATGCAGTGCAAGTGATGGAGAGAAGATGGTAGATATGGGAGACAGCTTGAGGAAGCTCACCTCTGGTGCTATTCATTCAATCATGCATCCATTTGGCATTTATTTAACAATTGCTAAATATTAGGTTCTGTGTCAGGAACTGAGGATGCAAAGGACCCTCGAGGGGCTCAGAAGTAGTAGAAAAAGCACCAATTGCAAACAGACTACCACCTGTGAAATCTGTACTAGAGAGAGATGCTACGGACACAGAAGGGACAGAGGACAGACCTGCCTAGTTTGGAGAGTACATTAGCCACAGGAGTGGCTGCTGTGACAAATTACCACAAACCTGGGGGTGGCTTAAAACAAGAGAAATTTATTCTCCTACTATTTTGGAGGCCAGAAGCCTAGAATCTATTTCACTGGGCTGAAATCAAGATGGCAGAGCTATATTCTCTCTGAAGGCTCTGGAGGAGAATTCGTTTCTTGCCTCTCCCTGTTTCTGATGGCTGCTGGCATATCATTGCTTTATGGTTCCATCACTCCAATCTCTATGCCACATCGCCTTCTCTTTTTTTGTATGAAACCTTCCTGTGCCTCCCTCTTACATAAAGATGGCATTAGGGTCCATCCAGATCATCTAGGATAGTCTTCCTATCTCAAGATCTTTAACTTAATTTTGTCTGCAGTAAACAGGGTGTCTGAGGGGCCTTGAGGCAGCCAGCAGAGTTGGACCAGAGAGGCAGGCGGGAACTGTTGTGTGCCATGAATCAGTAGGTGGTGCTTTGGCACAAAGGACTTTAAACTAGATGATAGGTCCAGCTTCTCTTTCCCTTTTTTTTTTTTTAAAGTTTATTTATTTTTGAGAGAGAGAGAGAGAAAGCACTCAAGAGCAAGTGGGGAAGGGGCAGAGAGAGAGGGAGACACAGAATCCAAAGCAGGTTCCAGGCTCCAAGCCACCAGTACAGAGCCTGAGAGGCAAGGCTTAAACTCACAAACCACGAGATCATGACCTGAGCTGAAGTCGGATGCTTAACTGACTGAGCCACCCAGGTGCCCCCAGATTTTACTTTTAAGAAGACTCATCTTGGGGCACCTAGGTGGCTCAGTCGGTTAAGCATCCGACTTCAGCTCAGGTCATGATGGTTTGTGGGTTCGAACCCCACATTGGGCTCTGTGCTGATAGCTCAGAGACTGGAGCCTGCTTCGGATTCTGTGTCTCCCTCTCTGTCCCTCCTCCTCTCATGCTGTCTCTCTCTCAAAATAAATACCTACACATTGAAGAAAGAACAAGGCTCATCCTGGCTGCAGTGTGGAGGATGGACCGGCCCAGAGCAAGGCCAGAGAACAGGAAAGCCATTTAGGAGATGACTTCAGGACTTTAGAGAAGAGGTAGGGGCAATGGAGCGATAGGAGAGTTAATTACAACAGGGCCAGGAAGAAACAATATTCATATTCATAGTGGTAAACACTGGAGACAACCTGAAATCTGTAATGCTTTTTAGATTACTGAATGAGTTGGACTGTTCTTACCATTTATTTCCTTTGCCCTTGTAGATAATTGAGTTGTCTGCAATACTAACCCAGACTGAGTTAAAACTGTAATCCCATATGTGAAAAAGAAAGAAAGAAAAATGCTCAGGCACGAACAGATTTTTAATTTGTTATCTTGGTTATTGCACACTATAAGGTTACTATCTTTCTATCCTTAGAAAACCTCATGCTATTGGATCCAAATCTGGTGACACAAAGCCAGCAGAATAGATCTGCATTACACAACACAGTATATTGATGCTATCCTACAAGCAGTTCTATGCCAATTTGTAATCAACCTTAAACCTAGGCAGAAAAAGCCCAACATATTGCCTTCCCATACAATTAAGAACTATTACATTTTGTCTTTTCCTTGAGAACACATTTACTTATGTAATTGTAGATTCATTATTTTTAAAAACCAAACTCCATTAAGGATAAGCCTTACTGAGCTTACCAAGAAGCCATCATGTTTTTTGCTTTAGAGAAATTTAAGCTATGGTAGAAAAAATTTATGGGAAAAGTAATATATTTAATAATACATCCTTTGGGTGCTTTTAACACTTTGTTAAAAGGAGAGCAACAATAGTCAAGAAAGGTGAGATACCAATTCAGGAAGTCTTAAACTTGGCTCCATTATAAAACAAATCAACCTCATACAAGGCTGGGAAGGGAATCTTTGAAACAAAGGCAGACATGCTGAACACAAAGAATGCTATTGTTTCCATCCAGACTGATATAAGGTCCTATAACGTTCAAATTTTGCAAGAACATATTCACAATAATGATTTTAAAACTCTGTAATCCCTTGTTTTCAAAGAAGCAGGCCAGCCTTTTGCAGGCCAGCCAACGGTGTGGAAGAGGCTTCCCACCCTAAAGCTGGGAACTTGAGAGCTCTCTTAGTTATAATTCCTTTCACACACCTGCCTGGGTTTCTGGGGGTACATGTCCTTTTGAAGAGCAAAAGGCCTTTGGCTTGCCTCGAACTCTGTTTGGTCAGCTCCATCTGCCTGGAGACTGAACTCTATGTCTATGTGAGGCATCAGCCACTAGGTGAATTTCTGCCTCAATCTGAGGGACTGATAATGACATTGCCACTCTCTGACAGACTTCCTCCAGAAACTTCTGTAGCCCTTGCCACCCACCAGTCCAGATCTTCCTGACAAAAGGCAGGAATCGAGTTCATGTTTTCTATACCTCTTAGGCACTGTGACATGCACTTTTCATTGCCTCTAAAGGGCCACTCCTTATCCATAGCCAAGATCATTTCCCCTATCCCTAAGTTCCTCATTCCAGACCGATGATAGTGACCGTGACTTGGGTCTGCAAATGTAGTTCAAAAAATTAATAAAACACTCTCCATGTAAGTCACGATTCTGTGGCTGTGGCAGCTGCTTATAATATGAGGTCTGCTTGTATCTTGCTCACAAAGAACCACTCATTTCTCCACTGCCGTGACTCAGAGAGCCATATCCAAAGGTATATTATAGTATTTCCTCTTCTGCTTTGTCTCTCTCATTTACAAATACATATCTGTACTATGTTAGTCTGAAAGCTTAAAGAAAACAGTCCATCAGATAGTGTAAGCAAGGGTACCTTCACACCAGCCCTTCAAATGTTGTTTATCAAGTAACTATAAAACATTCTCTCCCTCTCTCTCTTTCTCATAAACACACACACACACATTATATATATCACATACATATGGCTACATTTTGAGGCCATGGTCCATGTTTTCTGATTTCTTTGATATTACTGTCCAACATTGCTTTGTTAAGAAGGGTTCTCTGCATGTAATTTTCATTCAGTGGAATGCTGACTGCATTTTAGGCCCTTATTTGTTGATTGGCTGACTTAAATGACTTTATCATTTAAGCCAGTTAATGTTAGGTTTTCTGTGACTTGCAAACTAATGTCTCTTAATTACAAGCTCAATATGGGCTGTGACAACAGAGAACACAAAGTTATGTCCCTAACAGTCCTGGAACAATCAGACATCTGCAAGTCCAGAGACTGAAGAAGAAATAGAGAACCCCATAATTCACAGGATTCACCCCAAGCTTGAATGAGATCTTGGAAATGCTAACCTGGCTTCTAGGATTCCACACAATGTTGCATTCATATACCATCCCTTTTTTCACCTAAATCCACTAAACTTAGAGGATTTTCCACTTACTGAAGAGGTGATTGTTGATGGTAAAGGAATTTCTAAGCAGGTAGAGTCAAGATAGAGACTAAGCGAGTGACACTACCTTTGCCAAATGACTCCCTTTGACTTTTCCATCAGTAGGAAAGAGAGGGGCCCTTAGATTTTTTTTTGATGATGTGTGAGGGGTGGGTCTAGAATTTCAAAATAAGTCACCACTCAGACCTGATGCTAATAAAAATATTTTAGAAATTGATTCTATAATCTAAGCTTTTAAGGAGATTATACTATTCAGGTCTCACCCACAAAGACAAGCGGGCTAAATAGGGGGCAACATTTTGGGGGCTTCTCATGTGAGACATACAGAAAAGGAAGGTCCGAGATGAGCTGTGAAGGGTGTTAGCTTGGGAGTTGCCCAAGAAAACAACAATCCGCAGGAGGACGCTGTTGTTAGGACCACATAGGAACTCCTTTTCTTGGTTATAGGACCCTTCTCGCAGCCAGCTCTTCCCAAGGGTGCCCACATTCTTCGGGGACACCAAGCCCAGTAACTCTAGCTTTGATGACTGGCATGGGAAAGGCCATGGACCTAACCTCATCCCGTCAGACTAAAGCCCATTTATTTTCATTGGTTGAGAAAGTCAAGCTTCTCCTCTTGGAAGTGGAAGGGAGAATGTGGGCTAGTGGGGTGAATCTTCGCAAAGTGGAGCCAACAAATTCTAAGAAACAAAAGTTGAAGAGGACAGTGAGATACTGAGCCTTTACCATGTTGTTAGAGCCTTTGGATCAAGGCTTAGGTGGACTTTATCATTTAAGCCAGTTAATGTTAGGTTTTCTGTGATTTGCAAACTAATGTCTCTTAATGACAAAACATTCCTGGTACGGATGCCAAGTTAAGCTAAAAAACAGACAGAACTAAAGGCCAGTGGTCCGAGTTACTCCAAGAAGAAATCAGTTGGAGAGGCACACAGAAGGAGAGGTGGGTGATTTAGGACACCAGAGCTGAGGCTGCAGGCAGACAGCAGGACACTCACTGTAGCCATGACCTGTCAGGCCAGGGTCTCTGAAGGGGCCAGAACAGGACAAACAATCCTTGGTGAGGTGAGGCGCTCAGGATGAAGCGTATGTTAACTTGTATTTATATAAGGGAATAGTCTGTTCCTCCGGACATGTGCCAAAGATGACAGGAGGCCATGCTAAGCATGACCAAGGGCCGGGCAAGTGACAAGAGAAGGCACAGGCAGGGAACTTGTGAGGGGAAGTGGAGTATTACCTGCCAGCTCCCAGGCGATCAGAACGTTCTGGTGAACCAGGAAAGACTGGGTGATGAGCTTTACTTTATGGAAAAGGTAAGTTTATCTGGGAGATGAATTATAAAAGGGTGCAAATGAAGTAGAGTGATGCTGGATGTTTGGGAGGAAAAAAGTGAACAAGCACGCCCACGCTAAAACCAAGGGCATGGAAGCCTCAACATTAACAGTCCCTCCCAGGCTGGGAGTGCTGGTCCTTCTGGTTAAACTGCGATCGGTGTCTGGTACTGTGACCACACTGCTGCCACCAAACACCTCTGTCACTGTTCTCAGTGCTACACACGCATCTCCGCAGCCCAGGAGTCTGGGAAGGGGCAGAAGCCATAGGAAGAATCCTTGCCTTAGTACTTCCAGGCAACAAGTGTGTTCCAATGAGGAAATTACTGCAGTTAGGAAGTGTTCTGGAATGTGAATATGTTTGGAGAGTGAAGGAGCGGCAAACACCGACGGGAATGAGGAAGGCACTAGATATAGAGAAATCAGTGGTTTTAGATTAAAGAAAGAAAAGTTACATCAAACACCTAATATGATTTCTTTTTCATCTAATATTATTTCTTTCCATTTGCAATGAACAATCATCTAATATTATTTCTTTCCACTTGCAGTAAACTAAGTCCAATAATTATTGATTTTTTTATGACATTTCCTATAATATAGGTTGACTATAATACTACTAGTAATAATAGCTAGCATTTATTTGAGTACTTTCTATGTGTCTGGCACTTTACTAACTTTTGGTCTTACATTATCTTTTTTTTAATTTTTTTTAGTGTTTATTTTTGAGACAGAGAGAGACAGACCGAGTGGGGGAGAAGCAGAGAGAGAGGGAGACACAGAATCCAAAGCAGGCTCCAGGCTCTGAGCTGTCAGCACAGAGACTGACATGGGGCTTGAATCCACGAACCATGAGATCATGGCCTGAGCCAAAGCCAGACGCTTAACCAACTGAGCCACCCAGGTGCTCCCGTACATTATCTTTTCTTATTGCCACATCAACCATATAAGATATGTGGCGTTATGATTATTACCATTTCAATAGAGAAAGCCAAGATTTGGAGAAATTAGGAAACTTGCCAACGCCTCTGGTAAAAAGACTGAGCGTTTAAAACTGAACTACACAAAACCAAAAAGGATAGTTTAGGGGAGTATCACCCTTTCCATGGTAAGCTCTCAAATGCCAACTCGAACAATCACCTACATTTTAAAAAGAAACTGCTCAAGTCATTCTCAATTGTTTGCTTAAGCAAAGTGACTGCAGCACTCCACTTCCCACCGGGCGAATGCAGCGACCATCCCCACCCGGTAAAGCATGTAAGTTGAACCGCTATAGCAAGGCTAATATTTTTAAAACTTAAAAAAATTGTAGGACACAGACTACTGCAGAGAGAATGATACAGATGAATAAATTACTTAAATGAATTATTATAAGATAAATACTCTTATAAAACCGTCCAGATGAAAACACAGAAGTTGGGCACCCACCCACAGCCTTCCCTTTGCTTCACCCATCGCGCCCTCCCCCCCCCATGAGGCACCACTGAGCTGACTTCACTGCGGTCATTTTGCCTCCGCTTTAGTTTTATCACCCAAGTGTGCATCCTTTTTCACATAGGGTTTGTAGATCTATTTAATTTAATTTGATTTAATTTTAATTTTTTATACTTCTAGATCTATATGAATCTATAGCTCCTCCATCCATTCTCTCCCTTTTTTTCTTGTAAAAATGATTTTTGAAGAAATGGAACCATTTAAACCTATAAAATGGAAAAGTTTCCCATAGTCTGAGTTTTGCTGATTGCATCAATACAAATATTGTAACTAGTTAGTATAAATCAAGCCTTAAGGAGGATATCAGGTAGAATGAAATGCAAACATCTTGTCTGCCAAGTTCACAGGAGCATTAAGAATCTTCCTCTAACAAAACCATGGGATGATGATAATGATGACTTATTTTTCTTTTTTTTTTTTTTACAAAAGCTTTGATACAGTTGCTTTGAGGTAATCTGTTTCTTCCTTCCTCTTGCTGCCTCATAACACATACATCTCACAGAAAATCTAGTAATGGGAAAATACCATGTTGGATATATAAGAAAGTAAAAAAAAACACCCAATAAACACAAATCAAACAAAAAAGGGATTTTTCTTGGGAAGGAAATGGAAAGGACCAGCAACTTCTACCCAGTCCTTTGGTTATTTGTAAGTTTTGGCACTTTTCTTTCTTTAAGAGACAGCCAGGTGAGCTACCAGCAGGAAAGAAATAGATGGTAGCAAAGCAAAATTAATACAAAGGCAACATAAAACTCATTGCAATTTTTCTTTAGTGCAATGAAACAAGCCATGTTCATTTCCCCCTCATTTTTCCTCTTTCCATCACAGTCTTTTCAAGCCTTAGTTTCTAAGCAATGGCCTTCAGCCAAGGGATAAGAAGTTAGACCTTCTTGTTGTAAGATCTAGAGGCAAATTATTTAACACAAGTTTCCTTACGTGGACAACGAATATAATCTGTACCTACAAGGTTGTTGGGGGGCTCCACTGAGATAACAGCTCTAAAGTGTCACATAGTATATGCATAACAAACGTCAGTCTCTTGGGTTTTGCCTCTTCCCTGCCAAGTTGTATCCTTTTTCCTTTAAATATGTTGACTTTAAAAACCCAAGCCATTGAAAATCAAAAGTTCAAATAAAGGACATAAAAAATTCTGAATTTTCATCTCACCCTATGCAGAATAAACCTTTCTGACAATGTCCTTGTGAATTTAGATACTTGGCAACATGCTTAAACTTTAGGAACCAAGGACAAAAGCCCCCCTTCACGGTATTTCCTACGTTCATCCTTTCCTGTTCATTCCGCCTGCAACCTTGCTGGTTTGGCACTATTTAATCATCAGATAGCAAAAGGGAGGCTGGAGATCTTTTATTCCAACCCTCATTTTACTGGAAAGGAAACTGAAGCCCAGGGTGACTTGCCTAACCACACTCTAGTTCAAGCAGAGACTTACAGTCTCTAACACTGGTTGCAAAGTAAGTGCCTTCGGAGGCCAGTAGGTAAGGGATGAGAGTAAAGGGAGGGTCTTAGGTGGGGAGCACAGCTGCTCTAAACCGTGAACTTGAGCTCCCAGTTACCATGTGGGACAGGTGGGGAAGAGGGCCAAGCGCTGCTAGAACTTCTAACATTTAAACCACTGAAACTTGAAACTTTATATATAATCTACTTGCTTTTAATGCTGGCAATGTATTAAACATTTTTTAAAGCCTCTCTGCAGGTCAAACAAGACACATCTGTGGGCTGGATTTAGCCAATTTGAGGCCTCTGCATCTTGTTAACCTTCAGTTAAATTCCTTTTATTTAATTTGCTTTGATTCTCATACTCCTTGCTCCATAAACCTTCGATGGCTCCCCATTGTCTACAAAGTCCAAATTTCTTAACCAGTCCTTCAAGGCAATCCATTTAAGACCCCAAACTGTATTTCCACCTTACAGTCTTCATGCTCCACTGCAACCAGAATGGCTACTGACCTCTACACCAAGTACAAAAATATTCAAAAAGACACCGACCCAGCCTCATGGTCTGTCTTGGTCCCCAGACTTTCCCTCTCTTGGAATGACTTCCACCTGTGCACTCCCATCAGTGAAACGCTGTCCACCCTTAAGTACCACCCTTCCATAAAATATCCCTGGTGGCCCCTGCGAAAAGCCACCTTGCTCCGAATTTCTTTAGGACTTTATATCACTCACATAACACTTAAAACTTGCTGCCTGCTTTTGGAGTTACCTGCATAGCTCATTTCCCCAAGCACCTAATAATACTCCTAGAAGGAAGGGTTTGAATCTGAAGACTATGGTGTTTTCATACAAAGCAGGGGGCTCAGTAACCGTCTTTTATACTGAAAACTTGTGGATCAAACATGAAGAAAATACCTTTACAGAATTTACTGCATCTGTACATTCATAGGTAGACTCCTAAGTGACAAAGAAAGGATCAAAGACTTCATGTATCTAGTTTCCCAAAAATTTTCCCCACTGAACTACTACTTTCTACTTGCTTTGAGATTTCCTCCTCTAGAAGCACTCACATGTTTGCCTTGGACAACACTGATTCTAAGAGACCACTGTTAAATATTCATCTTTTATATGAAAGTGTTGGTTTTTTTCTATGAGTAAGGTTAACTTATCAGTCTGATGGTTATCACTTGGAAAGACACAGAGAGACTGGGCTGTTGGTGAACAGACACCGTCATCAAATAGTTTAGTTGTGATAAAACTGATTACACCCTCGCTATCCAGCAAACAAGGCTAATTTTCAGTGGGAGAGTCTTAAACTTGTATCTCACACTTTGTTTTTCTGGAACCACCCCCATTTTCACTCATCTACATTCAACTATGTCAAAAAAGAAAAGAAAAAAAAAATAGACTCCATTTTATTTTTACTGACCTGGCCAGCACTGGAGACACTCAATCAAATGTTTGCTGAATGAATTTTTAAAAAATCCATTTTCACAGTCCCGTATATCTTAGAAGATGGCCTAAATGTGTGCAATAATGGGAAAAGTTGATACAATCTTACCTCAAACTAGCTATCGCTTAGATGTCACCTGAGTCATTTCAGTGAGCATATTCCAAACACACCCTTTTAAACCTGTACAAATATATACTGTTAGTGGCAAGTCAGGCCTTGCAAACACAGTTAAGGCCTCACATTTATGTCACGTGGTACCCTGTTTTGATGTTAGAGAGCCAAGACAATATTGAATTCCAGGAAACATCAAGGAAAACTGACGACAGGGGTTTCCACTGTGAACACATTGTTGTTATTTTTTCCTGTTCTGGACGATGCCATTGTAGGTCACAACTACTAACTCTCTAATTTCTTTACTAAAAGCAAAAGAGTTCATTCTTAAACCTTTACTGGGAGTACTTCTAGCAGAAGCACATTGTAACATGGCTTACATAGCAGCATAAGCAGAGTTTAACAGACTCAAAGAGCTTCCTATGAAAAGCAACTCTTTTCTTTGTAACTCCTGAGAAGGAAGAAGTCCAATAGGTTACATAGAAGTCCAATAGGTTACATAGAAAGACAAAGAGGCTCAAAAGTCCCCTCATTTTTCCTAGTTTTGTGGGAAAACAGACTTAGAGCAAATACACTCCCCTTGGTTGAAAACTAGTAGGGTGAACATGCTTATTTTATCTTTAGATGAATAATTCTGTGTTAAATTTCTGAAAACAAAATTTTAACATTTTAGAAATTAATATTCAAAACACTTTTCAAGCATAAAAGGAGTGCTAGGCCTTTTATTGTTGGTTAAAACACGATTTAGACCAACAATAACAAAGAGTTGACTACATTGTCGTAAAATAAAGCGCAAGTGCGAATTTGTTAAAGAACAAGACAAAACACACTTAGGATGGGCGGGGGGCGGGAAGGAGGGGACCCACTACATCAAGTTCACCCCCACTTGAAAGAATATAAACGCATCTAGAGGATGGGCTCGCCAGAGCTGTGTTTCCGATCTTAAACCAAGCCAGAAATAAAGGGACGTCTTCAATCCCCTTTGATCTCCTTCAATGTATGTTTCCAGCATAAACTGGCCTTGTTTAGGCTGACGGCGTTTTCCCAAAGGACCGGTGAGACAGAGGAGGGAGTCAGGCAACCGCAAGCCGAGAATATCGGTGCTCTTAGCACGGAAGTGAGAAGAGCTGTGTGCTGAGACTGTGGGGACACACACGCACGCTGAGCATCTGCACTGAGGTGACATTTGGTTGCCCTTCATGAGCTCCCTGCTTCTGAGAATGGGGTGTCACTTTTTTTTTTAACTGTAAAATGATCCTGGGAGGGGGGTGGAATACGGATGGAAGGAGATTCACCCCACACTCTTAGGAATCCTTCCGGGAGAAGGCGGAATCAGGCTGGAGAGGCGGGAGTGTTCGGGACCGAGAGGCCCAGGAACGACCCCGCAGAGGTCACAACCGCAGACCTTTGCGCCCCAGTCCCAGGGACCGATGCCCCGGGGAGGAAGGTTGGGGCGCCTGCACTCCCCCAAATCAGGGACAGTTAACGTGTGGCAACATCACAGCCGATGTCCTTGTGGGAGCCGGCGGGCGGGCGGCCCCGCCCTTGTCCCCACCGGGCGACGGGGCCGGCCGGCCCTTACCTGGTTCCTGCGGTACCACTCGCCCGACAAGGAGCCGTTGCCGGCGCCCAGCGCCCCATACGTGAAGTTCCGGGACAGCTCGTCCACGGCAGCCGAGGCGGCAGCCATTGGGGCTCGCTCCCGCCGCTCGGGCTCGGGCTCCGGCCGCCTCCCGGCCCCGCCGCTCCGCCAGGC